>NC_133933.1:86914051-87214051 GCF_031877795.1 Strix aluco
GCTGCACGAGTTTTTCACAATTCATCTGGGGCTTTTATAATCAAAAGGTCAAATCTATAACTCAGTTGTTAATTTAATGTACAACGTAAATGTAACCTGCAAGTATAACAGAGAAGCTCGAAGTCTGGACCCCGATCTGAAACATTTTATGTGTGCTTTTAAAACCATAAGCAGACCACAAGCAGTCCTCCCCTACCAGTTCACAGATCTTTTTAAAATCTGACTGCAGCATCTGCTGGTAATGTTGTCTACATATATGTAAGCTTTGTTTTTCATGCATATTCATGCAGTAGGTCATTTATGCACAGCATAAACAATAACAGACCAAGGACTATGTCTGATGGACCCCAACAGGACTAGGCTGAAAAGAAGATTTAGTGCTTCTAGTAACAATATTTTGTTGGCAATTTGACAGCTTTGACCTAAGCCAAGTGACAGCGTTAGGTGATACACAGTATGCTGACAACTTATTACATAAAGTATCATGGTTGGCTGTCAAAAGCTTTCTTGGAATCCAGAAATATAGCTCTGGCCAATTTTTATGGCAGTGAAAATGTGTTCAGTAATTTCTACCAAGGCAGTTGTTGAGTGGGGAGGCTGAAAGACAGGACTGATGGAGAGTTATTTGATAACAACAGCAAGTTGTCCACCTGCAATCAGGCAGGTTTATCCACATGGTTTTGTAACCTCCTTGGCAGTGACTCAGACATTACAATACAGTCCAGACAATTCCCATTTCTTTCTGGGAAAAAACATAATCACAGCAAAAATAACATACTACCTATTTCCTTTTTAATCTGAAGATGAATTGGGAAGGAGTGGCAGTGTATGGGAATAATAAAGCAATGCCAGTTGGATTCTGTGCCTCAGAAATACAGGGCATCTCATTTTATGCCTCGAAGCTGTGAGGATTCTGAGGGCCAGCAGGCATTGCTCACCCTTGTACGGCCCTGGGAAGCTTAAGGGCATTAGCAGAGCCAAGGATTTGGCAGACCCACAGGTCTGCTTTTTCAGTAGTGATTTGGAAATACAAAATCACAGTTCTTCATATTCTTTTTCTAAAGTTTTGCTTGCAATAATAAAGAGAAGATTCTTAGACTGTGTCATGCAGTTTTGTGAGGAGAAGTATCGATATGACAGGAATGGTCACTTTTGGGTAGTGAAAGACCTCAGTGGCTCTCCCCAGCATCCCTCCCTTTGCCCCTGTTAAGGGAAGGGATCAGCACATGTCCAAGTAGCTGGAAGGACAGGCAGTGTTTTGAGAGGGGCAGATAGCTGCACTGCAGAGCGTAAGTCAGCAGGCACATGACTCACATACTCATCAGCTCAGGTATCCTCCCAGGTCTGTTCAGATCTGGGCTTCTTTTTGATGTGGCTTTTGGTACAGTGGTTGAATTCTCGGAGTTACAGAGGTTCCTGCATACTTTTAAAATGCAAATCAAGCACAGTGTGATAGACACATGCTCTTATTTATAAAACCTTAATCTTGTTCTGACCAACACAGCCATCGGTCTTGTAGAAAAAGAACATTAGCCCAGGGAGTTACTTTAAATTAGTGTGATTTAGGCTGGGGAAAAAACCAGGAAGATTCACTGTCCAGGGATGCATCAACAGGCAGCTGGCCTCCAGCTTTGATCCCTTGGATTTGATAGCGCTGCTTCAACCTGGTTTGTGGGATGTGGTGGGCAAGCGAAGTGACACGAGCCCTGACTGAAGGGAGGGCACTGAAGTTATTGGCAATGGCCTTTTCTTTATGTGATGCTAACCCATCTCGCTATAGCCTTATAAAACAAATGGGTACAACGAGTGAAGCAACCACAGGCAACAGTTTTTAACTGCCTGCACATGATCAGACACACAGACCCCTTCTTCTGGCATGTCTAGCACAGTCTTAATTAAGGAAGTCAGGAGCTGGAGTTGAAAATACGGTATCACATTTCCCATAATGTGCGAATTGATGGTTTCCTACAGTCAGCGCCGACAAAAATCTTCCCTTCCTCCAAGTTCAAAGTAACTGTTGAATATACAGATGGGCCGTATCTACACCTTTCCCCTCACAGTGAAAAATGCTTCAGATGATTAAGAATTTAAACTGTATTGTGAGTGAGAACCTTGGCTGTTTTAAGGAATAAGGGTTTCCTTAGAAACGGGGAAAAGTAGTTTAGGAGCAGACGTTTATGAGGGCGAATATGTACACCATCAATTAACACCTTGTTTCTTTCACAAGTTCAGTTATATTTACAACACTGCTATGAAGCAGTGAAAGCAGACAGTTTTGTATGTGCATCAGGGCTGTGAAAGATAGACTCTGTGCTACCAGACAAACAGGGATTCACACCATATGGCTGGTTCAGGAGTTTTGACCGATTTAGAGCAAATGCATAGTAATTTCTCACTGGGGCCGGGTTAAGATGAATATTAATACAGATCAGAAATGACAAACAGAGAAATGGACAAAGATTGTCCCCAGATTACACCAGCCCCCCAGCCTTACAATAGATTTTAAAGCTGTTTTCTTGGCAAAGTCAGCAGTTTGCACCTAATTTCCATGATACTTTACTTACATCAGGTCTCTGTAAAATCCCACCAAATGTTTCCAGCTCCAAGTGGCAGATCATCGGCTGTAATTTGATATCCAGAAGAGTTCATAGGCTGAACATGTTTAAAAAGCAGCCAAACAAGGCAGAGCTCAACAGCTAACAATGTTGAGGAGGCTGTAGACACCGAGCTTGGCACTGACAAACACTGCTGTCATCCCTACCTTTAGTGCTGGTTTTATCCAGAGACAGTTTTATATCAAATGTGGTGCTGGAATACCAGCACATTGCACATACATATCCTGAGAGGCTGCAGTACTAATACATTACAAATAACATAGCAGTTCTGCTGACAAGCAGAAGAATAAAGTATTGTGGTCCCAGCTGACATAAAATTAACCCTGGTTTTATCTTGCTTTCACTGAAGGAGATTTATTCCCCTTCTTTGCAAGAAGATTATTTAGAAGATAGTTTATAATTGCCTATGAGAGTCTCCTCAATTCAATTTCTGAGCAGCTTGTGTAGTGGAAATAATGAATTACTAGGTTTGAGTCAAAACTTGAGTTTCATATTTGGTGCTAAAAATGGACATTTTGAGGTGTAGTCCTCCACCTCTCTTGTTTCAGAGAGGCAGCACTGCATTCAGCTCCATGGAAAGCAAAGGTGCCACCATTTAAAGCACTGTTCCTCAGCTTCTGGAAGAAAGCCCTTTTGGAGATGACAGCTGAATGGAGTTGTATCCCAACAGCCGTGTGGATCTGATCTGAGTACTCACCACCTGCAGAAACAGAACAGTGTAAGCCCCAGCTATGCTTAGGGTACGTTGATCCTCTCTATGGAGAGATTCTGTTTTCAGCTGACAAACTGTAACCACGTGAGTGGAAATTTTTCATTCAATGGCATATTTCAGGATGGCTGAGCTGAAAGAATTCAATTAAAAATGACTCAGCTGATTCTGAGGACAGGTTAGTAAAATGACTGTTTTTCTGTGTTAAAAAAATTCATTTAGTTGAAGAGCTCTCTCATGCAAATGCTCTGGAGTGGTGCCTTCAAATTTGGCAGGATGCATGACTTTTCTATACAAATTTGTTTTTTGCAATTATTCTGAATATTCTCTTATGTAGGTCTTTTAAAATCTGCTATTAATACACACTCTCTAATATACAAGTCTTTTTTAAAAACTGAATTATTAAGCATGTTGACATGGGGATTTTCTTGTGACTTCTTAATTTTCTTTTTTATTCATTCTCTATTTGGACTTTAGGTACTACTGGGCTAGAGTAGTCATGTTGTTTGCATTTTACTTCCAAGGAGAATATATGAAGGAGCATTAAGTTATGAATTCAAAACTTAGGCAATACCCCAAGCTTAATTTTCCCTTGCCCACCCAATGAATATAACAGATTGGGTGAAGACGACCAGCTATTTCAGCAACTATGTGCAGTTTAATTTCCTCTCCCTTGTTTGGCATGCTTTATTTTCTATATGTTGTATTTTCTAAATGCTGTTCACATTCTGGTCCAAAGGCAAATTTTCTGATTTTCTCATGACTTGCAAGATGCTCCTAATGGGTGTATCTTCATGTTCCAAACACAAACTTAATTTTTGCAACACTATTGGCATCAAAGAGGACTGAAAAGACTATCACAGCCTGGAAACCATCTCTTCTGGAGATCCACTGCTTCATCACTACCCACCACTTCCACAGCAGAAGAGGCTTGTTTTTTTTCTTGCTTTTCAACCAGAGACTTGTTTGGTTTTTTTTTTACACAAGCATGTTTCAAAATCTGTTGGCATCAGCCTTGTGGCAAAAAATGCAGCCATGCAAGTAACACTTATTGCAGTTAACTATGATGAGTTCATATTCAGGGTTTTCCAAACAATCACCTCAGCTGTTGCATAACCTGTTTTTTAGAGTTTGATTTTCCCGCCTTTGAAATACTCTCATTCAATGGTTGTGCAACAAGTAGACTGCTGTCCATTAACAAAAGAAGAAAACATAATAGACCTAAAATCCACATCCTCAGAAAAAACATCTGCACCAGCTTTAGATGCCAAAATGCAAAGCAGTTGTGAGAGACTTATATTTACAATAACATACGGGAGAAAAATAGCCCCACATGACCAGGCTACGGTTTCTTTTGAGCTACTGCAAAATTGCTCCTTAAGAATAAATGCACGTAAAGGACCTCCTCCTGAATGGGATCTATGCCACTGCATCTTGTGACCCTTTGCAAACATGAGACCTCAGCTTGCGAAAAATACAGTAGGCTTAAAAATCTGAGCAGCCTATCACAGTTTGGCTGAGACAGACTCCATGAACTGCAGGACTTGCTTTTCATCAGCAAGGCTGTTGTTCACCTCCTGAACGTTTCAATCAGCCTGCTGGCAGATGTGCTCCTGTACAAGCCTGCACGTTCAGCCCCACTGTGGCTTCCAGCATTGTTTGGCAGCACCGCGGCAGAAGTGAGACAAAGATAAATGGAAGTGCAAAAGCTATATTTACACAGCATTTAAACATACTGTATACTGGAGACTGAAGGGCTTGCTGATAGGTGACACTGCAGGTTTCAATAGGGAGCACATCTAGTAGAGCCCTTATGCCTCATTCAGGTCATGCAGCTCCCATGACTTTACCTAAGGGTTGTTGTTTTGCCTGAAAAACAGGGGTTTTTGTGGGTAAAATCCAGACAACAGTGAAGTTTGATCCCTGATCAAACAGCAAAGCGGGAACATTGCTCTCCCAGAAATGTTCTTCAGCTATTCAAAGATCATCCAAATCTAAATAGGAAATAACTATGAAAAGGAACATGCACAGGAAGCACAGATCCAGAAAAAAAAGTTACTTTAAATATACGTTGATTTTGAAGCAAGAATAGAAATATTACATTAATTTTTCATCATTTGCCATTCAAATAACATCTCCATTTGGCATACCTTTAGACATTAGTCTTACACTTCATAGAGTGTTAATATTAAAGCTGGAAGAACATGAAGCTGCAGGAAGTATTTGTAACACAACAGATTTTCACTGAGATAGGCCTTTTTTCAAATTCACATAACATTGACAAAACTGGAGTAAATTTACAATAATTTGAAGACTGTAAATCCATTTTTATCATAGGATGACTTTGGAATTTTATGTTGAAGACTGGAATAAAGGAGCTATCAAGAGATATTACAAGGTATGTCTTTAATGAACAATATTTTACTACACAGATATAAAGAAATCACCACACTTACCATGTCTCCTTTCATGAAATCCTTTGATTCTGTTGTGTCACTGATGGAGAATACAGAATATGAATGGCACTAAACACAGTGGTATAAAATAATAAATAAATTTTCATTGTAAATGATTATTTTAACCAGGTCTTCCTGGCTGGTGAATAGAATATTTATGGCACCAAGGCAGTCAATCCTGATGTTACTGCTTTGTGAGTGCAAGGGACGAAGGACTGTTAATGTTACCAGCATCTCTGTTAGACATTAAATAGAGAAAGGGATGTGGGTCATGCATGTTAGTTGTACAAGTAGTGCCTAAGCACCTTGAAGAGCTGTATCAGTTGTTCCACCGCAGCAAATGAGGCGGGATTCAGCTGCCTGGCTGTTCCCTGCAGGCAGGTCTGTAGAGGTTTGTGAGAACTCTGGCCACAGTTGTGGGGTGTTATTTTTTCTCAAAAGCCCATCCTGATCCTCAGAGGATGCAGTCCTGATGAGACTGCATCCCTGGAGAGATGCGGGGGATGACTACGGACAGGTATATCTGCTCCCCCATCATATGCTGGGGGTTACAGACCCTTTGGTTCCTGCTATTCCTCCCTGCTCATGAAACTATGCCTGCCTTATTGTAGTGCAAAATAATTCAGCAGAAATAAAAGTTAAATACTTCAAGCAGATGAAATTTAAATAGTATGAAATTGTGATTTGTGAAGCAAAACTGCTGAATGAGTAAAAAAAAAAAAAGCATGAAAGATTTCATATCAGTTTTCCCATTTCAAAAGGCTTGCCTGTAGAATGACCTATCCAGCATTCTTCAGGCTTTAATTAATTAAAAGCAGGGAGAAAGTTAGGATTTTGGCACAGGATAAATATTCCAGACTTGAACAGAAGATGTTGCTTTAATGACCTGGACACTATCCAGGAAGTACGCAAAGGCTAGCAGGCACTTCTGACAGCTAATATATCTGATAAAAAAGAGCATTCTGGCCAATTAAAGAACTGGGGTAGAAATAATGGTTTGTCACCAAGTGTGTAACTGAGGCCAATTGGTCCAGATTAACCAATGGGTTATCCTTTGTAAGTGAATTTAAAGGTCACGATGAGCTGTCTTGGTGGGTAAAAGATAAAAATGTTAAATTAATATGGTGGCAAAAGATTTTCAAATGTGAGACATGCAGATAAAAATTAGATTTGCAAATCATGCAAAATCACCTGGAGTGGACTAAGCAAATTGCTCTTATGGCAGAAGGTCATTAAGAAAAAAGTGTGAATTAAAATATGAATTTCTATCCACTGTAGAAAGTAGAAGCTTTCTTTAAGTATTCATAGGCAAATGTACTCCTGAAGGACTTTATTATAAACTAACAGCTGGGTGCATATACCTCTGTATTCTTGGGGGAAGCAAGATAGAGCTGTTTGAGGGCAATCTAGTTTCCACCTTCTACAGTAAAACAACTGGTTATATCATTGGTAGCTGACCTACGTAATACAATTTGACCATGAAGAGATTATCTGTAATCTAGCTGTAAATGTTATCATTTCCATGTTGCAGACTGTCCTGGGGACAAAACCCATTGAAGAGGACTTTTCCAGCATGTTTTTCTCTACAATCTTCCATTGCACACAGAGGTAAAGTTTGACACTGACTCTGGACAAAGAAGATGGTCACAGACTTCAGAATCCCCACAAGACCTATGGGAGGCTCTAGGATATCCATGGGGATGGAGCTTTCGTGTCCCTGGTTTGGCTATGGCAGCCTGTGACAGAGCTGAGTCCCTAAGGTTACGTTCCCTGAGTATCCCAAACTACAACCAGGCACCTCGGGAGAGAGAACTGAACCCAAAAGTTTGCACTCAGTGCTGGGAGGTGATATCTGTTCCTTCCAGCCTTGCTCTTGACTTTCTCCTTGCTCAGTCCTACTCTCTCTCCACAGACAGATGGAGATGGAGATGTGAGTGTCCACTAACAGGTTGAAAGGATGTTTACACTGTAAATGACTGTTTGGCTTCCTAAATGCGAGGGAGCCTATTTAGACACAGTGTGATATCTAGCTAAGATTTGAAGCCTTGACAAACTTGACTCTCTCTGTGGAGGCAAAGTAAGATGTCCTGTCCTCATGCCTACCCCATGCACGCTGTGGCTCTCATCTACCAGCACCTCCACTTCTCATCAGCACCTCTGCCCCATCCCTCTCTTCTGTTGTGCTATTAACATTAGAGAGAGCCTGTCCACCAAACACTTCTGATTTCATGTGCATCACAGCCAGCAACTGTATTCAAATGGCCCTGTTTGCAGCTACTTGAGAGATAAGATTCCCAAAATAAGGCAATAAATATCCATAGTAGCTCTTGCTTATTTTTACAAGCACCTGCAATAAGGAGGACCCACATCATCACTGCAGCACATAAAAATGTAGATGTTTATAACAGGCGAAGTCTAGCCAGTCCTGTAGGGAGGCCTTTCGGTGCTCACAGCCTCCCAGCTGTGCTTGGTGCTTCCTTCCAACCCAGAGGGGTTAACCCTCACCCCCCCCCCCAACCAGGGTGGATGCTGCTTGCTGCCTCTTCTGGGTCTCTCTCTCAGGCAGATGAATAGCTCAGGACAGAGCCTGCCGGCCACCCACCCTGCCTGGGGCTGAGCTGCTGGGGATGGGGGACGGGCAGGCAAGCACTTTCTTTGTCTTCCAGGGCTGCTGCCGAGAAGAGGAGCAGTGACAGCCTGAGTGCAGAAGCAAAGAGCAGGACCAAGGAGGCTGCAGGTGGCTGCCCCTTCCCTCCTGGCACGGGCAGCCAGGCTTTTTAGCCCCCTTCTTCCACTGTGTCTGACTGTGTGTGCAAAACGCTGTTTTGGCTGGATTTGGGTGGCTTTGAAGCCACAGAAAACAGCAACAGCTCTGAGATTGCTCAAGCACTGTTAAAAAGCATAGAGCTCCATTCTGGCACATAGCATAGAAATACTGGTGCCAGGCTGTGAGATTTCGGGGCTTCGGAAATGGGTTTTTACAAGTATATAACCAGTGATCATAAACGGTATTTATTTATCTTTATGTGAGTACCTAAAATGCCCAAAACACACATAAAGCAGCTATTTATTTCTCCAAGGAGCATTTAAAATGCTTGTTCTTCCATGGATTACCTATGTGAGTGAATGAACTTAAACCACTAAACAGCTGATTCTGAGCCAAATTTTCAATGGATATTAAAAAAGATGTACACGTACCTAGGAAAGTGTGCATTGCCACACGAGGTAAATGCATGCAAATGAAGATATCCAAGTACAATGGCCATAAAGCGTTGATGAAAGGTATTTTATTGACACTGAAGTAATCTTCTTGAATTGCAAATTTTGGCTTCATTTCCTTTTCTGTAACCAGTGCAAAAGCAAAGAAAGGATCTGATTTCCTGGAAGCAGGTTTGTCTTATCTGTTAATATATAGTCCCACCTTTTACACTGGGTGAATATATTTGTATGTCCTTGGTTAGCATAATTTGGGACAAAAAGGAGGACATATCTTGATTTTTCAGAGAGAAGCAGCTTTGTGAGGATGATTTCTAGGGAAGTATTCAGACATTTCTTTAAAGAAAATGTGGAAATAAATCATGTCTAATCAGAGCATTAGCAAATTGCTAATTACAGTACTGAAACTTTTAGTTCATGGTTTCCTACAGGTAAACTATCTTATAGGGTTTTGTAGGCAGCAAGACAGTCAAGTTGAAGTTAGCTTGTACATGAAATTTCTTAGGATGGGACCTTCAGAAATACTAAGTGGTGCATGATCTTAGTTCCCATTTTTGAAAGTGACAGAGCTTAGAAACACGAGACCATGTGTGCTGGTGTGCTGGTGATGGTGTGGAGAATCCTGATGGCTGCTCCAGCTCAGGCTGCAATGGCATCTGCCTGTGTCTGCCTGGTGGTGTCTGTATGGCGATGGTGGAGCTAGCAAGCTCTTCTGATACCTGTTGGCAAGGTTGGTTTCAAGGCTGTGCTCAGGTGGTGCCATTTCAGGGATTGCTACACCATACATAGCTGCATTAAGGTCCCACTGATTCTCAATTCAATGCAGGCTCCCCAGCCCCCTACTTGCATTTGAAGACTCACTTAGGAAGTTTCTGAAACTTTTACCTTCAGTCTCTTTGCTGACACCATGAGAAAGTGAGGGAGTGGATGCAAGTACCCATGTAAAATAAAAATATAAGTATTTAGTATTTGAAATTTCAATGGAACCGCTGTTCTGTTTAGAGACAGTACTGTCCATTCAAGTGCTAGAGTGAGAAGCATCTCATCTTAAACCCACAGAGCTGGCAAAATCTCCTTCTGAAATCACAGTATTTCTTTCATGAGATGCAAAATATGGGGAAATAAAGCTCAGTTGAAATTTTCCTCCACTCAGGAGGCAAAATAGAAAAAAAAAAAAACCTACACAAACAACAAGCAGAGCTTTCTTGACCCAGATGACTTCACTAGTTGGTGCCTTGTTTTCTTCCCTTTCCTTGGCTGTCATTGCATCTTGCTCCCTGTAAGCAGCTCAGTCTCATTAAAAGCAATGTGGTGAAACTAGCCACATCATTATACTCACTTAGATAGAGTTCTTGTAGCCGGCACTTACTGTTCATAATAACTGCCACTAAGGATTTGTGAACCCCCTATTGGCACCTTCCTGGTGGTTTGTTGGGGGATTTTTTTTGTGTGTATTACTTTGAAATTTACATGTCTTCAGAACAACTAAAATTCACAAGAACAAACTAATTAATGGATTCCAGTTTTGACAGCTACAAGAAGACAGATGAGAAAGTAACATGCTTCTGGCAGCGTGTTATCAATTGGGAGGCACCAGTGCATTGCCTCTATGTGGTACAGTGAGCTGGAACCGACACTGACAGATGACACAGCCCTTGACAGTGAAGCCTGTACGAGCTGACAGCTCCACTTGCACTCAGGCAGGTCCACGCTTGGCGCTGGAACTGAACCAGCTTGATGTGCAGAATATGCTTGCTTTTATCTTCCCCCGGCTGTACAGTGGGCAGGCTGAACAGCACTGGCAGGTGGATCCCAGGACCTACCTTAGAAAGTTACAAACGTAACAAGTGCTAAGATTTTACCAGTAAAAATAAACTAAACCAATGGACAAGTATCATTATCTTTCAAGTGGTGCTTTGCTCTCCTTTTTGAAAGCCGGGTGGTTCCCTGCCCAGTGAGACTAAGGGAGCTTGGTTTCATATGGACCAGTGGGTGTCTCTGGTTGAATTCTCAAGTGTCTGCTAAGGGGCTTGCTCCAAGCAAGCCTCTGCTACAGCTGGGCAGCCCGAGCCTCTCTCTGTCACACACATTGTCCTGTGTCAAAGACAGGCTGAACATGGATGCCTGCCTTTCTTTCAGGTGGATCTCTCTTCTCTGGGTAGCTGCCTGCTTTCACAGATCTGCAGGAGCTTGTGACTTTGGGCCTATAAACCCTCTGTCAAATTGGGTCAAAACTGGCCAAAGGTTTAAGTTCAGATTAAGTGCTGGGGGTTGGAGAGAGGGTGTGGGTGCACATGCAAATGTGGAGTGTGACAACATATTTCCTTTGAAAACAAGGATAATACAGCAAGGATAGAGCTTCTTCACACTATACATTCAAGACATATATCTACAATCTTAAGATTAGACTGAGCCTGAGTGCAGAGGCCCTTGCAGTCTTATCTAATTCTTCCCTAAGGGGACAGGGATGCTAGAGGCACCTGGGTAACTGCTCCATGCCATGGTGAATTACAACCCTACAGCAAGTATCTCTTCACGGATTACTATGATAGATATTTGTTCCAGTCCTCCTCTCTTACTGTACATAGATGAGCTCAGGAGTAGACCATATGCTTTTAAAAGGAACAGAATACTGGAATCAATATTCTCTCGTGGATTTAAGAGAATATAGTCTTAATGAAGAAACAGGCTGGTCAAATTAGTTTGAATCAGCCTAGGTCTTCAAGAAGCTTCCTTTCCTTCATCTCTAATGCTGTAATTTTTTTTCAGATCACATTACAGAGGAACTGAGAGCCCTATTAAGGGGAAAATCCAAGTTTTATGACTCCAGCGAGGGAATTTATTGCAGCCAACACATCTCTCTCCCTTGCTCCTTACAGCTCCACGTGGCCCTTCTGCCTGCTTCCCTCCTGTTCATTACAGTCTCCTTTGGCCCTCAAGAGCAGCTGCCGGTGCTCCCTTGGCCTAACGCCGGGGTGACACAAGTAATAATACCGGCAGAAGCCAGAATGGCATTGGGCATACTTGTCCACATTCAGCAGCTGTCAACAGGAGCTATTTGAAAGATAGATGGGGATTTATATGGCTTTGTTTGTGCACATGTGCCTCAGAATACAGTGCTTAACTAGAAGGAACATAATTCCACCAGCTTCACTGGGACTATTTGTATCCTTAATATTATGCTCATGTTTTAGGGACTTTGCTGAATCGGGACCTAAATTTGTGAAATTTGTGTTGTGTGCACATTTGCCTGGATTTCTCTGAGCTGCGGCTACCCATGCATGCTGTCATTTCAGCTATTCAAGAGCTTGGTCGTACGACGTAACAGGAGGTACATTTCACACAGTCTGTTTCTGAGTGTTTTAAAGTGTAAGAAAAGAAAAAAGTTCATTAAAAATTGGTCTATAAAAAGACATCTGGGCAAAATTTTTGAAGTGCTTTTCTCTGTGAAGCTCTATGAGGACAAAAGTTTTTTTCCAGATACTGATACTTTTGCTTACTGTTACACATCTATGTGATGCATAAACAATAGATCTGCTGGAAGTCTTCAGAAAAATTTGTTTAATGAGGATCAAGATTAACAGAATTTCCCTTTAAGTCAACAAGAAGGAATTTATATTCCTTTTTTACAGGTAGTCTTTGTGTATCACCTTCCCTTTCCCTAAAAACCAAACAAAATCCACAGCCTGAGTGGCTCCAACTTCTCAGATGGATCATATAATTGAGAAAAGAGAAAAGCATGTAAGCATGATCATTATTTATTTTATGCTAATGTTTAGACACTCTTACTCCAGCTTCACAGTCAAGGAACAGTGAGGCAAAGAGCAGCAATTGCCTAAAGCACCATTATGGTCCTGTGTTGAGCCTTGAAGCCCCTATTTCCTCTGAAGCAATGGAAAGGCACATTCTCATTTCCACTTGGTGTCTCCTTCTCCCGTTGAGGCATTCAGCCTGGGTAGCAGCGTGACAGTTGGCAGGCACTAGCTCAGTCAAGTCAGCGTGTTGGAGGGCAGCACTGCAGGCGCTGCCTGCCCGAGTCAGGTTGGTCATGTAGGGTTGAAAGGCTTCATTTTAACATTGCAGTAGCATGCTGTCACTATGTTTGAGCAGACAGTTATTGCAAAGTTCTTGCTTTCAAGAACTTCCACCTACCTGATAAGTTACCTTTCAGAAAGAAATTCAAATATCTCTTCTTAGCCTAAACTAGTTTGGAATTAACAGAATATAGAAAAACAGTGATTTTCACTGTAAAATTCTTTTCATAGGCAAAACCATTGTATTTCCTGGATCCAGATGTTTGAACATATATGTTGCACCAGATAATTTTTTTAAGAAAAATCTTATAGAAAAGATGAGCTAAGGATATGTGGCCAGAGTTCTTTCTCTCTTATTTCATACTGATGAAAACTAATTTTATATAAGCAAATAGAAAAACATCACTGGTGTTCTTAATTTTTAGGTATTAAAAAAAAACCTCTCTGGGGCTAAAAATATCTTCTTGATACTGCTCGTGATTTAAGAAGTATTTCCAAGCACAGAATAAACATGCTGTGGGAGGTGCTCAAAAGTGTTATAACTGAGTGCCCTGGCTGGTCTTCTGCAAAGGTCAATAGAAATAGCTATTTAGAAATCAGGCCCTCACTTCAATCCCTCTAATATGAAATTGAGCAATGAATTGACTACCCTTCGTAATGCACCTTGCAGCAAGAACCTAGGGTGTTTGACTATTCAGAACCGAAGGTATTGTCCTTCAGGTGTATTTTTTTTTTTCTTTGAGGAGTTTTGCTTCTATAGTGGTTGTGAGAGTCACATCCTTACACACTTACAAAACAAAGCAAGATCACTGAACAGGCAATTTGTGAACTCTGCCTATCTAGGTTAGGAGCTGAATCCAAATTCAAACTAGATCCAGATGAAATATTTATGAGTATGCATAGATAGATATTTACACAGAGAGACATGGATATAGACAAATTCAGATTATCTGGTTTTCTCCTGCATGATCAGACTGTTCCTGGATTGCTCGCTTAGATATATTTTAAATGGCTTGCATTTATATTCATGGTGTTGCACATATCTGTGTTCTTGCTGTTTTAGATAGATTTTAAAATATCATACTGAAATTTTATGGAGCCTGATAAAGTTGGATAGCAAACTTTCTTAAACAGAATGAAATTGTGTACTATCTAACATCATACAAGGCTATCCAAGATATTCTTTAACTTCATTAAATACGACATAGAGTATGCAGTTCTTTTTCTTTGACATTTTTTGAGCAAGTTCTCTTCAAAACCCTCCATCGTTTATATCTGCAGCCCAAGAACACATGCAGTATTTCTTTACAGCCTTGTTTATCAAGAGAATCTCAAGCAGAGGAAGCTATGGTGAGCCAAATTTTCTGGCAGTGTAAGTGGGGAAGCTCAATGACCTCATGAAGGCTCTGGTAATTTATACTACTAGAGACTGACTTTTATGGTGTATCCACATTATGGAGATTAATAAAACATACTTAAAATTTCAACTGAGTATGTACTGTGATGCCGTCAGTGTGAAAAAAAGCATATTCTATATGAGGAAAAATGGGCTTAAATTTTTTCTTGACATTTTCACTTCATTGACTCTGTCCTGCATTCAGACAGGTAAATGTAGTTCCTCTGTTTCTTGTTTCTTGTTTTGAAGTCATCCATGGAAGAGAGATCCACCAAGTGCTGTTAAAAACAAAACACTCTCTCTAGCTCAGAAAGCTCTCGAGATGCAAATTTGTGGTTGCTAGGAGAGTATTTTGGGGAAATATCACTATGTGTTTTCTCTATTCTCATACTTTTCTGTAGCCATCTGCCCTCAGACACTGCTAAAAACAGGGTCTTGGGCTACATGGACCTTATATTTGTTAGAGTCAAAGAGGCTAGGAGCAGATGTAAACCCAAACCAGTTTAAATTCTCAGAGTTATCCTATAAGTAGAAATGTTTGCTGATACTCAGAGTGCATTAGATTCTGATAATGACATTTTGCTCTTTTCTAGATGGCCCTGGGTCTTTTCCTCAGAAGTATATGTTTGTGTTTCTTTCTCAGAAGTTATGATGAGAAATCAGACAAACCCTATTCAAAATACCCTACTCAGAATGTCCTTACAATGCCCCTTGTCCCTGCCTCTTATATCTGGAAAGGACTAGCGCTTTGCTTTTTGTCACAAAATCATACCTGGCGTATGAGAAATGGGGTTCCATTTTGTGCATGGATTTTCTGCTGTAACTGAAAGACCGAAATGGGGAGGTAGAAGTGGTGAGGGCAGCAAGATGGAGGGAGTTTTATTCCTTTGAGAACATTAAACACTAAATAAGAAACTAGAACTGCCTTTTTTTTTGTTTTGTTTTGTTTTTTAAATGATGGTTTTTCACAGTAGCTGAAGTGAGGAAGAGACTATCCAGTGGTTGAGTAACAGGGTTGAGATTCAGGACATGCAGCTTCAGTTTCTGCCCTATCCCAGCAACTTCTCACATGTCTATAGGAGTCTGTCCATACTACTAAATGAATGAGGACCAAAGAAGAAGTTTTCACTCCAGGCCCCAGTTATGCACCCTGCTAATTGCTTTCCCACTCCTGGCTTTGGTTTGGATCACTGCAGACAACTCATTCACAGACAAGGCACAGGTACCTTCCCTGCTGAATTCACTCCCAGGTATGTCCCTGAAAGGCAGGATGGAGGAGATTGCATTAGGTCTGGCTCCTCCTGCCTGGCACAGTTTTCCAGAACTATCTCACCCACTTTGCACCCTCACATCACCCTCCAGGACATGTTATGTGAAGCCCTCAGTTTTGTAAAAACACCACTCTAGCAGGTTGTAGCACAGGTTTCATATTATTCCAGCAGTTCAAATTGAAGAAATACAAAGAGGGAGTCATGATTACACCTAAAGTCTGCAGAGGCACCACTTGGCCCAGAAGAGACCCAGGCGTCGTGTGGATGATCTGGAGACAGCTGAAAGGAGTATCTCCTTCTGTTTTCTTCTCTGAGAAATCTGAGTCAGCAGTCGCCTTTAACAATATTTTTTAAGCAGCTAGATTAACAGCTGGAAACTCTAAGTGCTACTGTAAGCTTAGTAAACAATACAAAAGAAGCTAGCTTTTTGATAAAGCAGTTCTGGTAGAAAAGAACAAGATTTTCCATTATTCTTCTGGAATGCGATGCCTTTAAAGGACGGCTCATCAAAAATGTATATAGCAATCCTGTTTCAAGACATTCTTAAGAATCTCCTTAATTAGCCATCCATGTTTACTGTACTTGTCCCTTATAATATGTGCAGTGTTATATTTGCTATCTGTAATCTCTTTGTTGATTTTGATTCTTCTGAAATGAGTTTTTCCCTCCAATGAAAAACACCAAAAGGGCTTTCATTCAAGAAAATATGCTCAGCATCTGAAAGTTTGGGATATGTGGGTGTCACATCCTTTTTGTACAGTTTCATTTAGTACAGTGGGAGTTTAACTCCTTACTGTCTCCTGTAAAATTAAGTCAAACTTGTGGAGCTTGCAGCATAGGTGCTCAGGGGGAAGGGAAAGTTTCAAGGGAAAGCCCAGCAGCTGCTGCTCTCCTGGAGAGGGGGCAGATGGGAGGGAAGGAGAAGGAGCTCTACCTGTGCTTGCAGTGCTGTGTCCCGGAAAGACAAAGCATCGTTCTCACTGCTGCAAAATAGCTAGTGGAGCTGTATAGCAGCTATGACTTTGGTGCTGGATAGGGAGGACTCCCTGGAAGCACTTTCCTTTCTGAGGCTGAAGGCCTCAGCAGGCTTAATAGGCTGCATTTTCAGTTATAGATCAGGTTCTGTACTGTTTAGGATCCAGCATAATATGTTAAGCTTTTTACATAGCTCCTCTTTTATTTTCCAGTTCTGTTGTGACTCCAGAGTCAGCTTAAAAGCTCTAGAAGCTGATGAGAAAGTATTGGGTGCTGGACTGGAAAGAAAATAAACAATATTCTGACTTTAATCTTCTTAATTCTGGTTGATTTGTGGGCCACAGGGGCTCCTCTGCTCCCTGCCGTCTGTAGCTGTTCTGCTTTGACAACCTTGCACACTGGTTATGGTCTGTGCCACTATGCACACTTAGCACATTCAACACATTTTCTCCCACCCATAAGCCACCATCTCCCTCTCTTGGCTGCATTTGTTCATCTGAGACTATATGGCACAGACACAAGAACAGTACAAATGTAGGAAATGTTGAGACTGCAGCACCAGAGAGTGCTTCCCAGCTCCTAATCTGCTTTAGCATCATACCAAGGCCTGAACTGCACAGAAGCAAGGGAGATGTGATGGTCTCCAGAAGGGCACCTGAGGGCACCTGCCCTGTGGTAAACGCACAGCCATGGGGGTGATTTACTCTTTTTGCACCTGGGGAATTGCCATAGATCATTACAGGCTTTTTACTCTGCAGGAGGAATATAAAAGAAGGCAGGAACCAGTATCTGGCTTGCTGACAAAAAGACTTCAGGCCAAATGACTCACCTCTGGAAGAGTCAGACAAAGCTTTTCAAAGGACATGACTTACAAGGAAATTCAGTATCTGGGATTTATTTATTTTTCAGGGCTTGTTGAGCTTTTTTTAGCTCTTAAACAGTAAATCTGCATACAGAAAGAACATAGACTTCAGACTCATGAGGTCTGAGGACAGACTTCATAAATGGTCACTTCCTGTGACTTACCCACAGAGGCAGAGAAAGCAGGTTTTTAGAATCTTATTGTTGCTCAGATCACAAACCCTGATGCTTGTTTACATGAAGATGGCAAGCTGAGCATTGCCTCTGGTTATAAACGCATAATTTATGAAAGCATCCATCCCAAAAGAGAGGAGTTTGCTTCTTATGAGAACTGTCTCCTTTTCCTCTCAGCTCTTCAGTTGAAGTTTTGCCAAAGAGGTCAAGTAGAGAGCAGTCTCACAAAACTGAGTCACCTAATGTACTTAGTGTATTCATAACTCTGATGGTTTCTAAATATACTGCTAGAGAAGGACCAGAGTGTTCAGGAAAAGACCACACTGATAAAAATGTGAAGATCCAGTACAAATAGCCAGACATGGAATAAGATGTAATACAATGGACTACTTGGAAGATAACTCTAAAGTTGCACTACCTTGAAATTCTTCCCATTCTGTGCAATACTTTATACCTTAAGTCCTTCAAGCATTTACTGCAGCATAAACTATGTATGTCAGAATAAACTCACAACTTAGTCTGGATATCACTGAAAATCAACTGGTGTGTTTGCCTGAAATTTGGGATATTATAATATGTGGTAATTCTAATGAAATATTTAGTTTTGCCATAATAACTAGAAGTGATTATACTATACAATTTTCAAGAACTTCCCCAGTGAATTAAAAGGATAGGAAATTGCTTAATATATATTGGTATTTTTTCCCTTTGAGAAGTCATGTAACAGATTTGTTGGGTAGTTTGTTCTGTAACGCTTTGCATCTTCAGAACAACCCCTTTTACATGGGACAGAGAATGATTTGATATCTGCTTGCAATAAAATTACAGGCTGCATATCATTGCTACTTCACTAAAATATGACTTGAAATAGTCGGAATTAAACTCTTAAACCAACAGTTCCACACTGACAGTTTTTGGGTACATTGCAAGTCCATTTTTAATCAACCAATTTTGCTATAGCTAATACAACTGCAAACAAAACACATTTACAGAACTTTAAACCTACCTGTAAAAACCTTGCCAGAGCATTGGATTAAAAAAAAAAAAAAAAAGGTTGCATTTTTCTGTTCTATAAGTGCTAACTGGGGTTTCCTTGTCACAATGAAGGGTAATACAGGAGGTGATCTAAAGAAACTTTTTATAATCCACCATACCAGTACTTACAGATGGCACTTCCAGTACTACTACTGGCCTGATTTACTCATTTCAGTAGGTTTACACAGTATTTCTATGGTTGTCTGTTGCAGAAGTGAAGAACAGTCATAAATAATGTAGGAAGTCTCCGAATTATAAAGAAAAACATACATAAGAAATTAAAAAAATGTTACAATGGACTACAGCTGCATTTTACAATTGCAAGGAATTGTAATGGCTTGATGAACTAAATCATGTAGCTTGTCTAAGCATAACAAGGTGAGCTGGAAAAATAAAATAAAACTCCTTTCTGTAAATAGTTCTTGTACTGAGACCAGATCTCATAGTCTACTACAAGGTAGAAATGGCAGCAGCAGAGAAAGATGGATGGGGAGATGTGAGGAAGGTGCCAGATGACCAAGAAGATGAGATATACATAAATGGTCCTTTGAGCGCTATTTTCCTGACAGCAGCAGTGTGCATCATTAGGCAGACAACTATTCTGCCTATGTTTAAAGCCAACTCTGCTCAGGGTGCTCCAGTTTTGTCAGAGCTGGGATTTTCAGCATTTCTGGATCTAGACACTTGAGGAAGGAATCAGATCAATATTAAGATACTTTTGTTTAGAGAAGCAGACATGGGTTTTAGTGGCATCTTGCTTGCACTAATCCTCCAGCTGCTGGTCCAGAAGGGTGCAAGTTGCTCACAGCCCTGTGCAGAGGTCTTAGATACTACAGAACGTCTCAAATAACACCAAATATCTATATTTAGGTAACTAAACTGAGCCTTAGGTGTCTACATGGAGATTTCTACAGGTGATCAAGATATCTAACCTTTCTTTGTAACCTGTGGAGATCTGCTCTTTACAGTCAATGGAGACCTGAGTTTGTTCTCCATGGTCCCCTGGCAGTATTGACTGGGTCTCTATTTACTGAGACAAGACCTTAGATACATGCCTCCTACGTAGACATCTAAACATATACATCTATATCCAGAGCTGCATCCCACTCCAAATTCTAGTTTAAATTCTGGTTAGTTTTGTTCTCATTGAAACCAGACTTTTTTTTAATTGCTGTCTAAATTGTGGTGATGTCCAAGACATATGCAGTTTTGAGGTTAAATAACTCATTAATTAAGTCAAATTTAAAGTCTAGCTTGATGGTGGCAGAAACAGCACATTCACCTGTGGCACGCTGGCAACATGGTAACAATGTGATCTACTTACCACAGAAGACTACAGAGAACAAATTATGAATTAAATGTTAGTGTGCAGGTTCTCTTCCTGCTGAGGTGTAAAATGGATGGCTCTGGAAAGCAACATTGTTTTTAACTGAGCTTTTACTGTTCTTCATTGCATGACAGCAAGCTCCTCTCAGTCTATTGGAACATGGGGGTGTACAAAATATTCTTCACACTTGGTCATTGGTACATGGCTCCAGACAATTCTGTTTGTTTGTTCCTTAGCTCTGTCAACACCAAATTGGATTATAAATCTTAAAAAATATATCTGCCAAAAGTGAATTGTTAAGGGATTTCTTAATTTCCTTCTGATGTTGTATCTGAGGAGCCAAAAAGGAAAATGAGAAATAGTCTATTTCATCTAGGTACTGACTACAGTGTAGAGGAGCAGCAGAAGGAAATAAAAAATAACACTGGACTAGGCTGGACTTGGATGGTCTTGGCTGGGTGAAGAAGAAATGCTTGTGGACAAACTTGGAAAGCTCAAAGATGGTGTACAATTTATCTAAGTAACTTTATTCACTTGGATTCAGCTCTCAAAGCTTGGTGCTTAAATAGGATATATAGTCCCAAATTTGGGTGTTGTAATGGGCAATTATCCTTGGGTGAATAAATATGAGGCAGAATTTGTGCCTCCTATTGCAAATACGTAAGTATGAAAAGTTGGGTTCTAAATATTTGCCTTCCTGGCTCAGAACAATTATCAGACATTATATTTTAAGAAGTACACTTTATAGCTTGCAAATAACAGTCATGTGTTTTAATGTATTTAATTTTACTGGCCTGACTTTCACATATTTTAAGAGCTCTCTACCTCTCCTTGGCAGCATAAGAAATTTATCTTGCCAGAGGGATATAAAGGGTCTGTAAATGAAAATCAGGGCTCAATTATTCTAGTTCTGAACATCAAGTTCTCAGGTATTAAGCTGTTTTAGATTATTGTTACCTACCCTACCTTAATGTGAAAGTGAAATCATGCAATGAAGAATGTGCTAGGATGAGTGAAATATTTCCCCTTTCTGTTGTTTTGTTTTGTTTCCTTGCAGTTAAGAGAAGCATAAAATGTACAATTGAATCCTGTTTGGTTGATATTAAGATAATAATTTCACGCACATACCCATACAAACAATGCTGCAATGAAAACTGAATACATTCCTGCAGTCTATGAAAACCTGTAGTAAATAGCCCTACTCTAAATTAACTAATAAAACTTCTCTAATTATGCATGGTAGAAAGGGTAAAGGAGAGTGATAGCAGGAAATTCCTTTTGCCTCACGCTACGGGTTTGGAAATGCAGTGACAGCATTCCTATTGCCAGGCACTAGAGGAGATCATAATGGGATATAACTGTTGCTTGCTCATTTGATTGAACTCTGAAACTATATCAAATAACACTTAATTATACACACAGAATATCATTACAGAAGAGAACTCAGAACTGAGAGCTCAGTGTAAGCAGAAGCATTTAATAATTATACAACTCCTGTAGATGCAAATAGATAACTTGCTGCTAATTAGTCTGGAATTTTACGCTCACAATATCCTAAGTAAATCTAGTGAAAATTAGTTGGGAGCCTGAACATACAGTTTTACTATAGCTCCATCTGGTATATGCCCTCTGATTACCCAGCATGTTGGCTAGCTGTTTGAGGGACACATTTGATATCTGGCCAAGTTTAAAGGTCTGCTGGAGGTAAAACAATGCCCACCCTTTTACAAGGGGATCATTGTTGCTCAACAATAAAGCTCTCTGGCTTATTTGAATGTCAACAATTCAGAAAAGTTGATGTTTGGAGCCATCAAATAAAATGTTTTTGTGAAACAGTTTATTATTTCAGTGGTAATTATTTGAATCATTCATGGTAAAGGATGTTTGCTAATGAGAGCTTGGCTGCTGTAAATTCCAGGGAGACTGAATGCTCTTTGTGCTGACAAAAAGGCCCAAATCACTGGAGAGCAACTGACTGGACAAATCATTCATCTATGCAAATGCCAGCTGAAATGGTCAGATGCATTTATTACCCTCCTCATTATAGTAAACAAGGCAGAAATCGTGACTGGCAGTTATCAACTTGCCCTGAAGTGTGATTTGTTCTCCTACCACTATTTAAATGAGAGGAAGAAAGGCATGCCACCAGGGACTTTGTCGGTTTATAAAAGAGTAAATGTCACATAGCCCAGTGCTTAAAGACTTTTGATTGACAAATGTTTTATTTGACATATCAAACAATAATGGTTTTCATATCAAATAGTCCATATTTGTTAGCAGAAATTTAACCCTTGAAAGAGTGAGAACTGATTCTTCAGAATGCTCTGAATCCAGATGGAAAGTTAGAAGTAAAAAGAAACTCTCTAACTGGGTGGACTGGAAAGACTCACACAGTACTGTAGAAAGATGTTTTTAACGGAGGCTTGAATGAACTGCTGTCTTAGTTGCTTCAAGAAAGCATCTCACATCAGGAAGGCTAATAGCCTGTAACAGAAGGAAATAAGGGAGTGATTTTTTTTTTTCCTTCCTAAAGGAAATACAATAGCAATTTGAGAGATCTAAACAGGACCTGCCTCATCCTCAAACTATGTTCTTAGGACACTTATGCTTCTATTAGGACAGGATATAGTCCGATTTGTTTGAGGAATGTATGGTTTGATAACCAGAAATATTACTGAAAAAAATAAAACCAGACAAAAAGGAAGCAGACAAGAACACAAATCAGAATTCTTATTTGTGCTAGGCGTGTGTATTTCTTGCTACCGTTCATTTTAACAAGCACAGGATTTTGTGCTGCTGATCTGTCATTATTGAATATGAACCGATTATTATATAGGTGGTCTAAGACCCTGTATAAATATTTACAAAATTATATGTCCTCTGGTATTAAACAAGAAAGAAATTACACCTGGTTAAATGATGCTTCACATCATTTGCTGATGATGTCTTTTCACCTCTGTTAATTGGTGCAAGGACCAGATGGAAAAGGCATGTGTGCTCTATCCAAATATGAATGTACACTGATTGTTTGAGAATGATCTCTTTCAGCTTTATAGAACCAGGAGGACAAACTCTGAGTCAGATCTTTTAAACCTTTTCCATCCAGAACAGTAAACTGGGTCTCAAGAATGAGAAGCTGAGAAAAAAATGAGAGATCATTAGGTACTGTAAGAGGAGAATAAAGCTCTTTGATCATGACTTTTGGGGTGCAGGGTAGGACATGATCCTACCTGCCTATATCTTCTAACCTATACATACTGTTGAACTGAGATTCTGCAGTTCAGGTAGCCTAGAAGAGAATTACTAAGTGGAAAAGAAGCAAGAAAAAGTGTATCAGAAAGATGCTTTGCGTTATCTGGAAAATATAATGTGATTTTAATAATAGTATGAATATGAATAATACTGCTTATTAGTTAGCATGATAGAGAGAGGAATTAAAACCAAACAATATCTATACAATGCTTTATGGCTCTTGTGAATCAAACATTAACTGATTCATTTTCTCATTAGCTCTGTGAAGTGGCATCATTAATCCTCCTTTGTGATGGGAAAGCATCTGTATACATAAATAGGTGGTAGATATTTAAGGTCACTAGCTGGCTCCAGCAGACCTAGGTGTTACTACCTAGAGCATCTGATTTCCGCTTGTGCGCATAGCTATTACTGTATGCTAGGAGTATGTACAGAGACATTTCCTACGTGCTGAAAATGGATCACCACAGCATTAACTTGTACTGCATACCTCTGCTATCAACATTTAAAGGTACCTGCCTTTTAACATCATAAAAAAATCACTTATCATATCTATCACTATTGTCCTTAGAAATACAGGATTTTCCATTCCAACCTGAAATAATAATTCTTAATTCCAGTATCCAGTGTGTGGAGGCAGGTTGGCCTGGTGCTTCAGAGTAATATCCTTGGCCAGTCAGGCTGTGCTGCCTTGCATATGGAAGGAAAAATCCTCCACAGATATCCCAGAACCACAAGGACATCTATGAGATATACCTTACAGACAGAGGACTACAAACATTATTGCTGACCACAAAATCCAACAGTAGTATTTGATTTTGTGACATCATGCAAAGATGATTGTCAGTAGATAATTATTGCAAATACAGGGAAGAAAATATTCCAATTTTTTTCTAACATAGCTTCTATTATTAGATCTAAGTGCCCCCCTGCATTCTGTTCCTAATATAGTCTGAATACTCGTATAAAAACCAAAAAGTCATTTGTTACCAGCATCCTTTTTATAGGCATTTTGAGATTACCCTTCTGTCTTGGGATCAAGCCAGCTCTTTTTTATGAGAGTCCCTGCTTCTCCTCCCTCCTATGCCCCCATATTCCCCTTCTATCATCCTCACACTCCTAATTTCTTCCTCCGTCTCTCAGAAGCTGGTGTGTTTAAATGCTCCTATCGGTTCACCATTCTAGCTGCCACCAATCTCCTTCAGACCTGCCACGTCATTCCAGAGCTGTTGCTTCTGCAGGTCTTGAGGGTGCTGCCACATGGGGCTGATTTAACACAGTGGCAGAGGCAGACACATGGTTAGCTGCAAAGACAGGACAGGCCAACAGAGCTTTGTAAAAGCTATAAATAGCATTCTTGGTTTCCAGGATTTTGAAACTGAAGAAGACAAGGTGCTAATGAGGGAGGGAGGAGCACCTGCTCTTCAATGACATTGCTGGCCTCCATCTTCTCCACTGGAGAAAAAGTTAAAGGAGTTGATTAATATAGTTCAGGAAGGTTTCAGGATTAATTTTCAAGAATGTGAAGTAATCAACATTTTCTCGAGCAGTTAGTATGTTCAGTCAATAACAATGCCACCTTCAGGACTAACTATGTGCCCAGAATAAGTGATCATAAGGAAGCCGCGGACAGGACAACACTCAGTCTAAAAGGTTATAATAATAGAAGAGGGAAAAATCTCACTAACAACGCTGAGTATCTTTCATTAATGCATACTGGAAGCCAACAGCAGGCAGCAAAAAAACCTGTTTCATTTTGCCAGTTATTCCAAGTAACGGTGTCCCCTGCATCTCAGAGGTGAGTGGGCTGCATGCACATAAGCAGTTTTCTGTGCATCCCAAGCCTCCTTAACCTGTACAGGAGCTGCAGATGTCACTACAGCTTCAGGCTTGGACTGATGATCCCTAGCTATGTCCTCCAAACAGTAAGAAAAGCTTTTCGTGCCAGGAAGCAGAGAAATCAATACATAAAAAAACCCAGATTCAAATCAAACACTGCTCTTCTGGTGAAACTGCTGTGTTTAAAAGGTAAGAATGGAATCGCCCTACCATGAAAAACATATTCCAGTGTTCGTAGCAACCGCACACTGGTTTTGGATGAACTAATTAATTACAGTACCAGTAACTCACTGGTAAATCTCAGGCACGATACATTGTGAGGAAAAAGCTCCAGGAAGAACTGACCTACCTATAATCTTCCTTAAGCAATTTTATAGTGGGATAATTCCAGTCACTTCAAAGGAGTTACCCTCATTCGGAAGTGAACAACTCAGTACAGAAGTAGGCCAAATATTTTATATATATCTGCAGTCAAAAACAATTTAACAGTCAAAATTATGTGAAAGCATTGGCAGATGTGCTGAATAGCCTGAAACTGAAGGGAGAATGGAACAAATAAAGCAAACTGTGAAGATATTTCTACATTAAAAAAATTGTTCCTTACACAGTCTGATATGTATCCAATACAAAGTCTTTTCATTATTCAGAATTTTTTCAGCAACTGCATCCAAATTAACATAACCATCTATTTCCATGTGAGCAGGAATTCATGCTAATTGTACATTAATTCTCA
Organism: Strix aluco; assembly: GCF_031877795.1. Classification (NCBI taxonomy): domain Eukaryota; kingdom Metazoa; phylum Chordata; class Aves; order Strigiformes; family Strigidae; genus Strix; species Strix aluco. The sequence continues at coordinate 86,939,945 of NC_133933.1, forward strand.
GGATGAATAATTGAGGTATCAGATGCAACAGCTCAAAAAACTAAATCTTGTCTAGTGTTAAAGTAACAAGTTATAAGCCTTACATTAATCAAGAAAACTCTACACAGGTCTTCATTAACATACCAGGACTCAATCCACAGCTGATAAAATCACAGACCATGAAGGTTTAACAGTGTGTGACTCTATCATACTTAACTCAGTCTGAACACATCTGTATCTTTAAAGTTTCACAGCACTAGTAATTTCATAGCTAGGAACCATCACTGCCCATTATGCTATGAATCCTCCTTCCAAAGCAATAATGACGTGTGGATGTGGAAAAGAAATTATTTTTAAACGATGCCTAGTTTTTCTCGTTTGGGATCAGCTAGCATTTACTCCCGCTTCCTTGTATTTCTCCCTGGCAATGCTGCATGGAGAACATACATGTAGATGTCCTGTCCATTACGATTCCTCTGTGTAGTAGTATGACACTATGCTGCTTGATACTGCTGTCTATTCACCCTCTCTTTGTAAGTATTACATAGATCACAAACCTACTTCATCAACTATGGAAGTCAGCCAAATTTCTGCAAGAAAGTAAGATAATTTCAAAAGCTAAAACATGCAAAATGGAAGAGAGCTAGCCAAATAAACTAAGACCCAAGGGCTGGAGAACTGCTTATAACAACAGCTCACTTGTTTCTGACTATCTGTAAGACAGAAATAGAGCATTCAGCTCACTAAAGCAAAAAATTCCAACTTTTACCTGTTGGTATAGCAGGGATAGGAAGGTGGCTACAAGCTTCTAATTAGAAGCTGAAGCTCATTAAGTCTTTTCTGAAATTGGCTGCAAAAAGCTTATATATTTAGGGAAGTGACAGTCTCTTTTCTTACACATTATCTGCTGGAAACAAAAATCATAAAGAACACAACTAAAGACTTCTTGCCAGTTTTACACCCCTGCCCTAGCAATATGAGTCCTCTTTCTCAATCCACTCTCCTGGTTTGCTCTACATTCTGGAAAAATGCTTTGATGACAAACTCAGCTCGATGACCTGAAGCCATTTATCCTCAACTCTGGGAGGACTGAACTTCTGCTGATGAACAGCCTTTATCTCTTGGAGAAGCCAGGTTCCTTTTTTGTGCCCTTGTGTGGTGGGGTTTTTCGGCAGCGGGAGGAGGGGGCTACAGCAGTGGTCCCCTCTGAGAAGCTTCTTGAAAGCTCCCCCAGCTCCAAATTGGACCCGCCTCTGGCCAAGGCTGAGCCAATTAGTGATGGTGGCCGCGCCTCTACAAGAAGGGAAACCTGAGAGGCGGGTGGGTGGATGGACTTTGAGGAGGAGTTACAAGAAGAACGTCTATCTGAACACTGAGGTCGGTGGAAGGAATGGAGGGAGGTGCGCTGGAACATAGAATTCCCCTGTACTCTGTGGTGAGATGGTAGGCCCACACCCCCCGCCACTCGTGGAGGTCACTGGAGGAGCAGAGATTCGCCTGCGGTCTGTGGAAGACCCCCGGGGCTCTGAGGGGAGAAGCAGCCCCCACTGTTGTGGTTCGGCGCTGGGAAGACTGCAACACGTGGGGGTGACCCACGCCGGAGCATCTGGAGAAGAACGCATCCCGTGGGGAGGACTCATGGCAGAGAAAGCTTGTGGAGGACTGGGAGAGGGACACCACGTGGAGCAGGGGGGGGAATGCAGAAGAGTGCTTCCTCCTCAGTTTAAAGGAAGAAGCGGCGGACTGGCTGCACCCCCCATCCCCTGCCCCTGCGCCGCTGGGGAATGAGGTAGAGATATCAGGAACAAAGCTGAGCCCGGGAAGAAAAGGAGGGGTGAGGGGAGGTGTTTTTTAAGATACGGTAACGCTTCTCACTGTCTCATTCTGTCTGTTAAGTGTCGTTATCGTTAGTGTTTTGAATTAAAGTGACATTCTTTTTCTTCCCCTAATGAGCCTGGGTTTTGCCTGTGACTGTTAATGGGTGAGAGACCCCTCTCTGTCCTTGTCTCGATTCCTGAGCCTTTTGATTCATTTCCTTCCCAGCGCTGGGGGGAAGGAGTCAGTGAATGGCTGCGTGGTGCTCAGCTGCCCTCTGGGCTCAAACCAGGACACCTTGCTTGCTGAAGAGGACTTACTAGGTTAACTAAGAGGTCGTTAACTACCGAAGTTGTGGTAGATTCCCCAAGACTTTTTAGGGCTTGCATATGTTTAGAGCTCCCAGTTTCCTTCACTAAAATTCAGGAATAATTTTGGTTTAGAAGGCAACAAAATAAGGTGCTGAATTCTAATAAACATTCTGAACTGCTCCATCACAAAATAAGCTTTGCAATGTGCTTTGTATATTTCCTCTTTTTCTTTTTTTTTTAACACAGCTAGCACTAAAGCCTTCTTAATTTTTATGGGTACATTTTCTTGTATTGTCTTTAATACATCACTTTTACTTTTTACACTCATGATATCTTTAGCAGTGCAGAAAGGTACTAAATAAGCATATGGTTTTACTGTTAGCATATTTACATGGCTGAAAGCAGCTTTTCTGCATGCACATGCTATTTCTGAAAGAAAACTTTTGCACATCTGATATGTCAGCATGTCAGAAGCCTAAGACATCAGTTGCAAAGCACCACCGTAAACCTCTTCATTTGCTGCCATTGATAACAATGCTCACATTGATCTGATTGGAACAGCAATAGGAACTTCACAGTACTTTTCATAGCTTTCCAGTTTTCTAACCCTTGGGTGGAATCATCTTAATGTTTAGCATCTGTAACTCTTCAGCTCTGCTGAGCTCTGATTTGACCATGCCATTGTGAAATGTGGCAGCAGTGGATGAGCCACAGGCAGTTTTGTAGCTGTGGAACACAACTGACCTATCTAGTCATATGAAAATATTATGAAGGGTTTAAAATAGTTATGTGATGCTTGATGAGAGGCTAACAATGTATTTTTGTGAGGCTAGATGACATATCTCTATTGAAATCAGTGTTGCCCAGATCTGCAAACACTGAAGTACTGCACTGCAGCTGTACCTATTCCCTTGGTTTCTGTGCTAAAAAACTGCACAGTGTGGATATTACACAAGTCTATCTCAAAACTACCAGTAATCTGCTCCTTGCTGCCAGTCAGATCACACAGCTGTTCTGCAAGAAAATATGAAATGCCTGATACATTTCTAAAGAAAAAGTACTGGTATGATAAAGGAGACTTGAGCTGATTAACAATTACTACCAATCAATATCATAAACCTGATAAAACACAGGGTCCAGTTAATTATCAGAACTTTCCTTTCATCATGAAATTGCAACAAGACCTTGTTCAAATGTACCTTGTAGCTCTCTAGTTGTTGTGAAGAAGGAATCAATTGTCCCTGTTCCTTAAGCATACATGCCTGTGATACTCGTCTGCACTCCTAGCAGGCTGCAAGGAAAGCCTAGAGACTAGAAGCAGCTGACAGTGCACCAGAAGCACTTAGCTTCAGAAATCTGACATTCAGAAGGTTAAAGCAGTGAGTCCGGTTTGAAGAAAGTAGGTGCTTTGCCAGAATTGCCTCTGGGAAAGTTTTTATGGCATAGACACCTAGAGCATTTACTTGTCTGCTGGAATAGAAAAATGGTGGTAGCCCAAGGGCTAAGGGAATTTCCTACTTATTCTTTCAATTGTTATTCAGGTTTCAATGTTACTGTATATCTTGCTAAAATGTTATACAGGTTTTACATTCCCTCTCTTAAATTTCAGTTGAATGAAGTAACAAGCTGTGCAGTGTCAACACAAAACCTTAATAAGATTCTATCTATCTCTGTCTCTTTAGATCCCTATATGAAGCCTATTGCTGGTTAAAATTAGCATATTATCCTTGCTGGATCCTACTGCTGCTGACAAAGGATTCTGATTTAAAACTTGTCTGAAGATTCTTGCACAACAACCTCCTTGTATACAGTAGATTTTGCTATCTCAAATTCCCTAATCCTCATTAAAACCTCATGAAGACTTCAGTCAGCACATCCTTTCCAGGCTTTAAGATTATTGCTCGTATTTCTTCAGAAAGGCGAAAAGGAAAAAGGAAAGATTTTTAACCACATTATGTCTGAGTAATGCTGTATTTTGATAAATTAGTATTTTCTCATTCTTTATGCTTTTTTCTTAAAAGCTTAATTACATATCCTGTGGAGTGCTTCCACAGTAAGGGCAGTGCTTAGCCATTCAAATGCTGAAACTGTTATTGTTATATAATTTGATAATGTATAATAGGTACTTCACAGAAGACATAGCAAGACATTGCCCTTGTCCCAGTGAGTCTATAGTCTAAATTCTGTCATCTACTGAGAACCAGCGCCAAGCAGCAGAGACAGATAAAATACTACAGTAGTTTAATTGTGTATAAAATTCAAGCACATACTTGTACTGTGACACATTCTTCTCTTTATCTTTTAATAAAAATATGAGAAAATAAAGATAAAATGCAACAAATATGATTAACTATGTAATATGGCATTTTCACTGAGCATAGCAGAGAGAGGATGCTACACAAAATACTGTTGCATGGGAAAAAAACCCCACAGGAAATAAAAAAATTTTGTTGGAAAAAACAGATTTCAAGCTGACACAGAAACCAATGACTTGCTAGGCCTGGCTCATGGAAACACTTACAAATATGTTTAAATTTACTCAGTGAGGAGTCTCATTGACTTTCTCTTCCACTTCAAAGAATATATGTAATTTCACATATCAAAAAGCAGAAATGCCGGTCCAAGAGGCAGTGAGATGTTTCCCATGCTGGGTTAATATCCTGGGATGCAGAGGAAGCCAGAGAGAACAACTCACACCAATGGCAGCAGTGTTGTGCATACGCACTCAGTGCTGCTTTGCAGTTAACACTTGGCTAAGTTTGTTGTATTAAAAATAACTCACTGATTAAAATTATTTCATTATTTTTAGGGTTCAATTTAACACTTTAAAATACAAAGTTTTGCAAAGTGATAAAAAAATTCTTGCTGGGAGCAAGAACTGGTGACTTACAAGACAAGTAGTTTTTTGCATGATTTGTTCATTTACAAAATGTTTTCTCAACCGATATGTTAGAAATAGCACACAGGCCTCTCTTTCTTTGCAAACTTAACTAAAGCGTTACCTGTTTTCAGGAGGAGCTGTCTCCTAACTCTTTACCCAAGACTCAGGTAAGCTTCGTTGCTTAATCAGTGGATTCTTCGCTCTCACTAAATATCCCTTTGCTACATGTGCTTTTTCAATGACCACCTTGCCTGGGAAAGTGGATCTGGACATCTGGGAGTGAAGAACATAAAAGAGCCTTGGATCTTGAACCACCAGACACAATAGCCAATGTGGTGGGATCTTTACTTCCTCCTCTGGAAAGTTTCCCTCTTATCAGTCATCACAATGGTGCCTTTTGGTGACAGGTGAGTTAAAGTACCTGACCGCGGATCCAAGACCCAGCCACGTGTCTTGGGAGTCAGAAGGAATTGAAATGTCACTAGCCATATCATGCCCCTGCGTGCCTTTGTTATAGACACAGACATAACTTAATCACATTTAACCATGCCAGTTCTATGGCCTTTCCATTCTTTATACCTAATTTTGAAATAACTATATTACTACTGACTTCAGTAAGATTTCCCCTTAATGAGCAAGCCATAGCACTGCTTATCATAATGAGCAAAAGCTGAAGGAGAAGCAGGATGCTCTTAAGACATGAGTTTGGTGATTACGAAGTTTGATTAACACACAGAAGATAAGTCTCACTGTTATTTTACAAATGGAAGGTTTTCTGTAGTTGTACCAGTTTATTTCCTTTCAACACAGAAGATCATGTCTGGAAAATATGCTATGCCTAGTTTTACTGCTGATGTGTATATAGAAATATGTATAAAGAGTTTATGTGGCATAACTTACTGGAAATTGTCTATCAGCTCCAGATATGGATAACTGTTAAATAAAAGCAGATCATCAACTGATTTTTACAGAGGCTGTGGTATGACAATTTGACAGTAATTTGGAGCACATCTTGAATGCACGTAGCTTGAATTTGAGACAGCAGCCTAGACAAAAAGAGCACTGTCACCCAATGTCCTCTGTCCCCTTCAATAAAGACTAGCCTCTCTGCAGTTTTAACATGCTACCTGCCATTGGACAACAAAGTTGGTTCTGTAATTTGTCAAGCTTGGTAAGGATGTGTTCATACACAGCGCATGCTATTTGCTGTCTGAAGGCTTGGGGATGGTCTGTGCTAAATGGAGAGAGGTGTGCCTCCAAAGAGCGCTAGCTTCTGTGTACCTTAGGCACCTGTCATGGGAGTGAATGGGATAGGCTGGATCGCCTGGAGGTATCCACGTCTCCCCATGGATTATAGAATAACCCTATCAGACCCTATCAATCTCAGTACAGTCTTAAAATAAACACAGGATAGGAATGATTTGGCCAAACACAGACCTCTGTACAGCTATCTCAACTAGTTGCCTGCTTTTTCTTTATAGCCAATAGGCAGAAATAGAAACTTCTAGGTTCCTGGTCTTGGGTGATACATTTAATGCTAAAGTACAAGTCTTAAATGGGTTAGATAAATTGTGCCTTTCAAGTGTTCCCTTTCTCTTCATTTCATTTGGAAAGGGAGGATAGAATGATATTTACAAAACCTAAAATGAAAACAATAACATAAACAAAATAAAACAAAAATTCAGCTTCATGCCGAACCTATTTTCTGACTCAGCAAACATATTCATAATCTTATTTCCATTTTTTTTCCTATTATGAGTTCAAATTTTGAGGTGGCCACTGCCTGGGAAGGCGATTATTGAAAGCACCTTTATAAACACTCTGTAGCTAGCACCTAACCGCTAAACGATGCAGAAAGGTGTGTTACACTGCTGGCACTGGAACCTGAAGAGCCTACCTTCCTCTTTGTAGAAGTAGTGCCTTAAAAGTTGAGGCTTAAATTGTTATTTTAAAAGGGTACAGTGGCATCTTACGCACATAAGAAAAATATATATGTATGTGCATTTCTGTATGTGCGCACATATGCGCATGCAGGTACATGAATTGCTTATAAACCGGTTACCTTGGCATGCCTGCCTGTGGAAAGCAGGGTTGTGTAGTGGCCTGCTTACCACTACAGTCAGCAACAGAGAAGCACTCTATCCTAGATTTATACATTTCTAGATTTGGAATTTATTATAAACGTATAGAAATTATATGAAAGCATTATACCTAAAGTACCTTAGATATCAAGTATTTTGAATCTTTTCTGAATTTTTAGAATTATTTTCTCACCACCTAGTCAAAGTCAGCATCGTTATTTTCTACTGTATCTGAACTGTCCCAAGTACCATCTGACATGGGGCATGGCTGGAGACAGGAGGAGACTGGACAGACTGACAGCGGTTTTGTCAGTCGCTGCAGGAGATGGAAGCGGCGGTTGACAGAGAAAGCACAAATGTTTGGGCACACGTAGCGAATTAAAGGGTAGGGAAGCAAAACGTGACACTTCCTTTGCGATATGCCAGTTAGGGACCCAGGAGGCACCACAATTCTCTGGAGCAAGTACTCATTAAGATCAATTAAAATCAGGGCTGCCCTTATGACGCGCCGAGGACTCAAACCACCACGTTAAGAGGATGACCCGGCTGGGCTGGAACTAGGGGGAGACTTAGAAGCCGCCCGTTAAAGAGCTTTGGGAGAAGCCAGGCTGGGGCTTGCCGCGGGCCGGTGGGCTTCCAGAGGGCAGCGCACAGCGCCCGCCGCACCGCAGCCGTTCGCGGTAAAACGGCAACACCCAGAGAGGGCTGGAGTCACAAACACTAACGAACCAGTAACCCGCCACCGCCTTTCGCTTGATTTCGCAATTCAAATAAAGAAAAAGGGACGCCAGGCCGGGGGCTCCCGCCGGGCCCCGCCCGCCACCGCCCTCCAAGGGCCCCGCGCCCGGCGCTGAGGCGCGGGCACGCGCAGCTCGTGGCCCCACCCCCGCGGCGCCCGGCCGCCGCCGCGCCTCTTCCTCCGGCGCCCCGCCCCCGCCGCCGTACGGGGCTTCCGGCGGCGCCTGGCGCGGCGGCGGCGGCGCGCGGCCCGCGCTGCTCCGCCCTCCGGACGGGGTAGGGTGGCGGCTCCGCTCGGGCGCGGGGGGGCCGCGCTGCTGTACCGGGGCCCCTCCCCTCGGGACGCGGCCGGGGGCGGGGGGTCGCCTTGCCTCGGCGGGGCAGCAGGTGCTCGGGCCCCTCCCTCCGCGCCCCCGCCCGGCCTGGCAGCGCCGCCGGGCCCGTGCGCGGCCGGCAGCTGCCCGGTGCTGGTCCTTCGCGGCGGGTGCGGCCGGGCCGCAGGTGTGTGCGTGCCCGCTCGGCGGAGGCCGGGCCGCAGGGCCGGCGCCCCGGCTGCGGTTGGCGGGGCCGAGGCGGGCCGTTGTCCGCGCGTCAGGGAGGGGACGCGGAGACCAGCGGCGGCGCCCGGCGGTCCCGCCCGCTTGGGGGTGAGGGTGCCCCACCGGTGCCCGTGGGCCTCGGTGGGACCTGCCCCAGGGGAAGGGCCCTGTCGGGCGAGAGCGGGGGTGCCCGAGGGGTGCGGAGTGGTCGGGCGGAGGTGGGGCGGGGCGGGAGGAACAGGCACGGGAGCAGACAAAGGTGGCGGAGCGGGGGCACACGGGCTGGCAGCGTCTCCTGCCCGGCCCTCGCCGGCTCTGGGAGCGTCAGGCTCCCCACGGGTGTCTCTACTGCTGCGTGGCCCCTGCGGTGTTACACGCGTTACACCTTGTTACCCCAGTTTTCCGGTCACAAGAAGAAGCAGGGTAGGAATTTAACTAGCAATACTTATTTATTTACTTAGGTATGCACTTTGGGGCACTTCTTCACGCGAATTGTTATTTATTGTCAGTGCAGGCTGATGAATGGACGGGGGGGGGGGGGCGGGAACTACGTGGCCTAATAGCTACACTCAGTGCAGTGAGGAGGCAGCTGACCAGCGAGTAAATGCTATACAGAATAGTCACGCATGGAGAGGGAGTACAACTCTGTGAAAAGAAGAATGAGAAGACAAATTGCTTATTGAAAGTAGTATTGAATGGGGATATACATATTATATTTTGGCATGAGGAGGAGAGTTTCACCATAGCTGGAAGGGCAGTTGGTCAGAATGAAATGGTATAGTGCTGGTGACTTCAGGCTTTGGGTAGAATTAATCATTTTTAAAAAGGAGCTACCTGATGATTTACCCATATTGAGAAACAATTTCTCTTATGTGTGAAGACAGCCTCCAGAAGGCAGGGTGGTCACCTGGAGCACGTAATAGATGCCTAAAGAACTTTTGTCTCTGTTACACTGTGCTGCTAAACCACACAACGAGTTCTGGTCCTAGCAGGAAGGAACAGGCAATCAGTGAAGTAATCTGAAATTCTTAGATTTTGCATGTTTTGATGCTCATGACAGCAACACAAGCAAGTTTTTAAATAGATAGAATTTTCATAATGCTCCAGATTTTTTCAAACTGTAAATTTATAAGTTACAAATGTGTAAAATGTCTGGTTTTAGTGTCAGAACACATTACAGGAAGAAACACAGCAAGTGGGGCCTGAGTTTAAAGTATGCTGTAAGAGTTTATTAATTTTTAATTAATATTAGCTTCTAGTTTCAACAAGTTGAGTGTAGATGTTGGTATAATCTAGGTAATTAACAGCAAGGAATGCTAACCTGTGGTAAAAATACTCTGGTTTAGCCTGTAATGTAAGGATCCAGTATTCCCTCTGTGCATTAATGTACAAAGATAATTAAGAGATTTCCCATTTACCATCTTTTATCTAAGACGCATATATTAAATTGCATTAATCTTTCTTCAGAGATAATACAATCTATTGTTTTTGTCATTTATACGTTCTTTGTAATTTGTCAATGTTGCTGTTTCTCTTATAGTCAAATGAAAGAAAACTCCACACAGTACTCCCAAGTGTGAGATTAGCAAAGCTGGTGTAAAGAGGAATTATTACTATTACCTCTCTGTCTTTAAAAATCAAACCTGGTGTATACATGACTTGTATATATAACATTTGCTTCTCTTGAAGTAGTACAAACTCTTGTCTAACACATGTGTTGCCAGGGATGAAATATGCCATCATTAATTTTTTCCTATGTCTAATATCTGTTACTTGTTATGTTTTTACACACATCCTTCGCTTTGCAGCCCTTTCAAATCCCCAGCATTTTTCTTTATATTTCCCACCTTTTCTCAGTAGTCTGGTTGGTGAATAACTATGTAACTATGTAACTATATAACTACATCCTGTTTCTGCTCTCTTGGGATGAAATTGTGAATAGTGGGGACCCGCGTTTGCAAAACCAACCAAAATTAATAGGTACAATAATCATTAACAGGATGGGTTACTTGGAAGCTGGTAGATAGATTTGTGTATATAAACTCCCTGTAAAAAGAGGCAAAAGACTGAAGAGATCTAGTGCTTCTGAATGCTTTAGTTTAATTAGCACCCGTTCCCATGAAATCTGTACAGAAACCGTAAGACATTTTCCTTTATCAAGGTTTGTTGTATTTGAAAGAAGGAGATAGTGAATTACAGTCTTAGAAGGATTTCTGCGTGTATAGCACAAAGGGAAGAAGGGTTAATCATAACAGAAAAAGGGAATTTGCCCATATAATTGAAATAGTTGTCAATTAAATAATGGCGTGAATAGGAGACGTTGTAAATAATGTGATGGGCTTTATTTTGAAAGAAGGTAGCATCTCTCTCCCTTAGGGAAGTTTTATTCCAGGTCTAGTCCAGTCTGGTTCTCTGGAGTCCTGTCTGTCTTGTAAAACCAGAGATAACGTTTCCATGGCCCTTTGAGCTGGTCTGACCTGGGGCTCTTGCAGTTTTAACTGCCCCCTTGAGCCAGCACTGACTTCATGTTGACTGTCAACGAGTTGGTTCGGGGAGATGAACAGACTGAAAACTACACTTGCTTGTGAGAGTGGTTGGTGTGTGGCTGGCTGAGCCCCAGGACTCATCTGGCTCCCCATGCAGTGCCGGCTGGAGAGGTTGCTGTGAAGCAGAGAGAGGTGGGTCTGTGCGGGGCATGAGATGGGAAGGCAGAGCTCAGGCAGCCCCGAGAGGGGCTGAGGATGGGATCCAGTCCGGAAGTGCAAAATGGACATATAGGCATAGGACAGCACCTCACAATGTCACTGTGCATTCATAGCGCATTGCTTTCCATTTCTAATTGAACCGTTAACACCCTCTGTGCTAGTCTGTGGTGGCTGCTGAAGGTCCTGGTATTCAACAGCACCATTTCAGTCCATTTAATGGTTTCTTGACAGGAAAAAAAAAAAAAAAGATATGAAAGAAACCAAAGAAAAGAAGGCTGCTGCTTGAGAGGAGGATAATAAGATACGTTTAAAAGAAACCTTTATTAAGCTTCACTTTGACATAATTATGCCTGTACAAAAGAAAATGTATAATATACCACAGGCCAAAGATGCTGCCAGAGATTGGGAGATACAGTTGCATGGGCCCAAATGGGTCTCTTAAAAATAATCAACCAGTTTGGGGGAGGGGGGAGCTTTCCACATAAACTTTGCATGTATATGAACCACTCCAGAGCTGTCTGTCTTCATGCTTTGCATAGGCCTGAGTCTGCATTATCTTTTTTCAAAGTTAAATCCCTTTAATTGGAAATCAGCTTGACTTGTGGTAGTCCTGAAAAAATCTCTCTATATCATCTGGCCCTACTGATCTGTATTTAATGTAATTCTTTCACTAGCTTATTATCCATTAACCTCCTGAGCAATTTTTCATTCGTCTTTCAACTCCACACAATTCTTGATGCTTCTTTTAAAATGCCAAAAGAGTTCCTATTTGTATTGTAATCCTAATGCTTATTTATCCTTCTTTTATAATAATTTTCTGTTTCCTCTTGCTTTTTATAAACTACTAAATCCTATATTACTTTTAACTCTTTAGAAGTAATTTACCTCCACTTGTATTGTTTAGACTAATACATTTTCATGAAAGCTGTACGCTCTTCCCTGTTTCTTCCAACCTACTTTTGAGCCTGTTGACCAATGTCAGCCAAAATTGACAAAGTGGCATCAGTGTCAAGGTTATCAAATTTTTACAGGTTTTATGAAAATCAAGTTGGTAGAAGGGCAATGACCCAAATTAATGTTTCTGCTAATGGAAAATCTGCAGCATGATTTCGAGTTATCTGCTCTGTTAGGCCTGACTTAAACCGGCCAGCTAGTTGATGTACAGCTCTGAACCAGCCGGTGGTTACGCTGCTCTTTGACAAGCTGATAGGGAGCACCAGCTGGATTTACAACAGTGCTGTAAGAGCTCCGGGCTGTGGCCAGAGGATGCCTGGAGTTTGCAGTGCGGCCGTTAAGTTGTATAGGATGTGTAAGTGAGATAAGCGATTCACTCCTGATCGTGAAGCACCCCAGCTGAATGATTCTTAAAGTCGAGCTCTGTAAAGCCATAATTTCCATGGAGCAACCTTCAAACCATGTTAATCAGTGAAATTTTGAGTCAGAAGCTGGTGTATATGCTGGTCTACACATGATTCCAGGGCTTGACAGCAGTAAGTTTGTTGAAGTTTAATGTCTGTTGGCATATTCTGTAAATAGATTTTTCTTTTTAAGAGGAAAAAATCCAGAAGGAGAATCTATTTGTAATCTTCACTTACATCTTACAGCAGCTCCACATGGAAAAGATAAAATAACAATTTTCAGTTTGGAGTCGGGGTTTTTTTTGGGTTTTGGGTGGTTTTTTTAAGGAGGAGAGATTGGGGGTTGTGCTGCTTTTTTTCCAGTGCCTTTTCTAAAAGGTGGTTCAACAGGACGTTTGGGGGAAATGTGACATTATTGGGTTTTGGCATTCCAGGAGAGCTTAAAGTGGATCCAGCATATCGTCTTATGCATTCCCTTCTGCACCAAATGTCAGGAGTAATTCATGTTGTTGACAGCTATGTCAACATGTGAAACTGAATGAAGGACAGGAACTAAACAAAAAGCTAATAATAGAAGAGGCAAGAAAGTGAGAAGTGAAGGCTTCGTTAGTAAACTTTCTTGCTGTCACGAGTAAGAGGGTCAAATAGGGCAGCCTGTCCTTATCTGTTACCACAAGCGCCTTCTTGTTGGCATCGTTCAAGCGAAAGAGAGCTGTTTGTACATCTATGTGCGTTTTGTGAGTATGGGAAACACGCAGTTTACCCAAGAAACACGCACAGTGGATTTATATACAGTCATACAAAAGTCGCTTTGGTTCATCTCCATTTGTTTAATTATTTACTCTACTTTAAGGTTATGTTTCCAAAAACTCCATAAAGAATGGTCTCACTTGTACCCACTGCAAACATTAAATGTGTGGTTTGTCAGCCAGGCAATGTGAGGCGTCATGTTAGTTGTTGTTTGATGTGTCTTCTGTAGTAGAAGAGTCGCCTCTCTTGGTTCAGTGATTTCCACAGTATGCATCCTGTGATAAACTGACAACTCCAGTATAGGCTGTTGAAGAAACATTTATTTTATTTTGGGACATGCTTAGTCATCCTTGTTTTGGGCTTTTAACAGGTTATGGGCATTGCTCCTTATTCTTTCCTAGTAAAGCTGATGAACAAGTTAATTGGAAGACCAGTTTGTGAGAAACAGTTTGTGGTACTGCAGGCTGTGAATTCAGGAGTGCTGTGTTATTGCTCAAGTGTGTTGTGTACTGCTAGCAGAAATCAGAATACGTTCTATGTTTCGTTGTGCGTTGGTAAATCTAACGGTTTACATCATGCAGGTATGGAGCAGTGGCTAAATACGGGACGAGCATATGTAAGACAATCTTTATTAGTAGGGAATATGATACAGCCTTTCTGTGTCCTGAAGACAACATTCAGCTATAAATATTTCTTCACTGTTGTAGATAGAAAACTTCAGTAAAGAGACTTACCTTTAATTTGGCTTTTTCGAATTGTTAAACCTACTTGCTTGTTTTACTTGTGATTTGGTGTAGGCTGTGTAAAACACATTGGTATCCTAGATTATTAGTATGTTTTGTGTTGATTTTTTAGGTGGCCTGGCAGTATGCAGACTAGTACATTTTGTGTTTAACTGAATTGTTACATAAATGAAAATGTTTTCTCTTATCAGAAGTAAAATGCTTTCTATAAGGACTTCTGCTTCTGATGCCAGGACTCTCTTGAAGACTTACTTTGTTGCTTGGCTTAAAGGAAGATGATGATGTTAATGAATTCTGAGCATCCTTCAGGAGGCTAGTGACCCTTCTATCATTGGTGAATGCTGTCATGGACAACGTCAAAGGGTAAAGATGGTATTTTATGAGTCTGTTTCAGGCTAGTGCTCTGATACAGGAAGCAGTGGGATAAGTTTTGGTTTAGATTAACTGCCCAAAGCTAGCTTTTTTCACTCTTAAAACCATTCACAAATTATGGGAACAAATTAGAGGAACCAGTTTGCTGGGGTAGCTGTCCAGCTTTCTGCGTGAGCTGTCTTTGAAGGGTGTATTTACTCTCCAGATTATAATATAATGTAGATATACTTGAGCTAGCTTTAAATGAAATAACTTGGGTCTGAGAGCAGTCTTACTGCAAAATATAAGCAGTGAAGTAACTTAGGTTTTGTTGATCTGTACTGCTGCAGCCTGACTAGGTACCTGAGTACTTTGTTTAGAAGTCAGTTTTAGTTCAAGTATTTCAAAACTACACTATGGATAATTTTAGCTGTACCTTCAGATACTCTTCTACAGTTGTTTACTGCAAGGGCCAGATTTCATTTCACACTTGATTCATTTCCCTAAGTCAGTGCAAGATTTTTGTCTCTTGATAAATCCCTGAAAATAATGCTTAATTTAACCATTAGTCTTTTTGTTGCTCGAGGGCTAGTTTTGCCTAATGTTTCTTCATAGTCCTTTCTGTTTTTAAACACAGTAAATGAGAAGCCACACTTATTAGCCTCCAACTAAATAATTGTCTTAAAACATTAATAAACTATTTTATTTTAGTAGCAGTACTTTGTTTAAGAGAGTATTTGAAAGAGTATACTTTGCTTTCAAAGAATGTTTTATCTGCTCACTATGTTTATTCATTCTGTTTTATCAGCTCTTTTCCAAAACACCACAAGCAGCTATTGTACCTTATAAAGGACTCCTGACCTTTTGCATCTTCCTAAGTCGTATCTAGATGTCACCAGTGTTTCCCATGTTAACAGTTCTGAGCATGTTTTACTATATGTGCCTTCGGCGCCGAGCTAGGACAGCGACAAGAGGAGAAATGAACAGCCGGAGGGCTATTGAATCAAACACCCGAGCCTTACCTATCAATGTTGAAATAGTTCAGTACGCCAAAGAAGTGTTGGATTTCAGCTCTCACTATGGTAGTGAAAACAGCATGTCATATACCATGTGGAATTTAGCAGGTATTCCAAACGTGTACCCTAGTTCTGGTGACTTTACTCAGACTGCTGTCTTTCGAACTTACGGGACCTGGTGGGACCGTTGCCCGAGTGCTCGGCTGCCGTTCAAGAGGACACCACCCACCTTCTGTAGCCAGGACTATGTGGAACTTGCTTTTGAGGAACCAGTGTATCCCACTGCAGTGCACATTCTGGAAACGTATCATCCTGGAGCTGTAGTCAGGATTTTGGCATGCTCTGCAAATCCTTACTCACAAAATCCACCAGCTGAAGTAAGGTAATTTTTTTTTTTTCTCTCCTTTGTGCTTTCTTCTGAGGTGCTAAATGCTACAAGTGATTCTGTTTAGTGACCTTTACTTCCTAGTATTTCTTTGGTTTGTATCTGACCCACTAACATTTTCTGTATTTCTGCATGTTTTTAAAACTGTCGTGGCATGTTTTTATAGTAAGTTCAGAGATGTAGATTTTTTTTTCATAGGAATTAATGCAGATCCTAATACCAGATTTGTGTATTGATAATTTTTGTGTTGGAATTTTTATGAGCGATAATTATTATGTATGTAAAAATTTCACTTTTGAAATGACAGTGCTGAGTTGTTCTCTTTCTCCAATAAGAAAAACAAATTGAGTAGAAGAGGCTGAGGATTCACGGTTGCTGTATCATCCTGCTTCAAGTAGCCATAAACTCTTTCTTCTCTCTACATGCTTTATGTTGTATGTATAGTACAATCAGGTACTATAACTATTCATATGGAAATGAGGCCAAAAACAGAAGCACAGAACGGTTGGACAAAAGGTGATGCCATTTGTCTGATCTTTTATTTTTGGTCTGATCAAAGGGTGTGAGCCACACTTCGCTTTTACCCTTGCTTCATAGACTAAAAGAAGCTGATTTCATCCTGTTGGTTTTCCTCATAGTAGGAACTCCTGATGAAATTCCGGTTGGGAGGGCAGGAAGATGGGGACCTGGGGTATGGTAAGATAATAAAGAACACTGTGTATGAGGTGTGAGGCTCTTAGGAGGTGAGGAAATGGAAGGAGAAAGAGAGCAGGTAAAAGCACATAGTGGGGAAAACATTGGGAAAAACTATCAGTATATGCAAACAAAGTATTCCATATACATCAAAAAGAGATTAAATGATACCAAACCCATAAAGGAAAGGAGAACTGAAAGAAGAAAGACTTAACAACATGTATCCTGTAGAAAATAATTTGCCAACAAATACTATATTCCTTTAAAGTGCATGCTTTGGCGGTATAAGCAGTGTTAGCTTGGATGCTGGGTGTTTTTTCTCTGTCCTGCCCTTTACAGATACAGCTAAAAAGTATACTTTTAGGTCTAACTTAGTATCCCATGCTTCCTAATACTAGGCCATTGATGTTTATTCAAAAGTCCTAGAAAATCAGATGTCATGTTACGTGTTCAAAATTCCCAGTGTGATGATTCTTACTATTATTATTCTAAAATTCCCAGTCGTACAATCCTGTGTGATTTTTGTCATCTCCTGTTTAGTGCAGTTGTCTGTTTTACAGCTCTCTAATGAGTATATACACTGTATAGCTCTAAAGTAAACATCCGAATTCAAGGAACAGTGATAGGTCAAGCTAATAATAATAGGCCGCCTAACTTCAGAAGTAAGAGTGCGTTTGCCACTG
This sequence comes from Strix aluco, assembly GCF_031877795.1. Taxonomy (NCBI): domain Eukaryota; kingdom Metazoa; phylum Chordata; class Aves; order Strigiformes; family Strigidae; genus Strix; species Strix aluco. The sequence goes on from NC_133933.1 coordinate 86,956,973, forward strand.
TAATGCAGGACTTATTTATAGGATGGTATTTAGTGAAGGGAGCTTATAAGACTTTTGAACTTAGAACCTAATGTGAAATGACTTTTGGCCAACTGCCCTGTGAACTTTCATTTTACTTTTTTATTTTATGATGTAGATTTTACTGCTTTATAATGTAGCACAGATTTATGTAGAGATTATTTCTGTAACTGTTGATAATACTGCATTAGAGTAATAGTAAGATAGTGTGCTGCAGGGCAATACAGGGATATAATTCTGAGTAATAAGCTAATGCTAATTTTATAAAAACGTCTGTTTAGGCTTTGATTCTTAAAACAATACATTTTTTAGTTTTATGTAAAGCTCAAGAAGTGTTGAAGGAAAGCTCAAGAAATGTTAACTAAAGGAGCTATTTAGTAAGGTGCACTAAAAAAAAATTGTTCAGAGAGCTAAAAGATGGAAGTGAAAATACTAATATAAAGCTTTTTGGGATGTGCTTTATGATTCCTCTCTGGGTATTGTCAGAGTGAGAGCACAGACTTTCCCTTCTTCAAAAAAAAGGATGAAGTTTCTGTGGGACCCTGCTTTTTAATTTGTAGGTAGGAGTATCTTCTGTGCTGCCTACCTAGGTTAACAACATTGTTGGTTAGACGAAGGCTGTCTCAGGGAGGCTTAGAACCAGTTGTCTGTTCTGCATCTTTAGTACTTGCCAGTCTTGATGCTAAAGTGTTAGAGCGACTTTTTTTTTTCTCCTTTTGGCTTACCTTTCCTCAGCAGGACTTGTCTGTTCAGAGCTGCACGTTTGGTTTGTCTTCTTTCTTCTGAAAGAAACAAACCTGTCATGCATGGTGTCTTGAAGGGAAGATGAAGGAACCCTTTCTCCACATGAGGTGTGCAGTATTTTTTCTCTGTTCATCTGGTCACCTTTATGAGGGGAATATTAAGAGTTGCAAGAACACAGTCTCTTTTCTGCTTTAGTTCTTGGTTCCCTGTTTTCATTTCCAAAAATTTTCTGAGATGCCAACTAAGAATTATTTTTGTGATGGTGGAATGCTGCTGATAATCTAAGGTGATTCTGTGTTTAACTGATGTTTTGGACTTGAAGAACTGCCATACTATTTTCTTTTGTTAAAAAAGGCCATGTCTCAGTTATTCGAAAGGCATTTAGAATCTTGTTTTCCTCTTCTGTCTATTTTGATACTCAATTTTAAATCACCTTATTACCTAAAAACCTTCAAGTGCTGCTTTGCTTTATCTGCTGACTCTGGATCTGGTTTTTTTTCTGAATGTCAGTGTAGAAAGGGCAGGTCATTAGAAAGGTTCCTTTTCACCAGTTCTTACTTTGATATAAAAAGGCCAAATTAATGGTGGAGTCAAAACTGTTGAGAGGAGGTCTATTGAGACTTGCTGTAATGTTATGCTTAGTGGATTATACTAGTCCCACTGAGTAATCTTTTTCCCTTTGTTTAGTATTTAAAATGTCAGTTCATCCAAGATTTTGCTCTGTGCAAAAGCTCCTAACCTACAGGAAGCTCTGTAAGGACTTGGTATACCACAGTCCTTGCTCAAGAGGACTTTATTCTTGTAGAAAAACAGCTATAGCTCACATAGTTGGCCAGTGTACTGCTCTGCTGTTCGCTTTATGCTTCAGTTGCATCAAAGAACGACTTGGGCAGATGTTCAGAAAAAGGTCTTTAGTTGTGTTCCTCTGTTGCTGGTGCACTGAATACTGCTATCAGTTACAGCTTTGTATGACGCTGTCTCAGTCTTTTTGGAGATCAGCTGTTCATGGAATTCATGGAATGGGAATTAGCATTTATTTTTCAGAATTGAATGTAATTTTTCCTAAATAATTCTAATGGTTAAAATAAGACAGTTAATTTGAAGTTTTTTCATTATGGTTTAACCAGCTTCCAGCAATTTGAGGATTCTCTGTACTCTCTTATCTTTTGCTGCTTTAAACACAGAAGACATTATATCACTCTCCTCTGCATAAAACAATTTTTAAAAATCATAAATGTCAGAGAAACTGCTGTCTTTACACATGGAGACCTTTTGTGCTTTTCATTAGTGCCACTCGCACCTTGACTGGTGAGAAGTGTTTGGTAATTTCTCAAGCTATACTGGCATATGTTAGTATTCATGTACACATTTATTACATGAATTATCTGAGTGCAGAAAATCCAAGCAAAAATTAATAATCTGAGATTAAGAAAATATTGTAGTATATAGTCTCAGTTTTTATGTGAATAAATCCCTCCCTTTCTTGTATTGTGTTTTGCTATGATTATTATACTAGTGTAGCCTTGAGATTTTGTACTGTGGGGCACATTCTGTGTACTTAGGGTTTGGTGACAATGATGAGTCCCTCTTTTTCCAGTGGAAGAGGCAGAGCTGCACACAGGCATGATGGGGATGACACACCCTGATAGTGGTGTGAGCTGAACCCAACCAAGGGAATTTTCTTTGTTTCTCATAGTGGATTAGATTGATGGATAAGCTATAGCTAGATTCTCTGATGATAAAAATGTTTTCTTTCCTGTTTTGTTTTTCCTCCTCATTTACCCAGAAGGCTTACTTTTGGTGATTCCCTAATGGCTTCTTTGGTATCAGCCCTTTTGAAACATTTTGATACTCCTAATAGTTAGCTGCTGTCAGACAGGGAGAGTTTGTGTGTGTTTAAATAGGAGCTTTCTAGTCAGAAATTATTTTTTCAGAAGTTTTTCAACTTTTTCTTTTTACAAAAATAACTCTGCTTCTTAAATTTGGAATATAAAAGAAAAAATTGTTCCCTGTTCTTCTTCAGTCATGGTCTTTTTTTAACTTAATTTGACAGTTTCTCTTATCTCATGTACATTATAGTGACACCACATATTCATGTGCTTTTATAAAAGCTCAAAACCAGAGATTCCTAACTAGTCTGGGATGTGTGGCAGTGCTTGGGGTGATGTTTCATAGCATATGTCCTCACTGCTATGTGATGATTGCTTCTTTAGTAGATTGGAGATTGTTTTATGATTATTTTTTTCTTGTTTTCCACAGATAGTGTAACACTGATTAGGTTGTTTCCCACAGGTGAGATACCATGATCATTTGACTGACTGGAAGCAGTTCCATTCTGCCTTGTGTGTTCCCGTCATTTATTTCTATTTAATTTAATTTCTTTCATGTTATTTAGAATTTTGCTAGATGCTCTTTTGAGTAAAATTCTGAGTTTGATTTGCAGATGAGCAGCTTGGCTCAGCATTTCCTAGCTTAGTGGTGTTTGCTGCATGCGAGGTTCCTTTCTCTTTCTGAAGGCCTTGAAGCCTGTAGAGGCAGAAGCTGCTTCAACCAGAGGAGCAGGCTAAGGAAGATGGACAAAATAAAAGGCTCCCTCTCCTTCCATTAGGAAGTTCATTGTACCAGCAATACAATGCTAATCCAGGTAGGAATGTTGTGGTTTTGTTTGCTGGCGTCCAGGGTAGGGATCAAAATGTTTGATGAAAAAAAAAAATCTCCCGTTCTGATAAAGGGAGTGAAACCAGAAAGGCGGTGCACTGATTGTAAAATATTGTGAGTCTCTTGCTTTTAGAGAGTGGCATTCGGGTGGTTCTTTCGTTCTACCTTTTGTTCCCTGTGAATCTCAGATGAAGGCACCCAAAACATTGTTGATACCATCAACAACATTAGAGTGTGATAAGGGACCTTCAGGGCTGTATCTCACCTATGTGTAACACACAGTTTAAGTTCTAGGCACTTGTGCCCTTACTTATAATTTGTTTTGACATCTTCAGGGAAACAGCTTTTTCTTGTCCAGATGACTGCAATAGAAGAATGAATTCTGGGTTCATGGGGCACAGTCATTTTTGAGAAACCCATAAAAAGCTCATGTGAACAGAACAGTTACTTGAAATATGTTTTGCTATTTTAAATGCCCTGAGCATTCTTGGAGTCCTGTCTGCTCTCTTTGGTATCTCAGAAATGAACTCTCAAAGTGGAAGTGGAAATCTGCTGCATATTCCCCCATACTAATTAGACTGCTGTGAACTCTGCTTATCGCCTTGATCTGAATGGTTCTAAAATTGTTCTCATGATCAGTCTTTCCTGCCTGTTGTATTTATAAACAAACAGCTGTGGTTGGGGTGCACTTTCCAGGTTATGTTGAACTTGGTGTGCCAAAGCATCCCTGGCATGTTAGCAGGCAGGAGATATTTTCTTGTAGGTAGCCTGGAGATTATTTACAGAGCACTTGCTTGGATAAGAGCAGATGGGTTGTATTATAATCACATATCATGATTATAATTGTTGCAGAAGTTGCAATTTCAGCAAAGATGTGGTCATATTATTCTCTGACTTATGTTCTCCTTGTTGGACTATCTGAAATTTTGCCTTCTTTCGCCTTTTAACACAGCTATAAGTTTCTCAGGACAGGGTATTTATTTTTTGTGCTTGAGTCGCATGTAGTGCTTTATTCACTTTCTACACCAATCTCAATTTTACAATGCAAGAAATCTCGGCAGATTGTGGGCAAAGTTTAATCTTGTCTTGCTGGAGAGAAATCTGATTACTTTTCCTAGGAGCCACTTTTCCAAAGAACCTTTCTTATATATTTTCTTCAGAACTAACCAGGTCTACTCAGGCATCATCTTAGCCATTAAAAACCTTCCCAACAGCTTTAGATCAACAGAAAATTAAACAAGCACTAAATATGTGCTCCCATATGACACAAACCTTGCAAGTATGTTTCTCAACCTACAAGTCACTAGACTGTATTTTCCTTCACGGTGAGGGAAGGAGAATGGAAATTTTTTTTTACCACATAGGTGTATGGAACCTATAGTATCAGAAATCTGAACAGAATGAGTTCCTGGCTATCTTCATGAAGTAGAGAGAAATCTAATGGGAAAACTGAGTCCATTAAAGCTGAATGGAAAAACTTCACTCAAAGTCCTCATTTTCTTCAATCACTGGAGAAAATACTACATGTTACTGCCTCTCTTTCAGGCTTTGCATGGCAGTGTACTGAGGCTTTTTAGCACATTGCTGGAGAAACCTTCTTATCAAAGCACTCTCATTGCAACATCTTTGATCAGCTGTTACTGTATACCTGCAAGACTTGAAGACAAACAATGTCCTACCATCAGTCATTTGATTCTGCTTTATTTTTTGAGAGCTACCTAATTAACTCAAAGGGGTTAGGTGGTGGAGAGAATTCTTGACTTCTTTGCAGGTGTCTTTTGGGATTCAATTTCTTTTTGTTTTCGGTTAAACAGTTTATTGAGCATCTTAAACTTGGAACAAATGCAGGCAACCTTATTAGGGAAGCTGATTTTGGTACACACCCTCAAACCAGAACTGACTGTCAAAATGCCTTTTCTTCTGAATGATTTTGAAATGGATGACCATAACAGAAAAATGCTCCAGAACAGAAGAAATGTGGTTCTTATTGTAACGTCTTGGAAATTTAGACTTTTTGATCCATTTCCAACTGTGGAGTCTTTACTCCCATTCAGATTACATGTAGTCCATTCAAGTGTCAAAGTGGTGATCCTAGAGGAAGAGACCACTTCCAATTGCAGTAATGTGTGTATTAAGAGTATGTCTACACTCAGCAAGAATTTACCAGTGCTGACTCAGAGCAATTGCTATGCCCCGTTTCTGTGTGTGGTGCCACAAACACAGAGAAGAACATCAAATCAACCTGGTAGACTTGAGATATTCCAGCTAAACCAACAGTTAACTCCTTTAAAGTTAGATTGGTGGGCTGTTGATGGAAAGACAACAGTGTGGCAATGGCAGTGGAAAGCAGTCATGGGTCTTGTTCATCAGCACTTGGTATGTGATGCGGAGTTTCCCAAGATTGTAAAGTCATGCTGTGTGTCTTTAGTTTATTGCAAAGAATGGATACTAGAGACACTGCTTGCTGAAGGAGGTTATTGCTCTGCAATTTGATGAACCTAGACCTCCAGATGCATTATTTTTTTCCAGAGCTCTGCTACTGCTAGGTAATCCGCTCTCCAGGGCACCAAAGGAGAAGTCAATAACTGAGACACGTTCTGTTAAAAGTTGATGTACTAAGTTTTTCACTAATTTAGCATGTGCCAAATTAGTGAAAAAATAGCCTTGAGTTTTCCCTAACGATAGTTTGGGTGGGTATATGAAAGTGTCTAAGCAAAATGTCAGATGGTGATCTGGATGTGTTCAAGAAAGGTCATGTACATTGCCAACATTAAGTATTTGCTTAGGGAATCGACCTGTGTGAGAGGGCGTGACAGTGGAACTACATCTGTTACTTTTTGCCATAAGTTGACATTTCCTAAATTAATTAAATATTTTCTTAGTAATAAGTCTCTCATAAGAACTGTTAAACTTAGTGTAGAGTTGTCCACTGTCCTACGTTGGTACTTTCTGATGTGCCATATATTCACCAGTCCTGCATGTTTGTTTTTAGTTCATGACTTTTTTTTTTCCTTTGACAGAAGACTTCTGCAGGCCTCCTATTCTACTGTAAGGTATTTGTGGAGAGTGGCATGGTGTAGGATAGGAAAATTTACCTGTGCATATCTGAAAATGTCCATTATGAAATGGAAATTTCAGTTGATATGGATTAATTTTCCTATCCTGGAAATAGTAGCAAATATCAAGCTTCTAAGCCTTATTTATACTGCGTGCTATGTTTTAATGAAGGTCCTTGTATATGTTTTACTTTCTGTCATGATGACCAAAGTTTGAGCATTTGTTTCTGGAAAATAAAGCATGTTTGATTTTTTTTTTAATTAATTTTTTTTTCCCCATGTGTTTTGCAGTGTCGGTGTTGAGCAATACTTGTAAGTTCAGAGTAGTGGTATGTGGTAGGGAAAGCCGAGATGCTGAGGTACTGGGGAGCAGATACAACGTTTGTGATGCATGTAACAGGACAAGTAGCCTGAGAGAAATCCTTGAAACTGGGGCTGGGGTGATTGGGAAGAGATGGAGTAAGTATGGAAGTGTCTGGGTTATGCCCATGGGACACAGAGATTGCTGTTAAGTGTACTGTCAAAGGGAGTAGCAGTGGTGCTGCTGAAGGCTTCCTTCTTTAGGAATTAAGACTTGAGGGAGGAAAAGATGGGCATCAGTGACTGAAGGCCCTCTAAGATCCATTCACTGGATGAGAACCTGTGCAGATAAAAAGAGCATGTTTCTGTTTTCAGGCCTTTTGGCAAATTTGGAAGCACTGAAGACCTAAGACTTGATTCTCCAGATTACTCAATTGGCAGCAAGTTTCACTGTCATTTACTGGAGGAGATTTGATGTCTGTGTGTGGAAGTAAGGATTTATGTATGGAAGGTCTGTGCATGCCCTGAACCTCCTTCTGTCACTGGACCAAAGAGGAGAAAAACTTTTCAGTTTAGCAGTTTGGAAATTGTAATGTTTTTTGCAAAGGACCCTTTCAAAAATAACTTGAAGATTCTATTTTCTTTGGTAATTTGACAGTGAATTACTTTTAAAAAGAATAGTTTGCTTACCTAGACAAACAAAGTTTAGATTATTTTTTAAATAATTTGTAATGCTGCAATTTAAACAGGTTTGATGTTAAAGAATCTGAGCTGTGGGGTTTTTTTTGACTTAATTATTTTTTGTGAAAACCTTTTGTGGGAAATAAGAGAGGTTAACTGCCTGTATATTTGGGTTACATGGCAAGACTGTTCCCTGCATACTTACACTAACGTGCCATCATTGTAAAGACATCTGTAATCCATTTGTTATGATTGCCTTACCTGTGAGATGTTAGAACAACTTGTGCATAAATAACAGTACTCTAACACAAGTGTGTGACTATGAGTATACAGCTTGTTTTGTTAGGAATGCAGAGAAAATATGCAGAGGTCGTGCATTAGGGTGCCCTGTTAAATTCATCCTTAGGATATTGACCCAGTCTAGGAAAAACATAATTTTCATTGTCTTTTCAACCGCTTTTCTCACTTGTTTAATACTTCTGACAGAACCACTCTTACTGTGTTCAGGAATTGCTTTAGCAACTTTGATTTTCATCTTTATACTGTCTGTGTGTGCAATTTTTCTTTCACAGATGGGAAATTCTTTGGTCCGAGGCACCTACAAAGGTGAATGGTCCTCAGGCTCGGCAATTCACACCTTGTATCAAACAGATAAACTTTCCCACAAACTTAATCCGACTGGAAGTGAACAGCTCTCTTCTGGACTATTATACTGAATTGGATGCTGTAGTACTACATGGTGTGAAAGAGAGACCTGTGCTTTCACTTAAGACTTCGATGATTGACATGAATGATATTGATGAAGATGAGGATGAAGAGAAATATGGCTGTGGAATGGACACCCTTAATAAACAGTTCAGCATTGTTACCCTCAGGGAATGGCCAACTAACGGATATTTTGATAAACTGCCTTACGAGGTATGAAAAGCATGTTTATACTCAATGTATTTGCCTTGATCGTTAAGGGTGCAAAGGTGCTTTATAGGGTACTGGTCAAGATTGTTTTTTTTTTTTCCAGTTAAGAGTTCTGCATTCTTTTGTGAATCTTCTGTGGTTACTGTAGTTATGCCTGAATTATGTGAATCTGACTACTTCCATGGATGGATATTAGCAAGCTGCTTAGCTGGTATTTGCATAGTTATTGCACTTTTATTTCTCAAGAATCTGTCCACTCACACAACAGTTTTTACACCAGTTATTCTAGCCTTGGATTTCTAGCTGTTGAATTTAGAAGTTTCTGGCAGTTTTCCAGCAGTTTTAGTCCTTGTGCTTGATGAAGATGATGTGTAAAAGAGATATGAAAAGATAGAACCAAGATCTGGGAGTGGAAATAGTTTGTAACAGGCTAAAAGTTACTTTTTCTGTTATCTCTCTTACAAAAACCCACAACTTTGTTCTTGAAACTGCCATAAAATTTTCATCTCATTATGAAGTAAGCTTCTTCCATCTAAATTCTGATTCATAGTGCGGGTGAAAAGTGTTACAGCTGGACTTCTGTCTTGATCTGATGTTTGCTACTTTTTGTTCTATCATTAGCACAGAAAACAGTTGTGAAGAAACTACTTTCATATCCCCTGGCAGTGGGGCAGTTGCAAGTGTGCTCAGAGTCTGTGTAGATAAATATTTTCTTTCCTGTAATTTCCAGTATAATGAGCTTGTGAAGTATGATTGCTGAATATTGTGTGCAGGCCAGAAAATTCTCAGTGGGGTGTAGCCATTTATGGAGGGTAGTACCCTAGCTAGAGTAAGATTTGAGACATGAAATAATCATCTTCTTCTCTCCTGAAATAAACTGGGTTTGCACATAGTGAAAAGGAGCCTTTACTTGCCTGTCAGACCTCTGGACTTGGACAGAGACATGATTGTTCCTGCTCTTCAGTGTACTGCGGTCTGGCAAAAGAAGCAAGTGTTTGTTTACTGCGGTAACTCGTCAAATGCTTAAAAGCGTAATTCAAACTCGATTTTGAAAGCAAAGGGAGGATGGTGAGAGATGCTGTCACGGATTTCAGGGCATTTTCAGAAATACGTGATTTAATCAAATAGTATTTTGGTTTTGTCACATCTTCTGTCTCTACCCCAATTTGGCATGTGAAGGCCATGGTTGAGTGACCATGTGCCCTAGTAACCTGCAGAAGTTTGCTGTGCTTGGAAAGAGGAAAGAGAGGAAGAGAATGTAACAACTCTCTCCATCTTCCTCCTGTGTATTTATCTTCTCTTTGGAAGTGGAATAATAAATGAGGATACTAACTTCATCCTGCGTTAGCTCTAGTGGGGTTTTTTTCCCCAGAGTCAGTATAGTGTTTAATATATTTTACTGTCGGTGCTTGTATGTCAGTGCTGAAGTAAAGAAAGCACTTTGCATATGCAAAGGTGCAGTTGATTCCAGAACATCTTAAAACGTATAACTGTTTGAAAGTTTGAAAATGTGTTGGTTTTAGTCATTCAAAGAAATTAATTATAGAGAAAACTTGATTTAAATCTAGGAAGTGTTGTTTGAAAAGGCTGGATAAATTGATTTGTAGTACAGTAGACTACCAGAGAGATTAATTAATCTCTTTTCTGTTCCATGATTATATGTATTAAGGTATAATTTAGAAAGTATTTGTGTAGTCCTGTTACTCCTATGAACTTCTGCCTCCACGTACTTTATTGTGCTTTTCTGCTTTCCTGTTTGTGTACCAGCTTCCTTTTTTATCCATTTTTTAACATGCTTGGTTTCATGAATGCATTTATATGGTCTATCAATACCAAGCACATTTTTTTTCTTCTGCTTTGATTTAAAGAAATTGAAAATATGGGTGGAATATTTATCAGAAAACTACAAAATATTATTTCTGGACTGTTTTTGTAACAGCAGAAATCCCTGTCTCCTACTTTCTTGGTCCAGCTGGAAGGTTTGGGTATCAGAACAACAAAAATGTTGTACTTTGCAGTAAGACTTTTTTTTACTACATCAGATATGGGAACAGTACTGTGCATACTGTCTTCAAGACTGACAAGTGTCAGATTTTCTGGGAAGTGTTCGAACCTTGTAATGGTGAAGTAAGGCAACCGCTGATTCCTTCCAGTTTTGATTGATACATTACATGAAAAATTGTATCTTTTTATACGTTCATGTTGACTGTGAACGTTTAACTGGCCTTAGTCTTCATACATATGCCTATTCTTTGAGCTGTTTCAGGCTTTTTCATACTACCCTCCATAATTCACAAAATACACAGGCTGAATGGCCTTCTGTGCTAATCTTAAAGTAAGCAGCAGTTCCTCCAGCCTTTGTTTTGCCTTCGTCGTCTTTCTGAAACTTCCGTAGACTATCCTTTCATAGACTTGAGTTGTTCTTCAGAATGACATTAGGAATGGCTTGCTGCAGTGTGAGCTCTAAAAACATTGTAAGAGTTCAGAGTGCTCCTGCCAGCAAAAGAGAAAAATGCTCAACTGATGGGGCACAGATTTCCTTAGAAGTGAAATCTTGGATGAACTAGGTGAGAGAATTTTCCTTCCCTGCTCCTGGACAGTGTTAACCAGCAGTTAGTAGCTGTGAAGTACTTATACTATCATCTGTTCTCCAGAATTACCTTAAAATTGAGGAAGGATTTTCTAGGAGACACTTCATATCCTTGTGTGTCTTCCCAGTTACCTTTGACTAACTTGTGCTGCTTGTAAAGTGGAAGGAGGAAGGCCTTAGTCCTAGCAGACTTTGCAGGAATGTTTGAGACCTGAAGGCATGAACAAGTTAAAAGCCTGTGAGAAATGTGGAGAATACCTGCCACAACGTACCTGTTGCGCAGTTTGAGACTCACCAAGATGTGCCAGGTACCAAGAACCTAACTTTTGTTCTTTATAGAGAAGAGTCAGGAGAAATACTGCATGCTGCAGTCCAAAAGATTTTTTTTAATATAAATTTTGATATAAAAAGATATAAATGACATCTTTGTCATTCCTTGAAGCCAATTTTTCCTAAGGCTGCCTACAAGATTTATGAGCTGTTCATGTCTACTGGGGAAGTGAATTTCACCGCTAAATGTGGATTTGGCACCTATGTTCTGGGAAAATGGGTCTTGAATGTAAGATCTGCATCCCTTAAACGATACTTAAAAGAGTTGGAGCAATAAGCATGAGCATTTTTTAAGTGTCATACACTTTTTTTCCCTCAACAGTAAACTTCTTACAGAACAAATATTTGTAGGCTTCCAGATAATCAGCAAGATTTTATGCCTCTCTTTGGAAAGAGAAACTCATGAGGGTCTTAAAAGCTGTCTTAACAGCTAATAACTACATGGCACAAGATTTCCTTCAGATAATGGCCAATACACTTCCAGTTGCTACAGCAGACTAGACTCTGAGCAATGACACATGGAGAAGATCTCTCCAGCTTTAGCCCTCCTGGAGTTTCAGTTATTTGATCGTGCAGTGTCAGTAGGATCCTTTTCTGTTCGTTGATTCAAGAAGGGGCTTAAAGCCTTTATAGCCTTCCATTGCTGAGAGGATCAGAACCTATAGCCTGGTGATGTAAAGCCTACTCTGCCAAAGCAGAGTGGAATATAGATAAGAGAGACTTTAAATAGTTGTGTTTTGTGAAACAGTTGCAAGATCCCCTTGTGTTCATGTGGGCTATTAAATGTGTATGTATTTGCTGCTGCAAGCTATAGGATCATGGAGCTAGGGACTCTGTTCTCTTAAACTACGTTGAGGAATGTCAAAAGCCCAAGAATACCATCTTCTCCTTCCTGCCTTCTCTCTTTGCCTTTTTGCGCGCATATCCTATCTGAACATGTCTTAGTATCAATTCTAATTAGAGTCCAAGCTGTGGCAGCTCTAGCTGCAGAATGAAAAAAAATTGCACGTCATTCATTTGCATATTTCTGAATGAGTGGTTTGTATAGGCCAACATATTTTCATATTGAAGGGACTCATGTTGAAGAACCGAAAGAGGAAATCTGTAGAAAGTGTAGATATTCTAGGTTTGACCAGCGTCCAAGCATTATTTTCTGACCAAAGCAAGTTCTGCATTATTGTGTTCTAGCCACAGAAAGTATTTTATTTGGTACAAATGGTTATTGCTTGCTGTTAGTCAGCAAAAAAGCTTAAAAAAAGCTAGAGAAGCTTTTGGGTACGTAAGTACTATTAGGAGCTATGCCATTGGTAAAGTTTTACCACATGTATTGAAGAGTGTGATGGAGATCCTGTCTGAGCTAATAAGCGAACTTTGCAGTGGGTGAGATGTCTGGGGTTTTTTAAGATGTTACATTTTTTAATTGATAATTCACAATATATGCGTATATATAAGATGGTACAATCAGGGAGTATGATGATGATAAAACACACATGGATCAGTTATGAATCAGGATCATTTTTGTGCTCAAACAGCACACAATGAATTTGTATACTGCCATTTGTTGAATTGTGGAGAATTATGATTTGGAAACCTCCAGTTTTTGGAAGTTCTCAGTGTAGTGGATGTTGATCTCACTGCACCTCTACTGCTATTATGTGCCATGTTTGCCCTGGAAATAGGAGAGGAAGGTACTTTTGTACTTTTGGTTCATCATAACCTAAAAAGGCAATCAGTGTCGTATAAATTACATTTTGTTTTCCTCTTTATACTCTTTTGTATTGCTTTTCCAATAATCTGGGGTGTTTTTTACTGATGTTATAAGAAAGTGTGAAACAATAATGGTTGCATAATTTTTCATAAATGCAGAGTAAAAACAGCTGTTTGCGAGAAACTGTGTTATAAAATTAGTTTTCAAAGCAGATAATTCTGCAGCATTCTTGGAATCACCATGAACACAGTGTAGCACAATACAGCACATCATGTCACATACTTATTATGGTATCAAATTGTACTTTATGCTAGGATACACATACATAAAAAACAAATTTCTGACAGACACCAGACTCCAGATTAACGGTGATTAATGGCTATTAGCCTGTAGGTTTGGAACCTGTTATCTTTGTTTAATCAAAAGCCAGAAAAAAAGTACTTTATATCTTAATGTCACAGTAGTGACATTTCATTGTATTTTTTTCATTCTAGATGAAGTAGTATAATTTCAGTAAAAAATAAAGAAGGATTATTTTTTATGATTAAGATGTTCATGTGGTAAGAGATTTCATCTCAGGTGTGGAAAGATTGCAGCATCCTATATGTTATGAAATACTCATTGAAGTCATCATTTAGTGCAGAGGGACACTGGCAAGGCATTTATAGTGTCATTCACCATTATCTTTACCGCTCAGAAGTTACAAAATAACTTTTTTTTCCATTGAACAAAATTTGTGTTACTTTGTTTTTATCAGACATTATTACACCACATTAATTGTAGACATAAATTTAGCTAGCTGTGCAGCCTTTGTTGCTGAGCTCTCTGCTCTAGAAGACTTACTAAATAAGCATGGGAAAAATCTGAGGAAAGAGACATTCATAAAATAGGTATTTAGGTGGCTTACATAGTGTGGAATAGCTGAAAGACTGCAAAATAGTTTGAAGCTGTCTTTCAGAATATTTAAAATTATTTGAAGTTAATTGATGGTCTTAGAAAAATAGGTATATGTTTAGGTATCTACTATTAGAATAACAAAACTGTGTTAAGCAACTTTTAAGCTGAAGTGTGGGTCTGAGCCAAACAAAAATCAAGATAACTAAGTTGGGATTATATCTATGTTAGCTCCTAGCTATTTTGCTCTTTCTCAGATACCAAAATGCCAACAACCTTAATGTCAGTTGGGAGGAAATTTTGTTGATTATAATATATTAACTGCAGTTATTATATATGCATATATATTTTCATATATATTGCTGTCTCATTGCAATGTCTACACAGATTCTCTTCATCAAACTGAGGTGAGGGTTCCAGGCACCTGCAGAGACAAAAAGCCTGGGCTGTTTTTAGGGGAAAGGAGGAGCAAGGAGAAGGGAAGAGGGAAGGCTTGAAATCAAGCTTGAGAGAAACTGGAGTATATGCAAACACTGTATTTTGGCACTGGAGTTGAAGTTGAATTTTTTGAAGAGTCGTAAATCGTGTTTGAAATCCAAATACTAAATCTGGAGCTGAGTAGGAAGTAACATTTTTCATTTTGCAGGAAGTTGGATTGTTTTCTTATTTCTTCTCTTTCAAAAATGAAGGGGGGAGGAGGGGAGGCGGAAGCTAGCTGCATAATAAACTGGTACATTGGAAGTGCAATCTGTTTGGATCTCACGAAAAGCTTCGTTTTCATTTTATGTCAAGCATTTTATTCTGATTTTTGGCGGGTTTGTCTTACGAATCCTTATAAAACATTAAAATGAAACATTATGGTATTTTGAAAGGGCCACAGGACTCTTCAGTTTAAGATGATTTGTGGGTTTTTTTTGTTGTTGTTTTTTTTTTTTAATTTACACTGATTCATTTCAGCAAGTTATTGTGTCCCACTCTGCTTGAAAATACTTAGTCAATTTTGGTTACATAATTTGAGGGCAGGTGCTTATACCTGTTAAAGACTGCCCTGGTAAACATTAATTTTTAGATTTCATTTTTCAAGTGCATTTTCCTCTCAGTTTCTAAGCTAAAGGAGATTTTTTTATGGAGCATTTTTGTATTTTCTAAAGCGAGCATTTATGTGTCTGTGTGGTGATCTTCCTTTAGAAAGGAAAACACAGCATGATAGGAAATGGGGTATATTTCTTAATTTCTGAGTGAGATAAGTCATTACAAAAACACGTATAGTGGTTTCATCATCAGAAGGACTGGTGATTATTCTGAAGCTGAGATGATTCAGTCTGATAAAGGAAGAAGGGGGTTTTGCCTTTCAGATTTGATTCTGGCATAGAACAGAAATGTTCTCAAAGTATTACAGCAGTAAGGAGATTACTTTGTAAAAGAAGATCTGAATATGTTGGAATTTTTACCTAGTTGCAGAGTCCAGCATGGATGAGAGAGGATATAAGGTAGAAGCCGAAACACTGATTTTTAAAGCAAGGGGGTAGAGAGGAATAAATCTGAAATCAGTTCAAGGTGTGGGGAAACTGGAACATGGTATGGTGTTTCCATGTACTGTGCAAAAATGCTACCATTTTAAAAAACAAATCCAAAGAAAGAGAATGCCAATTCAGTGTTCTGATCAACGACAGTGTAGACATTGTGAAGTGATATATGTAAACATAGTGTTTACATATATATCACTGTTTAAATTAGCATGGGTAAAGAAACTTCTAATACGAAAGCTTCCTGTCACTTTCATATGCTGATCTGCTTTTTCCTTTCTTGTTTAATATGTTGTCAAATTGAGAAGGCAGTGCAGTCCTATTTAATAGTTAATCAATGATTTATTTGGAAGTTACTTTTAAGTGAAAGGATTTACTTTTCTTTGAAGTTAGAACATCTTTCTTATTCCTTAACATTTCAAGTGCTATATGACCATTTGTGACTTTTTTTTGTTTTTAATATAGCTCATCCAGTTGATTTTGAGTCACCTTACAGTACCAGACCTGTGTAGACTAGCGCAAACTTGTAAGCTACTATATCAACATTGCTGTGATCCTCTACAGTACATTCATCTCAGTTTACAACCTTACTGGGCAAGGATTAATGACACATCTCTGGAATACCTACAGTCTCGCTGCACTCTCATCCAGTGGCTGAATTTATCTTGGACTGGAAACAGGGGAGCCATCTCTGTTTCTGGATTTAGCAGGTCAGTGCTAAACATACAGAAGTATTTTGACAAGCTCTGTTTGCAGAGCTGCTGCACAATAGTTTCATTAAGTATTTGAAACTTTATCAAAAGACAAGAAATGTCTTTGATTTACTATAAAAAGTGTGTGATTGATGTAGAAAGAAAACAACAGTTAAACCAGCAAGAGATACTGGATACAGCAGTGGAAGTCCATTTCAGTATGTGGAGTCTGCGTGTGCCAAACTGCTTATGGCTGAAAGACTTCTTCCAGGGAGACCAGTGTTTTGCTTTCTCCCGGGCTTCTAAAAGACTCCACTAGAACCAAGCTGTCAAGTCTGTCTCACGAAGAAATTGTTTGCGGTTGTTCTTTGTACAGATGAGTCATCAATAGGACTGTATTAGAGAGGCTGCAGTAATAAACTGATTACAGTGCATGCTTACAAGGTATGGGCCCTAAGTAATCACTGGAGTGCAATGTAAATGCAAATATTTTCATAAAAATTATTTAGAACATTAGCCCTGTTGGGAAACAGGGGGTTTGCGTGTGCATCTTCCACTAAGCTGAAAATATGACTGTGCTGTAGGTCATTAAAATAGCAAATTCACAGGGATTCTTCTCTGTATAACAGTCATGTTCTCTGCTTTTTTAACATATCGTTTCTTACTTCTTTGCTCGTTTGCATTAGTTAAACAGCATCTATCAATGCATTTAATTTAAGCAAAAATTGCTGCTTCAACTAAGGTAATCAGCAATGACAGGTGAAAGCAGAACTTGATTGATAAGAAACAGAAATGTTCACTATATCTAAAAAAAATTGTCCTAACTCTCATTTGTTTTTGGAATAGAAAGGTTAAATCAAATATTCAAACATTTTCTTTCCTTTGGTGCCTGGGTGCCTTCCCTGGGGAAGTGAAATAATTTGAAGAAATACTTTGTCAAGACGAGAATGTCACTTCCTTTTTTCCTGACCTTCCAGTATAATCCAAGCACCCTATGCTCTTCTGTGCTGTTTGGTAGAAAAAGGAGATAGACATCAGCTAGTTGTTGGATGGGATACAAATATTCCTCCTAAATTTGGATTTCATATTAGATACATTATGCGGAGGATAAATATGCCAGCTTTAATTAAGAATTCAACTCTCAAATCGTGAAGTGCTTGCTTTCTGATGCTTAGCCATTAAATCTGTCTTTTTAAAACTTAAAGTATGTGCATCTTCATGGTAATTCTTTTTAATGTTCATGATTTTTTTTTCTTAACATGCAGTGCTGCTAAAAATTTTTGTAGTCTTTAATGAAGTGAATGTCCAAATCCAGAGAATTACAAACTTGCAGTTCTGGCATTTCTGACTTTCAGTTAGTTGAAAATGTCTTTGTTGCTAATGACTTTTTTTTTACTTCTGTGCTGATCTGATAGCAGCACTTACATGTAGTCAGCATTTCTAAAATAATAAATATTCATTGATTATTAATAATCTGTGAATAAACAGGGTCAATTTATATTCATTATAGCAGGTGATAATTATTTGTAACAAGGGGGAAAAGTGTTCTTGGACATTGATACAATTGTGAAGTTACCTGTATTTCTAGAAAAAAATTTCTTGGAAGAAATATATGCAGTCTGGGAATGGGAGATGCAGTTCAGTCGTAAATTTTTGAAACAAAGTGGTAAGCTAAATAATTTTCAGGTGTGACTTCTGCTCAGAATTTTGACTCTGAATCAAAAATCTCCACTGTAACTAGGTCTGGTTTTGGAAGTTCTCTTTTTCCTAATATAGAAATAATTTTGCAACTCCTTGTTTTGTAGTAGTGTGTTTTCTAGCAAAATTTCCAAACAGAAATTTTCCTTTTGACATTCTTCATCAGCTAGTTTGTCAAATTTGCTAGCCTTCAGGAAAGGAAATTTTGCTGCTTATTTTCTATGGAAGCATCTATTAATACAGGAGTCTTATTAGAACAACACTTGCTTTTCAAAAGCATTAAAGTAACTTTCTTCCAAAAAATAGCTTCCTGGTAAGCGATACTGCTCCTCGAAGGAGAAATCTGTTAACTAATGTTTTGGTTCTGTTGCCCTGGCTGTTGTTAAGATACCACCACCATGTGGATATTGCAGCATCCAGGACATGTAGTCAGGAACTCCCATAATTTTTTCTGTTGAACTTCTAGATGTTCCTCAGCCAGGAGGAACTTTTGGGTGATAATACCCAAAACAGAGTTTCCAAAGCATGGAGGTACTTTGATTTTCCTAGGAATTCTGTTTCACACTTAAATTTTCTTTCCAGTTTATTTTTCAGAATGAGTATTGCGGTGGAGGTTCTCACTTGGCTGGGGAGAGTGCATTACTGCTTTTATCAGTTACCTGTGGATGTTTACTGTTACTGAAAGCTTACTCACCTTTTCAGACTGTAATTGTCCTTTGCAGAAATTAAATACTTAAGTATTCCTGTCTGTTTCTATACCTAACAGATGATGTATGCCACTGCATTTATTAGTGTAAAATCTTCTCTTGCTGCCTACTGCATGAATGTTTCTGAATCAGTTTGTTGATTTCTCTTTATCCTGCTCTCTTTGGCTCCCTCTCTGGTCTTGATATTCTCTATTTCTTTCTGCAAAGGAAATCTTAAAATAAGGCAATGCGGTGTGCCTGTAGAACACCAAGCTGTGCATGTTTTATTTTGGATTTAATTGGTGAAAACTTGTAACTTGAGGTTGAGTTGAAATGACCCTCAACTGCTTGTTCCAATACTTCAGATTTATAAATTTTGTGAAAGTTGATGCATAAGAGACCAGGAGTGGCTGTCAAGCCAACTGCTTGGAGGTGTAGAGAATTCTGCCTATAATTTATAACAATTTGAAGGACTCTGTTGTATTGTTTTTGAAAGGTCAACCTATATTTGCCAATTCAAGGAGAAAAAACATTGGCTAAATGAAATTTGTAAATAACTTCACAAACACTACAAATTGCTGCAATATAGAAATGGCAAAATGCTAAAACCAAAATACCTTATTCTCATAGATAACAGAATTTCACTTTTACAGGGCCTTGTTTTTATTTTGTTTTCTTTATTTTTGCACTTTTCTCAGCATTTGGCATTACAGTTGGCACTGTTGAATTCAAAACTGGTAGTTTCATTCTTACAACTATGCAGTTTAGATTATGATTTTTGCAAGTCAGGGCATGTTTAAATGCTACTCATGCTTGAATATTATTTTGGAAAAAATCTTTCAAAAATGTTTTATCTGTGGTTTCTTACGACAGTCTTAAAAGAAGTAGCTTGTGTAAATTTGTGTGTTGCTTTAAAAGGTTCGTATAGACATGATTGTAAGAAATAATTGAAAATATATATTTTCTTGCAAAAGTGTATTAAAGTAGGAAATTTTTAAAAAGAGTCATTTTAAGAAATGTGACTGAAGCAAATACTGTATTATCATGAGAAGATAAAATGCTTCAGGCATATGAACATCCCGAGGCAAAGCTGAAGGTATTTTAACTTATTGATAGCATCTACTCCTTAGGGCTAAAAATGACTATCATAAATTTTTCATTTCAGCATATAATATAAATTAACTAAACTTTATCGTTTAGATTGAACTAGAAGTATACGGAAAAGTGAAAGACAAATGAAATGAGTATCTGTGCAGTCTCAAGTGTCTGGAATGCAAAGTGGCAGGGAATAAACAAAGATTTCACAGCAAGCATTATATAAGCAGTGCTGCATTTCTCTTGGCATTAGAGGTATGGTGGGTTTCTTCATGCCAGAGGAATATCAGTGTGGGAGGGTAAGACCTATATAGGAACAGTGAGGCAAGTTGGCTGGATGTATACTAAATATCGAGATGCTGAATAAATGCTCTGAAGCTTAAACAGCTCAAGGACAATGACAGTTTAAAAACAGAGTTCTGCATGCAGATTTCTTTTTATCACAGATAATGTCATTAGCTTGGTTAAACTCTTCTGCTCGAAATATCTGAGCTATTAGGATTTTTATTTACTTCTAACATTTTATACTGTGAAAATGAATTAACAATGTTTTATTTTCAGGTTAGTGGCACAGTGTTTGCATGTCAAGCACATCCAGGAATATTTCTTTAAACAATTTTGTTATTAATGTTTGAGGGCTTTAGTTGCTGTTAATAGAGGTGTATTTTGACAACATTTAACTTGGTGAGACTTTGCTACAAATCAAACTAGCAGGAAGGTCAGAGAAATTACTGAAACACACATCAAATACTCAGTCACAGAAAATAGGAGTAATGTGTGACTTTATAGGGATTCTCAATTTAAAAATCATGTCTCTCACTTTAATTTCTACAGTTTTTTAGGAAAAATTGAGATTAAGTAGTAATGTTTGTTGTGCATGTTTTTATTGAAATAGTTTAAGCTATGTTGAGAAAAGCCTGAGATCAGGTACTTAATATTCTCGCTACTTGCATGCAGTGTTTTAAGGTTTGCTAATGGAAAAAGGCGTAATACATGCTGGAGTAGAAATTAACATTGTAACAATTATAATAGTTTAGAGGAAGGGAAGGTGATGTCATTTTAAAAGCAAAATTATTTTGCTCAGTCTCTCTCTCAAGCATGCATACTTGCATGCACCAAGACAACTGAGATGTGTGTCCAAAGTGATTTGTGTAGCGTGTGGTCTCACCATCCTGTGCCGCCTGTCCTTCATCTCCTAATCCGCGTGTCGTGAGAAACTGCACATACATATATTCAAGGATCTCGATGACCTGCTAATCTGGTTTACACCAATACACCCTGCTCTACCAGCCCTTGTATTGCCATTTGTTCTTTCTCGTGCTTCTAGACCTGTATGTACCCATTTGTTCTCCAGTCATACCAATCTTAACACTTTTATTACAATTATCTCTACTAGATGCTGCTGCTGTTGTGTAACACAGCAGTCCTGAAAGGAAAAGGATCACCGTGAATATAAAAATACCTGAACGTGACCTTAAGAATTACATTAAAATGTAATTCCTCAAACCACTGGATTAAATACAAGACTGTAACTGCAAGACAGGTTGAGATTATGAAGTTCTTTGCTGAGTTTGTGTGAGTAGTCATATAGATAGAACTACAGTAAGAAAGAGAAGACTCAAGATCGTAGAAGTAAGATGGGGAAGAATGAAATCCAAGTGGTTTTTTTACATTATTCTTGTCTGGTGGCAGGCTCTGGAAAGCAGGACACCTGAGTAGTTTGAAATACTGATTCTAGGAGGGATCTACCAAGGAAGGCTAGACAAATGGGGCAATGTTATTTCTGTCAAGTAATGGATTTGGATGCTAGCATAAGGTAACACTGCATGAGAAAGTGCTAAAGAAAAACAAAATCTATCCAGCCCTATGTTGTTCATAAATGGAAGTTGCTTCCCCACTCCCCACTTTTGGACACCAGATTCAGTGGTTTATATGTCAATGACTACAAAATGAGTAACTAAGATTTTCATTGAAAATCTTTTTGGTAAAATCAGCATGATTAAAACCTGTTGGGATAGTTGTACTAAAGGTAAGTAGCTATTTGTTTAGGACGGGTGAGTAGATGAGAGAGAACTGGACTGTGATCCTTGCTTGTTGTAGAGTTTTCAGTAACTTTGAACCATGGGATATCGAGTAAGTGAGGATAATTATGCTAACAGTGAAGTGTAGGCTTTGGATCCATTGCAGTTCCGTTAGAAACCACTGGAGCAGATGTGATGTGTTCAGTACCTGCATAAGCATATATTTAAAGGTATTTTGAGAATTTTGTTTGGGAGATCTTACGCAACCAGTTCTGACATGAAGATTGCTGTTTCTTGTACCTTGATATTTTAATTTTGGATCATCTTTGGCTCATGGGATATGCTTACGATACAGACATGAATTACAAGATTGGAAGTTGTTAATAGACTAAGTGATGCCATGATCATGATGGGTTTAACATCCGCATGGGCAAACGGTGTCCTAACTGCTAATAGAAATATTTGGTGTTTCAGAAGGATTTCACTAGGACTAACTTACTTCCCTGAAGCTGAAGTGGGGTGAAATGAGCAGCAGTTCTTGAGAGCAGGAGAAGGTGATGGAAAATGAGATTGCTTTTTTCATTAAAAAAACCACTAACCCAACACACCCCCCCACCCCCCCTCCAAAAAAAAGAAACCCCAACCAACCAAAAAAAAAAAATCCCACCCCAAAAAAACCCAAAACAAAACTCAAAAAAACAACCAAAAAAAAAAAAGGCCTGAAATGCTGTAGTCTAGAATGAGGATAAATATAGAAAGAAAGGCCCAATCCATTGTCTAGCAAAATAAATGTACATGTTCACATTATTCTAGCTTTAGTCAAATTTCATAACAAACACGAAGGGATGAAGGGAAATCACTTCAGAAATTGTGCGTATAAAATATTGATAATAAAAGCAAAGCTAAAGGGATGGATGACTGTGCAGAAAGGAGGAGAGACTAAAAACAGGAACCAGTCAGTCCTCACTGATTAAAGGAGAGGTATGTGAAGAAATGTTGATTTGGGTAGAAGGTGCTTTTTTTGGATTTGTTTATTTTCACATGAGCTAAGTCATAGCCAGGCATCCAGTGTCTGTTAGGTTTCAGAAGTATGAAGGCCATGCTACGTTTGTTCTGAAACTATGAGAACCCATTTTCTACCTCGCCATGTGGCTTTGGAGATCCATGTAAGAAGACGTTAGCAAAAACCTCTGTCCTGAGCAGCCTGTTAAGTGCAACAAAGATTGGGGTGTCTTAATCATTCAGAGAACTCTGCAGTTCTGCCTAATGTTCTCTGCCCTGTGCTGGTTGGTGATTTCCTCAAATTCCTCCACTTTCTGTTCATCGCTTCAGGCCTGTCAGCTCATTCTTGTACTCTGCTGCATGTCCCTTATTTCCCTTACCTTTCTGTTTAATGTCTCCTAAATAAGCTTTTCCAAAAAGGCAGCAAAGCCATTAAGTGCAATTCTCACTGCTGTTGCTGTGCTTGCTCTGCTTGTGTGTTTCAAGTGTAACGAATTTAAATAAAATGTTATGAGGAGAACAACTCCTCAAGCTGGTAAGCCTGGAGTTCTCCAAGTCTAGGGGGTTAACCGAGTGTTTCCCTGACCTGGTAGTGTATAATAGTCCTAGAACGAGAAAAGCGTTGATCTGTACCAACATTTGTAATAGCCAAGCTCTGTTAGATTATATGGCAGTTAACCTAACATCCATTATTGTAATGGAGTAATTCATAAAATATTTATCTGTTAGCAAATTAAAAGCTGGAGGTATAAGTGGCGATTGACAACATTTTATGGAAAATATCACCATTCAAACAAATGTTATAATTTGTTGTTGAAAGAAGCTGTGTGAATGTATTGTTAAAGCACTCATTAAATAGAGGAATTGGGTAATTGGTAATCAGCAATGAATCCATATGTATCTACTCTAATTTCCAGGGGACTTCCATCCTGTGTTTCTCCATGGCAGTGTTGAACTCTATTGCTAGTTTAAAATAGCAGTTAATGTTTTAATACCTGATGTTAATTGTTGTGAACGGTCATGTTACTTCAGCTCTGACACTCCCATAAGAAGGCTTACCAGTCTAGGCAAATTCTCTGTATCCAGTATGAAAACAGCAAAGAAGTGCTTGGTGTTTGATTAAACTCTGATTTTACAGGCTAAAATAGATTCTAAAGAGAGACTGCTGTTAGACAAAAATAGTGGAAGAGTAGATTTGAAGGCCATACTTGGCAGAACCCCTGTGGCTCTGGGGCTTATGTCTCCCCTTTCATGTCTCAGACCCTCTCTTTGTTTCTGTTTGCATAGGCTCATAGAAATGTTGGATGTTAGGGACCTCTGAAGGTGGTCTACTCCAAGCTCCCACTTGAAGTGCCAGTGTTCCCAACGCTAGATCAGGTCAGTCAAGGTTTTGGGTGACTCTTGGAAACATTCAGGGATGGAGATGCCACCCTGGAATCTCCTTTCTGCTCCATATTGCATAGGATCTGCATAATCAAACTAAGGCCACATAATGTGCAAGATGAAAGGAATACAGAAAGGTGATGATGAATGACAAGTATGACTTGAGTGAGTAATGAAAAAATAAGGAAAGGAGAAGGTTTGAAAACTTGGATCTTGAAAGACAGACTCAGGTCCTGTCCTACTGTTAGTGTCTGAGGAATGCATCCCTGAACGTGTCTGCTTTTAAGACCAGCAGCCATTTCATCCTAAATTTCAGCAGGAGCAAAGTCTTGGGAAGGCCAATACACGTTTAGTTGTAGCAATAGGAGTTTTTGTGCAAGCAGAAGCCTCATGTCTCTCTGGCATTTCTATTGTATCAGTTAAACCCAAGAAGTAATACTAACTTTGCAGTGAAAGTGTCAGAACCTAAAGCTGCTTTGTCTACGTGAAGGTTTTTGTAGGATAGAACTGGTAATAGAGCATATCAGAATATTTATTATGAGAAACTAATTCATGCTCTCTCACAAGTATTTCATTTTTCTGGGAAGTAACAAGGGGAACTCATTGCAGCCCATAGGGTAGGAACTTAGTTTTTTTACTGAAAAAACTATTAAAATAAAGTACAACAATTATGGCAAACATTGGGGTTTTCTTCCCTGTTAAGAAGAAGAAGCAGCCTAGAGATTGATTTACAGTTTGAAGGTTATCATTGCAATAAAATTGGACAAAAGCTTATGTGTTTTTAATTAAAGCTTGGATTAGATATATTAGAGCTTGAATTTCTGACACAGTATCCCTGATAGAACGTGTAATTCATGCAGAGACAGACCATCAGAGTTTCTAAATTTGGATATTTTGTCTTCTAACGTATTAAAGTTTTATAATTCCAATTAAAGTCATGTGAAATAGTCCTTAGGACTCTCTGTGTTCTAGAACAGCTATGAAGTGTTGATTTTGACTTGTTTGTTAATGAAAGGAATGAGATGTTTTTCTTAGAAGTCTTAAAATACTTCTCCTGAATATTTCATCCATTTAAAAGTATTTGTTTAACCTCATTTTTACATTTGCAGATTTTTCTAAGATAGAGAAATATGAAATTATTGGTGGAAACTTGCAGGCCGTTGTCAAAATTGGCTTTGAGGATTGTTTAAAAGCATTTCAAACATTATCTGTGTTGTACTCTGCTCCGTTGTCTCAGAGTAAACGGCAAGAATGAAGCATGTTCCAACTTTCTAAACTGAAACAGAGTTTTCAAGACTAATGTTAATTTAATAAAAAGCTCTCTCTATACTGTTCTCACCCCCTGTGATTCTTTTGCAATTTGTTTTCAAGCTAAAGTTGTTTTTTAAAACTCCTTTAGTGACATTAGCCTTCTTATGCCATGTACAGCATTATATAGCCTTCTTAAAATGTAGTCAAATACTCCTTTGTACAAAACATTGTATAATATCTAGGTTATGTACAGTATCAAGTTAACATTGATGAAACAGTCTTGACTCTCAGGCTACCTTTGGTTTTGTAATATTGCTTTCTAATGCAACACCTAATTGGTTTGGTCTCTTCTGGATTGGTACAGATTTGATCCAGGAGTAACTTCTTCAGAGTGATTATAATTAATTTTCTTTAACCTAACCAATGTTTTCTGTTAGTTAACTGAGGTGATGTAGGAACTGTGGTCTGTAGCCTTTTCGTTGTTGGAAGGAACTATTTCCTGGTTTACATGCTTAAGGTTTTGACAGTATTCAGACTTTCACCTGAAAGTATGTTTATTTTTCACTTAAAATGTGGGTTTTTTACAGGTTCTTGAAAGTTTGTGGCTCTGAACTAGTACGTCTTGAGTTGTCTTGTGGCCATTTCCTCAATGAAACATGCTTGGAGGTCATTACTGAAATGTGTCCACATCTTCAGGAATTAAATCTCTCATCATGTGATAAAATACCACCTCAGGCTTTCAACCACATAGCCAAAGTGGGCAGCCTAAAGCGTCTCATTCTCTACCGAACAAAAGTGGAGGTAGGAACAAGTATTTTTAACCTTTGCAAGAAATACTTTCAATCCTGGTAAATTTGTATTTTTTTCTGCATTAATGAAGTGAATTAGAATTTTGCATGTAAATTCAAAGGTGAATTCAGGAAACTCAAAGGTAGTTTCAGAAACCATAGATACTTTTTTTATTATTTTCAAAATAGCTTCTAGATTTAACAAAAATAAATAAAAAGCCTGCATGTTTTAACTTGCATGGAAGATTGGTGACTTTTCGCCAGCTGTTTTAAGCAATGTAGTGAAATCACAATTGTGAAAGCTTTTCTCTTATTTTGAAGTGTACTCCAGACAGACTGTATTTATCAATATGATTTGGAAATTACTATGTTTAGTAACTTACTGTAATTCTCAGCATTCTCTCCTTTTGAATGACTTACTAATTACTAGATTCCTACTGTATTTGTACGTTAGCAGTATTTGAGATGTGGAACACAAATTTTTGAAAATACTTTTCATTTACAGTGTAAAAATTACTTCTTTATACAATTACTCAGCTTCCCAAATCAGGGTTGTTATTGTTTGCTGCAACACATTTCGAATTTTAAATGGAATGGTTTTACATGCTACAGTTGAGAAGACTGTTGTAGCTTACTACGTTTTACAAATATTGTATCCAGTAAATGCAGCAGTTTGAATCAGAAGCGATTTCATTCTTTCTCACTAGCTACATTACTCAGGTAACGTCTAAAGTTTGAGACTTCATGCTTGTAATAGTGCAGCAGCTGAGGTATACTCTGAAAATTATTGGTAACTGTCATTTCTCAGCTTATCACTTTGCTGAACAGAGCTTGAAATTAGATTGAATGTAAGTGGTAAAGATTTTCTGACTTTGAAGTCCTTAAATTGGGAAGATTCATTTGTGCCTTTCATGTGTATGGACATGCATCTGCTTGTAGCTGACAAGAACATTCATTCATAATCAAGCTTACTTAAGATTGTGCTTCCACTTTATATGTAAGTATAAAGAAAAGGCACTGTTCCTAACAAACCATGGAAGAGAAATTTCTAGAAATTTAAATAGGTAAATTGGAGAGGATGCCTTTGTGTTACTTGTTAATACGAAGTCACTTAATATACGTTGTGCATCACAGGTGGAAAAGTAAAAGGGGAAGAGTGAAGATGTAGCACAGGATTTGAATTAGAGTATTAGTTACAAAAGTCACAGATTCGTAGAAATAACATTGCCGTTCTCAACGTTAGCTTCTCTTAATGCAAATCTTTGGTTTTCTGTACAAAATAGGCTGCCATTCCTTCTGTACTCTTCAGCTGGTATGGAGATGCTAGGTAGTAACTGGTGTCTAGATGCAAAGACAGGCTAGATTGATCAAGCACGCTCTGAAGTGATTTAGACTTCTATAAAACTTGTCAAAGAACTGTAATAGTGTTCTTGGTCTTTATGAAATTTCTGCTACTACTGTGTCTTCATTGTTGGAGCTTCTAAGGAGCAAACAACCGAACAATGCTAATGTTTAATCAAGAGTTTGGCATTGTATTGTTGACAACTGGACCTGCTTGGAGAAAAGAGTCTGAGGCTGTGAATCCACTAAGGAAAACTTCTAACTGATAACAAGTGTCTGACTGTTAAGAGAAAATAAGAAAGAAGGTGAGAAGAATAGAGCTGATGTGTGTGTTATGGTCCTCTGTAAAAGTTCTGTCTCAAAATCAAAAAAAAAGAATCCAAAAGAAAAATCTGTTCATTCCATTTAGTCCACCATTTTCCTAAATAAACCACTGGTTTGCTTTTTTTCTTTAAAAAAGCCCAGAGAACAAACAAAATAAAGCACCGAGTCACTTGATCTAAATTTTCTTCTCACATCCTGTTCTAGAATGGCAAAAGTACAGGTCCTATCATAATTATCAGTGTGTTGTCATTTTTTGTGACAGAAGGATGGCATCCCTGTTCATCTGTTGTTAACCACCTTGATGTAAAATTGGGGTGATATGCTTCTGATATTACTGGAGATTTTGATGTAACTGCCAAAATGTGAAGAGGGAATGAATATGCAGAGAACAAGTAGGTAAAAAGTTCACCAAAATGAGTTCCTCAATGGGATATCATAATTGTCTTTGTGTGTATCTTACAGCACAATTTGAGGCAGTCACTGGAATTGAAGCATAGTAGAATTAGGTCAAATGAGGAGGGAGACTGCCTTTTATGCTTGTAAACAGTCTGATGAATTCATTGTTAAAGCTGATCAAGGTAAACACTTAAGTTGAATAATTCAAGTGAAGTGATGTTTGTTTTTTTTTAAAAAGGGGCAACACTAAAGAGAACAAGAAAAGCAAAATAGGACTTAATGCTCTAATTGACTTTTAGAGGAGGGCTTCTCTCTGCATATTATTTGTGATACCGGTGAAAAAGGGATCATTTTCCTACTCCACAGTTGTCAATCTCTGTTGAAAATGCAGTATTGTGTTAGAGCACATCCGGGTAAATAGCATAACTTGTTCTTTTGGTTGTGAATTTGGGTGTGTGATTAAATAACAGGATATGGGATGAAGATTCTCCATTCTTTTTGTCAGTACGTGATAAAGCTGTTTCTGGTTTTGCATGATGCTTTATAAAAAGTACAATATAAACATTTTAATAAAAGAAATGGTATTTTGATTATATTAAAACAAACTCCCATGTACCTGCCCAGGTGTAGGATTTCCTTACTCAGACTGTGTATTGCAGTACTCATACCTTTTTGGTTTGGTTTTTAATGCTAAAAAAAGAGGAAAAATTGTTTTTAACATTTAAATTTAAAGTATTTGTGGTACTTTTTCTGTGTATATGATTACTGTGACACTAATGGATGAATTCTGAGAAAATGCACTGCAGAAAATTGACTACTGTTAATGATTTTTGTGTTAGGTACAGGGAAACAGATTTTGCAGAAAACAGAAACAATAAAATTGACAACATATTATGTAATCATCTGAGCAATTGCTATGACAGTCTTGTTATTTTAGTTGTTTTCTTTGAATAGGTTTTGTATTTAAAAATATTCCTATTGTCTCTGTAATTAAAACTCCAATTTTTAAGTGTATGTTTTTAGTGAAATGGGCAGTTCTGATGTTCTGCTACTTACCGCACTGCATTGCTATTTTGGAAGATAGCTGTACTATCTGGAGGAGTTTATGGTCTTTGGTCCTAACCCTGCTGATTCTTAAGACCATATATAATGTTATTTCCTTGACTTTATTGAGCGCAAGTTTCTGCATACAAAATTGGTTTCAAAACTCTGAATTGAAGCTTCCAACATCCTACAATTATTCCAACCTCTCTGTTACAAGAAGGAAAGTCCATTGGCTTTCAGTAACTTGTTTCAGGCCAAACAAGCGGGAAAAAAAAAAAAGTCCTGCATCACTGTACTCCTCCCCACTAAATGCAGCTCTCTTTTCTAGTGCTTTAAGTTCACTATTAAAGGTTTCATTCTTAAAGGTTGTTTGATTATGTATGTGCTTGAAATAATTTGTAACTTGTGTTGAGAAAGTAACCTCAGCATTTTATACTTGTAACTTCTGCTTGCTCAAGACCCCTATTGTACTTGCGGGATTTTTGTGCTGGTCATTTTGTGTTTACTGATACATGACTCCTTAATATTTATTCATTGAGAGTGTGTTCACAGCATAATTTAAGTACTTGCTGGTCATGATACATTTGAGGAATACAATGAACAATAGAGGTATTATTGTATACAGTAATTGGCAATGCACATCTTTATGGTTTCAGTACGAATATTATCTTGATTTAGTGTGTATCATGAAGTATTTCATCCATATAAATAATGCTGCTAAAATTGTATTTTAAAGAAACCAAAGCCACAATTACAGTAGGAGAACTTGACAGTCTCTTTATTGCTGGGTGTAAATTTTAATGTAAGAATATATATTTCATGTTGCATGATATTCTGGATTCTTTGTAATGTGTGAAGAAGTTTTTAAGTTATAATACAAAATGAACTAAATTTAAATGGAATTACAATGGACAAAGGACTTTTTTTGCACACATTTTAAAGCAAGTGTTGTATTTATGTATTTTCCCTCTGATACCTTTGACCAAGAGCAAATTCGGAACTTGGGCAGCTGTAAGAGAGGACACTGGCAATTTTAGATGCAGAAGAATCTTAGCAGTAAATGTAACAGCTCATATTTTCTTATGCCATCAGCAATGAAAGAGTTAATGTTGCCGTAAAATTGTTCTACGGAGGTTTTAGAAATAAGTTGTTATGGGTCATGTTATACTTCTGAGAGCTATTGTCTGAGGTTTTTCAGCTTGGACGAAATTTCATTGGCTTGGGTACAAATCTTTAGGATTAAGAGTTGCAAACAAATAGTGGAAAAAAGTGAAAGCCTCTAGCTAGAAAGTTGGTTCTTGGAAGGAGGTTGAGCTGGAGACAAATAATCACGCAATACAGGGCCTTGATGGTGCCTTCTGATCCTGTGTCAGGCTCATAGGTCTGAATGTGGTCATTTGAGCCTGTAATGTGAAGAGTGGGGGTGAAGAATGAAGGTGTAAAACAGATTTGTAGACATAAGGGAGGGCATAATTTGACCAAATGAAGCAAAACCAAAGTACAGTAATCGAATTAGCTACAGAGACTATTACTTTCATTGAATTAATTCAGTAATTGCCATGTTGCTGTGTCCCAGTCCCTGCTGTGTCCCTGGCACTGCCAAGTAGTTGTAGAGAACAAAAAGGTGCCCCTGTCCATCCTGAATCCCAGCTTGCAAATTACGTTGTGCCTGCTTGTAAGGAGGCAAGTGTTTTGACTTTTGAAAGGCTACATCTGCACTCAGTACTAAGGTTCATTCCACCTTCATTTCCATGTACTCTCATTCTTCTTTTACCTGATGCTCCTACACTGTTCATATTACATCTGTTTTTAAACATGTGTCTTAAAAAGTTTTGGAGGCAAAAGCTTTATCACTGTCCAGTCCTTCATCTCAAAAATGGTCCAATAATCCACGTACATGGTGTGGGTGTGGTGGGGAAGGAAGGAGGGGGAAGCTGATGTTTAACAAATATATTCCAATTCTCACCCTTTTCATGATGTTTCTGTCAATGTTATATCTTCCAAGGTGATAGCTGATGGGTGCTCAAGGGAGAAGAGACTTTCTGTTCTAATGCCAGTTTATATTGTAGAGTAAATCGTTTTTGTTGCCATATTTGTTTTGAATCTGTCAGTGAAAATTGTCTGTGTTAATTTATCCAGAAGACATCGCTTAAATACACTTGTGGTAATAAAGGGCAGAGTGGGGGTGCTATCCCCATCTGCAAAAGTCAGTTGAGAAAGTGTGAAGGGGTCTGGCTCCTACATCTGTTGACAGCTTTTTTCAGTCTGGTTGGAGAGGCCAGCTGAGCTGGAGCCAGGTGGGCTGGGCTAAACAGTCTCCAGAATTTCCTTCCAACACTCAGATCTTCTGTGAATCTGTGACTTGGTGCTGATGGCACTAATTGAGGACTTAACTCATGAGCTTTGTTCCCCTGATCTGTGACCAGGACAATGGCCAGTTGTGAGATGCGCTGTTTCTGTATGCCACACTTTTCCCATCAGTAAAATTTGCATAATAGCAACTTTCTCATTTTGTAGCTGTGGTATGAGGATAGTTATACAGAAGACTTTGAGATTTGCTGGTATGTATGGTACTGTATAGGGTACTCTACAGAGGGGTGTGTATAAGGACTTGAAATACTCTACCTTGATGACATGCTTTTCTAAGTTGCAGGAAGTACAGTTAGTTAAAAGCTCAGCCTTTTTCCTCTGGAAAAAATGAGAAAAGAGTTGCTAAAGAAAGCTGGTTTAAGAGTATAAGCATTTCTGTGAAGTAAATGATCAGAGACTCAGTGGTCATCTCTGGGACTACATGGGTATCTTGTTCTTCCTAAAGGCCGCAAAAACTACCTTGTGAAGGATGAGGTGACCTCTTCTATTTGCTTCCTCACGAAATGGCACCGCTTAGCTCAGGAAACCAAAGGACTTAAGCATAAAACAAGTTTGGCTACCATTTAGTTCTAATTTGGCATTTTCTGTAACTTTTCATTTAACTGAAAACTAACATACAGAGAAGTGAAAATGAATGAAACCAAAAGGTGAACTACTTGAACAGCTTTGTAGACCTCTAGATCCAATTTTAGTTTCCAAAACCAGTATGTTACGTATTTTGTGTGTTACTGAATGTTCGTGTATTATCCCAAGACATATTCTTTCTGTCAAAAATAAGATACTGAAGATGAGTATTTCTCCTTGAAACTCAAAATCTTAGCAGTAGTCTGAAAATGAGTGCTTTCTGGGAAGCCAATAGGTATGAAAACTTTCCCTGAAAACTAAAGCTAGCACTGTATAAGTATCTAAAATTAATTTTGTGTTCTTTAACTGGTTAAACCAATAATTCTCATGTTTATAAGCACACATATCATCTAATCTCTCTAAACCTCCCAAATTCCCTTTTATCCTTAACATAGTTGTTTCAAAGTATCATAGTATCAACAAGTACATAACTGAAATTATCTTGATGCCTTAAAATATTGTTGGAGAAGGGGATGTTAAAAAAAAAATAATATGACCAGAAGCATATTTTACAGTTTCTTTGCTGGAACAGATTTAGATAATAATTGTATTTCACCATTACTATACCTTTTTTCCTGCATTATTATTGTATTATATTCTTTCTGTGAGAATAATTGCTTTTTTGGATTATTGTAGGTTGGTTTTTAGATGACAAAGTGCAATACCTTGAAATTCATGAAGTAGATTTTTTTGTTACCTTTTTATAGGCAATTGATTTGCCCAGTTGTACCTTTCAAAATGAACGGTTTAATAGAAGTTTACAAAATTCTGGCTTTAGATCTGATGTGTTTTTTAATGATTGTATTAGAATAGCAGATGCCATGTAATTTCTGACATAGTTCTTTCACAGACCGTGCCAAAAAAAACCCCCCACACCCAAACAGTTGATTTTTGGCTTTCGTCTTGTGCTACATAATGCCAAAGGGAAGAAAAATAAGTATTCTGAATTTATATAGATTTTTAATTACTTTTGACAATCTTAACAAGATTACCTTTTCCATTTGCATGAGGCGTTTGTAATTAAAAATACTTATAGCAATAGTAGCTGTCAGATTGAAATAAAATCGCCTGCTTTCATCTGAGGTTTTCCTTGTTTGGTCAGTTGGATTTTTTTACCACAGGTAGTTCTAATATGGTAAAACTCTTTTCAGTGCAGTACCTATGAAATAGAACTTCACTGGCTTAAGATAAAGACTGTGATAAATTATAATTATATATTTTCAAATAGTTGATGGAAATCACCAATAACAATGTTTCTGCGGTATATTTGCTACTAGAAGCCAAAATTGGAAGGAAGAACTTTCTGTTGCTGAGCTGTGTGATTGGGGAGAGGATTGTTGGTTTTTTTTTTAGTTTTCAAGGAGTCTTACTAGAACCTCCTTTTAGCCATTTTACATATGGAAATCAACTGTCATTCCAAAGGTACCTTAGTCACGTATAGTAATACATGACATAGGCACACATAGCAGTTGCTATTCACTAAGGTATTTCTGGAAGTGGCAAAGCAGAATTAACATTTAGTCAAGTGTCTCAGTTATTTTCCCTGAAATTAGATGTAATTTGGTTAATTTTCTGAAATATTTTGGCAAAAGTTGTATACGTCAATTTGTAGTAAAGAAAGGGGAAGCTGCCATATGAAAGAGAACAGTTCAGGATGTTTCCTTTGGCTGGCGTTTTGAGGAGGGGCTCTTTCTCCAGAGGCTCAGCAGTAGACCACAGCAGCCTTTTTCTGTCTGAAGGGTTTGTGTTGAGAGATGTGCGGCTTGGCAGGAAAACTCTTCCTGCCAGCTGTTGTGTGAGAGTGCCTGCCCGAGGGAGGTGAGTGGGCTTCAGGAAGGCTTGCTTTTTCTGGGTGGTGGGGTCATGCCCAGCTACAGCAGTGCTCTGCTGTCTGTCGCTTTTCTGGCTATTGCTTGAGCTCTGCTGCCAGTCACCTGATATTTTGCTTTGCTAGCCATCATTATTACCCTGTTTTTCCATCCTTCACCTTTGATTGATTTTTCTGACTTTGAGTAATCTGAGGAGGATAGTGATAATGATGGAGATGTAACTGCCCCGAAAGAGGCATCAAGGTTGTTCCCCTTAGGAGGTTTCTGTCAGGTGTTCAGTCTTGCAAATGAAGCACCTGAATTTGGTTGGTGATAAAGCAGTATTTCTTGTAAGAATTCAGAGTGGATGTGTGTGTAGGGACTTAACACACACCATTGAAATACCCAGTGACCACATATGATGTAGATGATGTTTAAAAGCCAGTTTAAAAGCCATCGCATCTCTCGGGTGATGATCACATCATATGGGTGACCTGTCTGTATTAAACCAGCATGTATTTCTTAGGTCCCTGCATGTGCCCCTTCTGTTAATGTTAATTCTTATGGGGGAAAACTACTTTGCTGCCCACAGAATCACTAACCATTGCACTCTTCAGAAACGTGTCCTTGGTGAAAAGCAGGATACAGCTGCTAAGTAGGATGGATCTTACCAAAGGAGGTTTGAACTGTTGGTGTGAAAATGGGAAGGGGATAAATTTGTAGTTGCTACTCTGCCATTCCAAAAAGTTTGACCTTAATTCTGTCAGTCCATTCTGTAAAAACTTCCCCTTTTGATTCAGATTATTTGATCCCAATAAACGACCTATGTGAGATGATTATCTCAGTGTGAAGTGGTACGTACCACACACGTAATTTCTCTTCTTGATTTGACAAGAGCTCGTTTGTAGTTTTCTTAAAGGAAGTGGTGGTTTCCTTCCTCTCTGCTTTCCCATCGACTTGATAGTCAGCTTTTTGTTTCACCATGGGGTGGTTCTTGCATGTATGTTCAGCATTAAGAGGTTTGGCTTTACTTGTGATAACTTGGCAGATCTTTTTTATTATTATTTTAAGCAAGGAGTTCTTAACCTGTTTGGCATGTTAACTTAATTTCTGTATCATCTTTATGATTGCATGTAGAAAGGCGCGATGCAGACTTCTCATGTCTTTTTGTATGTGTGATTTGTCTCACTTGGTTCTCCAACAGGATAATTCTAGTCTGGTGTGCTGCAGGCCTTGCATTACCTATAAGGAGAATTCCCAAAGTCATTTTGTACACAGTAATGTGTGTGCACGACAAGGCAGTTGTGCAGGGAGGGGTTTGTCTCTGTAGTGGTAGAAGTAGCACTCATGATGTGTGTGCTGAAGTTTGAGATGTTTTGATCTAATCTGTTCCCACAGTTGTGTGTTTGGCTGAGTCAGCTGGTCCCAACCCCCCTTGCTGTAAATTTAAACCTTTTGGGAACAAAAGGGTAGCTCCTGCCCAGATCATGAACAGAGGAACCTTTCTGTGCAGTTCTGAGAATATTCTGACTTTTTTGCTGAAGGATCAGCTTCTGAAAATATGGATGTGATTGATGGGCCAACAGAGACATTGAAGGTTTCATTGGCCTGGCCTTAGTCTGTAGTTCTCCAGTTCTCCTTTCTGTCTGCTTCTCGGGTTCCAAGAATTTTAAGGAATTAATTCAGAAGTCATTGATTATGACCTTTATTAGGAGGACAGAATAGAGTACCCTGCAGAGTTACCACCTCATTGCCACATTTGTCCCTCATTCAGGCAAGGTTGAATTTTCTGTCTTGGGTTTTCACTCAGATTATTAGTTGTTACTAAATGGAATAATATTGTCAGGTGTTGTGTCAGATAAATAGGCTCCCAAAATATAACTGCATAGTATCAAATGTATACTGACTGTTTGATGTCCTATAATAATTGCCTAATTGCTGTATCAACTTTTAGCTAAATGTGTTGAGAAGCATAAATTTGATTTATGCACAAACACCATGTGACAGCTGGTGATTGGGTGCTGGATATTCAGGGTTCCACAATTCTTTACTAGCTGGCTGATCAAATCTTTTGATGCTTTTCCTATGTGTCTTATGAAAAGGTGATTGTTTGTGGAATAAGCTTGTCTAAATATGTTATCCAGTACACTTGGTTAATATAGTTCTAAAGATCCTGATTCTAGCGTAAAAGCAAATATTTCTTACAATATTTTAACATAGATCTGTGGAGTAAGATGAAAATGCTACCTAGAAGCATGGGTAAATACTGTGATAGAACCTGTTATTAAACGTAACAACCTCATAAAATTATATGCAAATGCAACTCACTGCAAAGACTCTTCAAGATGCATTTTTTGATGGAGAGATAAGTAACTGAAATATGAAAAAGAAATTGTGGTCTTTAGGAATGTTGTTATATTAATTCTTTGATACTGTGGGAAAATGCAATATTCTTGTTGTGGCGAGCTTGCAAATGTAGGCATGTTATCTGATATCTGCCTGCAACTAATGTTATATAAGTATTTGAATGTAAGTGGAGACAACAGGGTTTGGCAGAAATAGGGCAGGGAGGGCTAGAGATGAGGTCGTCATTTGGAAATGATAAGAAAAAATAATACAACTTTGGTTGTCCTCTCATACAATGCAGTTGGGGGGGTCGGTGGGTATTAAAGGAATTTTTTTCTACCCTTAAATTTTATTTTTTTAGCTTTAAAAATTTAAGTCCTGCATAATTCAATTTTTTCTTGAACAAAGACATTGGAGAATTAATAACTGTGATTAAAAGCGCAGCAAGCAAAAAGGGAGG
Source organism: Strix aluco (assembly GCF_031877795.1). Classification (NCBI taxonomy): domain Eukaryota; kingdom Metazoa; phylum Chordata; class Aves; order Strigiformes; family Strigidae; genus Strix; species Strix aluco. Next base: position 86,993,722 of record NC_133933.1, read on the forward strand.
AAGCAGTTTTTAATGAGACTTTAAGATTACTTTTAGCATTGACTTCATTGAAAAATTTGAAGAAAAAATTGCAGGAGAATAAAAGTCGTGTAAAAGATTTAGGCTCTCAAGTTGTTTCATTGAGGGTCTGGAAGAATTCCCAACTTATGTCAGACACAGTTCTTCTGAGAAGGGTAAAAAACAGCCTGTTGTTTGTTCCCAGCATAAAAAGTAACAATTTAAAAGTAGTTTTTAAGATTTCTCTATAAAAAGAAAGTTTATGAAAAGGTGCGGACTGTTTCTTCCCTATCTCAACCCTAAAAGTAAAACTTTGCTGTTTTTCTTAAGCTCTTCCTTTAATCTTCCAGAGGCACACTGTGGGGCACTTATTTTCATGTCTTTTATTGTAGCACAGCCATTATGTGATAGCCATATTATAGTGCATCATTTGTATGTTTTTAAACCTTTTGTTTTTTTTTTTTTTTATCTTGAACTACTTGACAATGAAACTGCAATGAGTAAATGGTCAAATATTCAAAGTGCATCTTTCACAGGTAAGTGACATCTGCCACAGACAGAAGGTTTTTCTGTTTTTCCGTTTGAGCTCAGGCTATCTGTTGGATGCTTTCCTTATACTAACATCAGAAATGATTTGCACTTCCTGCTGGATCATGAATGAAAAAAATCCTGAAAAAAGTCAAGCAAGATGCAGTCTTGCCAAGTGTATTACCCTGGCACCAGTATTTGGTTTCTCCACTGATGGGTTGTCTGTTCAAACCAGCAACACTCTTGCAACATCTAAGTCAAAACAACGTAAGTGTGATGTCTTTACAAAGACATATAGGATACAGGTTAGTCCAGTATCAGCTATTTAGTTGAAGTATGCACAGCACATAAATGTCTTCCAGGCTGTCCTGTATTACAGTGGAGCACTTTCATGTTTGGGCAGACCTCTCACCTGTCTCATGTGGAGTAAGTTAGGATTTCAAGTGATAATCTCATCTCTTCTCTTGTCCAAGACAGGATCAGCTCTGTCCTTTCTGGCAGACATTTGTCTGACCTGCTCAAAAAGACTTCAGAGCTTCAGGCAGTCTGCTTCCTTTTTCTGAGGTGTAGGATTAACTGCCGTGCCCTAAGGTTGTGTTTAGTGGCAGTATCATATCCTTCTGATCAGTTTTATGTCAGAGACTTCTCTCTTAAAGCAACTCCTGCACTGTATGTTTTTCTCATCTGAAAACACCTTTCCTGGGAATGGAGGGATAGGGTAGACCATTCTATTTGGCCCGTTTGGACTCTTCCTGTTGTCTGTGCCATCTTATAAAAATTAATTATTTTGGTAGGTTTTGTTTTGACATGGATGGCACAAGAAATTTAGACCATTGAAGCCATGCCATACATTACTCTACAAAGGAAAAGTAATTCTTGTTTCCAGAGTATTTGTTTTGTTTTTTTGTTTTGTTTTTTTAATCATCCACTTTTTTCTTTTCTCAGTCTCTGTGAAGTGGAGCAGGTGCTAAGCCAAACCTTGCCTTTGGTTCAGGGAAAACTCAAAAAATCTCCAAACTATACATGTCTTGGCTACTAGGCTCAAGAATGGTATTACATGGGTAGTCTTTCATTTGACTGTCTCTGCTTGGCTGGGAAAGTGAAATTAGACTCTCTCCAGGTTAAAGCTTGCTGATCCAGGATTTAGGTGGCCCCTTAGCTCCTCTTATAAAGCACTCTAACATCTGAAGTTTGGCCTGTGTTACAGCTTCAGGGTCGGGTGATTGCCTTGCTCTTCTCCTTTGCTTAAACAGGAGTGTTATCACTCATTTTGTATTGCAAGTCAGAGAGAGATGAGTTGTACAGACAGATGGTTTGAAACAGACAGGTTATTACAATGATAGTCCTTCTATATGTAGTGCATATGGATTCTGTGAGCTGCCATTCTCTCCTGCTATTTTCATGTCCTTTGCCACCTGGATTCTCAATTGACTGAGGCACAACTAGGCATGCACAAAGGGTTTTTTCTTCTTTCTTGACATATGCAAACCCCACCTCAGTTCCAGAAGAACAGACACTGCTTCTGAAAGAAATCTGATTTGGTGTGTGTGGGCATGTATGTGCCCCAGAAGAGGAATTAATATAGCTGGTATAATTAATGTTGAGTAAGTAGTTGTTTACTCTTGGGCTTGATTTGGCATGATTTGTTATTGTATGACATGGTGTTCTACCAAGCTCCCTTCTATTACCCCCATTCCTGGTGCTTTTTTAAAATGGTTTGGGTTTTTTAAATAATTGTTTGAAATAATAGTTTAGGTTTTATACGTTGTGAACTCTGCTCATCAATACAGGAAGGACTGTCTCAAATTAGAGAGGGACTAAAAAAGTGTTTTGAGAGATGCATCAAATTCCTGTTTAAGTTAACAAAAGTAGCTCAGTTCTCTAATCAAGATAACTATGAATATTAGTCTGTCTACCTATTTCACTCCTCTCTGAAGAAGTAGTAGTATGGAATTGATATCACATCCTACAAGCTGTTCAGAGTGACTGTTCACTTCTGCACTATTTGTGTCAGTTAAGGAAAGATATTTCTGCTTCTTGTCCTTTCAGGCCAGTGTTTAAATTCTAGTCTGGAAACCACTGCTAAAAAACATGGTGGAATGCAGCAAAGTATTCAGCTTCCCTGTGGAGTCACCTGAATACCTGCAGAAACCCTGTGTAGAACTCTGTGTGCAGTCAGACTGATTTATTTAGCTCTGATATGTAAGGTTTGTAGAGAGGGGTTTGGGATTTTGCTTTTAATTTGTGCACCTGAGTAGGTTCTAAAGCTCACAGCTTTCACTGTGTTAAATAGTAAAGATTATGGCTCATTCTCTTAAGAGTTATTTATTCAGGTTTAATGATCCAAATGAAGCATTTGCTTAATCAGTATGTTATTTAAAACGTATTGGATATTTACACGTTTACTAGCTTTAAAGTGTTCTTAAGTGTTACCTCTTTAATAATGACTTTTTAATGCTTTTGTGTTTAATTCCCTAGCTACCTTTTTCTTTAAAAACATGAATGAAAGTCAAGCAAGCAAGCAGACAGTGGCTTGTAAGACCTCTGCAAAGATATATGTGAGGAAGGCTTACTCATAGCATCTACTTTTAGGCTGCCTTTGGGAAATCAAATCTTAGAAGGCCAAGTTGGAAGCTGAGGTTCCATACGTGTCAAGTGTTGGGTGTTTCTAATTGCTCCTTGGAGACACCTAAATTAGATGTCTGAAGTGGTCTCCATGAATACCCCATGCTATGTCCTTGTTCTGTGTCTGCCAGCCTTTCAGTGCAAGGGATCAAATATTTCTTCACGGTGCTATGACAAAGGATCATGTTCCTGCCAAGTTTCATTACACTAGAACAAACTGAGGAAACTAAGTAAAGCATTTCACTGTAAACTTTCTGAAAACATGTAAATTTATATTTTTAAAAAACTGTATAAATTATACTACCCATGTGTACAAATACTGTTGACTAGTATTCTTGTAGGAATTCTACTTATTAGCAGTAGATTATTTTGTCCCTTGTATATTGCTTGGGGGTTTTTTTGCTAGAAACTGTTGTATATCCTGTAGAAATCGAGACTTTTATCATTAATACGTTGTGAAACCTACTCCTGTTTTCAAGCTCACACAGATTACAAAGTCCTAACGAAGTGATGAATGTTTGAAGTATGATGCACAGCTATTTGCAATGTGAATCCTAGACTATGTTCTTTTCTGCACTGTGTGTATTTCTAACTGCAAAACAAAATATGGCTACACACAATGCAGAAGAGTCTTTTTTGTATCTTAGAAACAGAAATTCAAACCCGTGAAGTTTCCCGTGTTGTGGAACAGAACAGCCGCGTACTTTACATTTTGTAAGATGCATCTGATGTTCCAGTCCAATTTCAGGCTGAGCAATGTGCAGTACTTTCTGAAAAGAATGGCCATGTTAAATGGCAGGAACATGACTGTAAAATACACATTATATCTGTTTCAGTCTGCATGCTAGTAGTGACAGGTGCTCAATGGTTGTCAGCATCCTTGTCAGCATGGAGACTCCTTTGACATTAAAGTCACCAGCCCGGTCCTGATGCTGCACAGCTCTATTGGCAGTTCCATCAGGCTGCAGTTGATCAGCGAATGTCAGAGCCTCTGCTATTGTTCTGGTATGTCACCAGCCCTCTGTGTTTTCAGGCTGGCCTTGCCTGTTATTTGAACTTGCCACACTTCTTCAGCAGCTTTCCTGTGGGAAATGAGCGGATAGGTCGTGGGTATGTAGGTATCTTCAGGGCAATGCAAAACCACATCCAAAGTGACTTGTATAAAGGTTTGTAACGATTACCGTTGCTTTAAGCCAATCAATGGGTAGAGTACCCAGGGACTCATTAAGTGGCATTTGTGGTGTCTGTAACAGAGTTTTGAGCTGTATTTCAGGAAATGTGGTGACAGCCTTTAATGTCTAATTGACCTCTTCTCTTTGTCTCACTTTCCATATTTCCTTCTGATGTGTTCCCCTGTGGCAGCAAACAGCCCTGCTCAGTATTCTGAACTTCTGCTCGGAGCTGCAGCACCTCAGCCTGGGCAGCTGCGTCATGGTGAGTACGTACACCACTCGTTGGGGGGTGTATGTCTGTGTGCACATGCTTGCTTTGGAACTCAGTCCGGGTTCATGTTTCACAGAGATGTGTTAAATGCTAGGTTGATATTATACTATACTCTCTTGAAAGGTCCAAGATTAATGCAGCTTAGTCATACACTTAAGGGTTACGTACTAGTTTAGTAGGCCTAAAACATAGCTTGTAGGCTTTCTCATAGTTCTTCAGCCTCTTCCTAAATTTTTGGTCATTCTTTACATGTATGATCACTTTCTCTTTCCAAAACTAATGATCAAGACTTACTTAGTTTTATTCAGACCAAATCATCGTTCCTAGCAGATTAACGCTTGTCTGACCCTACAGTGATAACCATGGGAGAAACACTTTCAGCAAAAGCCATTTAAGTCATAGACTTGCTGGGTGCACCCATGGATTTAAAGAAAGTGAACACAGGGACAGCAGCAGGGCACTCACCTGAGCTGTACTGCATATGCGTGCTGTGTGTGGAGGGATCCTGGCTTGCTGCTGTCCCTGGTGGTAGACATGCCAGATCACTCATCAGGGAGACTTAACTGACCGTCCTTGTAGTTCAAGAAGCAAGTGACAAAGCAGAATTGGCTCAGCCTTCCCTGCTTTGACTCATGGGTGGAAGAGGAAGGCAGTGTGACTGTTTCTCCAACAGTCCTTGTCTTCCTGTGGTTTTTGACAGTCGATTTCATTCCTTCTGCCTGTATAGTGGGACCCTGTTTCAGTCCCTTTGGCTTGCCCAAGGTAACTAATAAGACCTCCATAAAGAGATGCAGCAACTGATGGAACTAGAATGGAAATAGGCACATTCTTCAATCTGCATGTGCTTATGGTTGCAGTGCCTATGGTCATAAAAACAGTTTTAGTAATCTTTTAAAGGAAAAACAACTCTGAAAAAAAAAAGCTTTTCAAAGAAAAGCTCACTGCATTTTCACTGATCCTTAGTATTAAGTGAATTTAAGAGCACCTGTATCTGGGGGTTGATAGGAAATTTATTTTACTTTTGTCTTTTATAAAAGTAGACCTCATTGTTCTCTACAATGAATATTTTTCAGAGGTCTTTAGAAATGCCAAATGCTTAAGACAGATCTGTAGGTGTGTTAGCAAGCAAACCTTGAAACACCTATGTATGTCTGGAAAGATGGTATACATGACAAAGTGTTTGCTTTCCTTGCAGATTGAAGACTATGATCTTATAGCAAGCATGATGGGAGCAAAATGCAAAAAGCTTCGCAGTCTGGATTTGTGGAGATGCAAAAACATAACTGAAAGTGGAATAGCAGAACTGGCTTCAGGCTGCCAGCTTTTGGAAGAACTTGATCTTGGCTGGTGCCCTACGTTACAGAGCAGTACAGGCTGTTTCACAAACCTTGCACGTAAACTCCCAAACTTGCAAAAGCTCTTTCTTACAGCCAACAGGTCTGTGTGTGACACCGACATTGAGGAGCTTGCTGCTAACTGTACGCATTTACGGCAGCTGGATATATTGGGTAAGAAAATGCAGGAATATTGGTGTTTATTTTACTGTGTCTCAAACGTCTTATGGTTAAAAAGGAGTCCTTAAGACATAACTGTCTTATAGACATACTTTAAAATAAATATTTATTAAAATTATGATTTAGCATATAAAAAAAACATGGAGGGAAGTTTTACTCACTGCAGTGAGTTTCTGACTCAGGATTCAGTGGATTTATACCAACTGTGTAATTTGACTGCTTAGTAGGAATTGCTTAAACTGAGATTTAAGTACAAGATTTTTCCAGTAACTCTTAGTTTCATGATCATTAGGGTTTTTTTAACTGAAATCTTTCTCTTTTGACTATCAGAAGATCCAATTTCTTATCCTTCTTTTGCCTTTGTTCTTTTATTTCTATGAAGTGTGACAAAGTATATTTATAGTGTGAGTCTGTGATCAATAAACAGATTCCTGCTTTTGTGCAATACACATACACCAAAAAATACTGAATTTCTTTGTCACTTTTACAAGGAAGTGAATTTGACTCTTTAAAGAGGAAAAGGTAATTAACAGCAAAAACTTAAAATGGACTTTCTAGTAAGGTGGGAAGGCAGTGATGAGGGGCAAAAAGCATAGCAAATCTTAAATTTCTAGTCCTCTGCAGCTTCTGTAGCTAAAAATATTTTTAGAAATCTAAAGTAAATATACTTTGGACTCTTGAGTAAGGACTTTGAAAAATGTAGTTTTGCATGATACTGAATTTACTCTTTTTATAGTGAAATATGAGGTTCTCTTTTTAAAATAATGTAGGACAGGAGGGATATTTGACATCAATGTGGGAGAAAATTCTTCATGCTTTTACTGACTTATTTTGACAGGGTTAGTTGAAAAAGGAAGATTTAAATGAAATGGAATAAAGTAGCTGCACTGTCTATTTTTAATATTTAATAATTTTAAGGAAAATACTACAATTAGGTTGAGAGAGATGCTGGAAAGAACTGAAAGCCCTCAACTCAAATAATGTTCCAAGCAAGTTTAAGGCTATCAGCACTTCTCATTACAAAAAATTTACCATATGGCTTCAGATTGTCACTCCAGTATAGCTAGTACACTCTTCTATCGTGAAATACTGTTTTACTCATCTCTGACTGAGAAAGTTGCCTCCTGACCAACACGGGAAAGGAGGATGGACAGATATAAACTTAACTCCACCTAGTACAAATTGTAGAGACTTGATGTATATGTCCATGTGAGGTAATGTGTTTTGTGTATCCTTAAAGGAATCTATTTTGTAGCTAGATTATCAAGGGCACATTTCCCTATTTGGACATGAAAAATTTCCAAATGACATAGTGAATGAAGTCTTTCATAAGCTCGTATGGTCTCCTGACCACCCACTTCCATGCATTTCTATTACAATGGCATTGTGTCTGCCCACAAAGTGGTCTGACCTTTTCACTACACCAGAGGCTGCCCAATGAATACTTCAGCTGTGTTAAGCCTACAGATAGTCTGCTACTTCTGTTGCCCCTCTGCCAGCAGTAGAGGTTTGTTGCCACACTTCTTTAGCATTTGAATCTGTGTTTGAATTCAGTTTGAGATCTTATTGATGTGTTTGTGGAAAAATAACAGGTGAATGTGGAAAAGGAATCTGTCCTCTTCCCTGCGTGCTTAACAGTATTTCTGAGTCAAGTGGATTTGTAGTAAACCTTTCTTAGTGAGACTGCATGTTGGGTTTAGATAAATGCTCTCCAGGGGATATCCAGTTGAATTATCTGCAAGATGTTACCAAAAACCTTAATATCAACCTTCCAGACCTCGTTTTCTTCCTTCAGAGGAATACTTAGTAGGGTGGAAAAAAGGTTGTCGTCTCCTGTAAACAAGTCAGTATGAGGTGATATGATATATGTGAAGGAGTTACCCAGCTTTTTTGGCAACAGCAAGGAAACTGTTTATTTGTCTGACTATGGGAACCATTACAGTCTGTGGTTAAAAGAAAGAATAGTCAAGTAGAACCACATCAGGTCATCTGGAGGTAGAGTTGCCAGGTGTTCCCACATAAGTGCAGAAGTCTCTGTTGTCTGAACTAAAGAGCTAGTCTCTCACAGTGCAGGAGTACCAAGAAAGTCATAAATCTCTGTATGTGCTCTAACTTTTGGCAGCTGATGTAGGGCCATCCTGTTACTATAAGCTACATAAATGCTTAATATGTTTTTGTCCTTTTGAAGAAGTGTGACAACAGGTCTGAAGCTGTTAGAGGCCTGAGGTCAGTGCTCAGCTTTGCAAGAGTAACCTTGAACAGTGGGTCTTCTCTGTGATATGAATGAATGAGAGGTGCTCTCATTATATCCTTTGTCATCTCCCAAGTACAGAAATGTCTGGCTTGTACATGCATTGTGAAGGGTGTAGAAGTATTGCTGCTGGGTTAGCAGTGCATGCTGTAAGGGAACTTACTTTGCTTCAACAAAGCTGTGTAAAAGCTTGATGTTTTTTGCTGTAAATAGGCACTTACCTAAGTAGGGATCAGAATGTCTTGCACTGTAGGTACCAGCACTGACAATGCTGGTTTCTCTCTGCAATTGTTAGAACTTATAAACTTGTCAGGGAAAACTTCTTGTTTCAGTTATAAATTATTTATCATCGCAATAATTTCAGGACTGGAGGGTCCAAGCCTCTGAAAGAAATCTTGTTGAACTGTGTGTCATTCGTTTTAAGTATTACAAAATGAATGTTATATATACCCTGGATGCTGTCTTCAGGTGGTAGATCCTGCAACGTGATACCCATGTGTCCTTTACTTAACCTCTCACTATCATTTGGCAATTCCCTCGTTACAGAATCAGAGGACTCCACAGAAGATGAAAATTGCCAGTTTTCAAGGGCTCCATAAACTTATTAGCCCATGTAAATCATTGTTTGATTGGTAGCTGTGTTTGCGGTGTGTAAAACATACTTCAGAAAGTAAATTTATGTTTAAATACTGAAATCATGGGTTGGATCCATATCTGCTGTATTATAACACAATTTGGAAGAGGAAACATGATGTAAGTGTGTCACTGAGTATATGAGGGTGTGTTTCTTGAAGTTTGAGTTCTGAGATTTCTTTTACCCATTACATACTGAGCTGCCTGTTTACAAGTATCATTTCCTTCTCTGCCCACATCTTTTCCACTGACTGACGTGGCAGGTTTCCACCCTGCAGTGGAATGATCCGGCTGTGATCATCTGACAGTTTTGTAATGGAGTACATCATCCAGTGCTATCAAAAAAGTGGACACCTCTAGACCTATAGTTAAAAACTAGTCTTCAAACTGAAATCTGCGTTGAGCAATGTGCCGAGTCAGATGATAACCTGAATTGGCAGTGCCAAAAGCTTTTCTTGTACATCATATCAGCTGCTTAGTTCTATTGCTGTGGGTCTACCAACTGCTGTCAAGGATGAAGAATAAATCATCTTAACCTCGCTTCCCAAAAGTCCTGACTGCCTCTGTCCTGCACGAAAAGAGTAATGAAAAGTAGACACCCTTGTTACCACAAAATTCATGTATTCCTATCTACATACCAACACCTCCCACACCTTCCTGAGCAACAGAAAACCCAACTGCCCCCTTGCCAGCTGTCAAAATTTTCAGCTTTATCTTGAGAGCATCAACACGTAGTTAGTCAATTCAAACATGAAAATGTGTAGCACGTTAAAATTCTGAATTTGAGTTGTGTGCAATAGATTGAATAAAATGTAAAGAATAAAAGGCTAATCTGTCTGGTCTAGGGGAGGGAAGGAAAAGTAAGAACATTTGAGGGAATAGTGATAGTTATTTTCAGGGTCTCTACTCTTAAATATTATTTGGTGTATAGTAGTATCTCTTGCCTTAGAAATCTGGGCTCTGGCAATTTATATAGCCATCATACACAGGTCTCCTGAACAGCTCTAGAATTTGAAGACTTGGATATATGATATAATTCAAATAATTTACAGCTGATAAACATGATTATTCTAACAAAGAAATCATTACTCAAAAGTGCCTTTTACAAAGGCGATACCAGAGAATAAACTGAACAAAAATTAAAGAGCAGATTTTAATATACTGGTTATGTATATATTCTGAGAAATGGCCGATTAGTTCATGTAGAAAAAGTTGCAGTAAATAACAAAGGTTCAAAAGCCTGCAAACTGTAGAATAATGCACTATATAGGTAACTAGCAGGATAAGTTGTCAGCCTTCCAAAAGCAAAGGAAATGTGCTGTATTACACTTCTGAAATGCTTTTGAATGTGCTTTTAAGAAAGATACATCACTAATTGTACATTGTATAAATGAAAGTAAGATGGTGGGTGATGTTTACTTATCCTGTGGTGTGAATAAGCAAACCCCAACCAGATTGCTGGCCCTTTTAGCTTTTAGGAAAAGGTATTTCCTAACGTAAATTTTTAAGTCTGAGGAGGAAAAAGGAAACAGGTGTGGTAAAACATGCAATTTAAGATGGCCTACTTAGTTACAAATCCATTAAAAATCTTAGTCTTAGATGAAACGGTAGGAGAACTGTTGAAGTTCAGGTAGGAAGGAATGAAGAACATCCTACACAAAAAAATCTGTGGCTAGGCATCTAGATCTAGCATTTTTGTAGAAACACACATTTGGATCTTGAAGCGTAAAAGCTGTGATGCGTAAATGAGACTGGTTTTAAATGAAGGTGCTGATGCAGTAGCAATTTTAAGGCTTGGTGGAAAAAAGATAGCATAATGTTTTGTTCCTAGAGTTTCGGTTGGAATGGTAGAGCAGATCATGATGGTAGGACAGTGGTACTCTGGTAAAATTTGTGGTCAAGTGAAGTGAATAACTAAAGCGTATTACAGAATTTCTGTGTCTGGCCATAGGGACTGTTACATCAACCACCAGATAGTTGTGGTGACAGTGATCATACAAGAATAATGGAGTTAAAAATCACAATAATAATGACAAGCTTCGATTACCTCTGAGTAGGTGAGGTAAGATCTGGGGGCATGATAGCAAAGACTGTTTTGGGGTGATGTTCGATGATGTCTCAAATCAACTAATCTGAGAGCATGCTATGGAAGAAGTGAAGACCACGCTTGGATACACCCTTGCTTATGCAGAAGAGTACAGGAGACTGCTAAAAACAGAGGCATCTTTCTGGAAATGAATCCTGTTCACAGAAGGAAAATAGGAAGAGGAACTCCAGAAAGTAAAACAGAATCATAGTAAAGCAATATGTGATTTTAAGGAATCATTGGCTAAAGGTAAATGCTAAAACTGTTTTTCAGATATGTTAGAAGTTTACAGGAGAGCTAGTGAGATTGGTAGATACTCCAGATGTAAAGGATCACTCAGATTCAAGAATGCCATTGCAGGAGGACTGTTGTCTGTCCATTAGTGTTTGTGGCAAGAGGGATATCAAATAGGCTGCTACATCAGAGCCATTCTTTCCGGGAGATTAGCCTGGAAAGCTGCCTTAAATTGGAATGCCAATACAGAAAGCTTTTGAACAAATCAATACATTGAACTATAATAAATTGTTAGGACTAAATGGTATTTATGCAGCGGTTGTAAATGAGCTCAAATACAGGGCTGTGGAAATCCTATTTCTGCTGTGTGATCTGTCACTTAAATCAGCCTCAGCACTAGAGGAATGAAGGGTTACAAACATGGCACAATTTTCTGTAGAGGGTGCAGGTTAGAAGCTAGAAACCAGTACGATTGTCTTTTACTCTGTGTAAACCAGTTGCAACTGTAAGAAAGTCGGTCAGCATGAACGCCATTATGATATTTTGAAGGAGAACTGCATCCCTGTGAGGATAGTATAGTTATGTTTCTTCAGTCTTTTAGAATTCATTGGAGTTCTTGGTGAAGGTGAGCATTGATCTGGTCCATAGAGGCTTGGCTTTTCAAAAGCTTTAGCCAAGGAGGTTCTGCTTTTGTAATCTAGCTGTTGTCTTTCCGGATTATGAGTGTTTCAAAGACAACAGAGGACAAGAACGTATCGTCTCTTTTCACAATGAAGTTACGTCACTACTGTGGTCACCAAGAGTCTGTACTGATCTGTTTATGAGTAATCCAGGCAAAGGGGTGAATAATATTGTACCAGAGGATAATGCCCAGGTGTTCAGGGTAGAAGAATCTTAAGCTGAAGAATTTAACAGTGAAAAATCATAGAATGATCTTATGATACTTAGTAAACAGATGATAAAGCAGGAGGAAAACTGTACCATGAAGTGCTAAGTAATCTCATGAGGCAAAATAACATTAACTAAGCATATGGGGGTGGGGGTGGGGGGGTGGCTTTATATTAGTTACTATTTTGTCGGAGAGAGATCCTGTGGACAATTTTTGGAAAACATCAGCTCATTTCTCAACATCATTCTAATGGACAAAGAAGTAGTTAGGATTCCTTAGGAGAGAAATGGAGAAAACACCATAAGACCTTGTTATACAGTTAATGACTTTGTCCTCAGTGTGCTGTAGAGTTCTGGTCATCCAATTTCAAAGGTACTAAATTAGTGCAGAAGCAAGACAACAAGGATGATCTGAGATGCAGAAGAGTCTGCAAAACAGACAGTCTTGAGGGAACAGGAGAGATGTCCATAGGATTATGAATGATATGGAAATAGTGAACTGGGAATGATCTCTCACTGCTTCTTTATGATTCATTGCCCCTTAGTTATTGCAATTAATAGGCAGTGGGTTTGAGGCTGGTTTTTTTTCTTTTTTTTTAACATATATTTAAACTGTAGAAGTTCATGTGAATGGGCCATAAGTATAAAGAAGCTTGAAGAAGTAGTAGCATTCATGAAAGGTAGCTTCAGAAATCCCTAAACTGATAATTTTTGGCAGTTGAGAAGATCCACCAGTGAAAAGCTGCTTTAAAAATCTGGTCTTGCTTTTTTTTTTTTGTTTTGGTAAGCATGACTGTCCCTGGCCATAGACAAAATATTGGACTAGCTGACTTTTTGGGGTGCAGTTCAGCTCAAGATGGAACTGTGTAAGTTGAGGTGTCTACCAGGAGGTGTCTGCAGTCACGTTGGATGTATAAACTCTTTTTAGAGCCAGGAGAGCTTGATGAGCAATTTTAGCCCACTGTAGGCATCCAGGCTTGGTTCACTTACCCAGAGTAACCTGTCTGGCTTCCAGCCATTCTAGTAAGGCATGGGTCTCCTCCTCTGGCTCCAGTGTCCTGTCTGCCAGCTCTGTGTGGATGTTCTACATGGTGGAAGGAACCCGAAGGGGCACTAGACACTTCAGGCAGCCCAGTCAGCTGAATCATGTGCTACACACCATTGACTATACTGACTAGATTTCAATCAGCTATAATGGGTCTGTGGATGCATGCTTATAAACACCTATTTATTTGATTTCTGACTGAATCCCATGCTTGATCTGACCTTGTGTGACACTTAAGAGTTCAGTCACTGTGGTCACTTTTTTGGCAGGGATAAATAGTGTGTTTTCTGTTACTGTTAGCATATATATAAGTATGTTTCGTAGTCTCTTGAACAATTTCCCCTGCATGTGCATAATACCCATGCTCACTCTAAAGTCCTAGAAGCCTTGCTAATATGTTTGGAATTGGAGTAGCCCACAACAGCTTGTGTGCTGTGCTGGTCAGTGCAGTCAGCAGGAGTCATGAGAGCATGAGTGTAGCATATTGTATTGCTTGCTGCCAAAGCCCTGCATCTGGTCACTGGGAGGTCTGCTGGCTTTGGGTACTTGGCTTCTGTAGTTAGAGACTCACCTTGAAGTTGTAAAGTTGCCCCCCAGTAGAAAATTGATGGAGTTATTTATGCACTTGAGTTAAGAAAATACAATAAGCTCCTTAAAGGTAAAATTTTTGCACTGCCTCTGAGAAACTTTTAATTTGAAATCTAATTGAAATAATCTAAATAAAAAATGTATTATAGTAGCATTTTTCATGACAGTATTAGCAGTTTTAATAAAAAAATAAATACTGTTCTCAGTAACTTTACAATTTGTTTTTTTTTTTTTTGTTTTTGAACAGGGACGAGGATGGTAAGCCCTGCATCTTTAAGAAAATTGCTGGAGTCTTGTAAAGATCTTTCTTTACTGGATGTGTCCTTCTGTTCACAGATTGATAATAGAGTTGTCCTAGAACTGAATGCCAACTTTCCTAATGTGTTCATAAAAAAGAGTTTCACCCAGTGACTCAGTACATATGCTGCTGTGGAATTTGTCTGACAGAGTTGTTTCCTGTGAATTTGTGCTGACTTTTTTGAAGAAGAATATAAATCTCCTATGAAATAGTGGAAAGTATTAATTATCTACACAAATGGGTAAAACACATTTAAATATATTATGCATTTCTTAAAGAGTTGATATTGTACCTAAGAATTGTTTTACTCTGTGTTAATTGGTCACACTGCATGTTTTCAGATACCAGCCATATGTGTGGCTTTAATGAGAAGAAAATGAATAATGTCTTCTTAAATGCCCTTTTATAGGGTGTTACAGACAATAAACTATGTTAATATCCAGGTGAAAGCAGAAGTTCAATATTTAGCAGTAAGGAAAAGATGGGTGCTTCCTTTTTATGTCTATGTATGTATATATAAATGTATACAGATATATTTGTATATACATACACAGATACTGTAGCATTCTAGTTTGGCCTGCAGGCATAAGCTGTTATGATCTGGCCTATAATTAGTTGTTTGAAAACCTGTTTAAGCTTGTATAAGAATGAATTGAAAAGACACTTTGTTGTCTTCATTTTTTTGGCAATGAATTGTCTGATACATTTTTCACCCTTCCTCCACCTGAAATAGATGTAGTGATATTTTACAGTCCAGCCTAAGCAACAAATAAATGCAAGAACCTTCCGCCTGAACTTAGAGCAGAAACAAAAGAGAAAATTGCCAGCTGCTTCTTGGTATTAAAGTTTGAGACAGGTACTTAGTGTCGTAACTGGTAATGTGTAGAAAACTCCAGAGCAGTTTTCTTTTCAAATTTCTGACATGGCCAAGATGACATGATAACATCTGGTTATCATGCAGAGTACCATAAAGAATGGTAATGCATTAGCAACTGTACCTTACACTGTCATCAAATCTACTGTCAAGTGTACAAACATCTTTGTTCAGTAAAACATCAAGGAAAATACAGTGGATTTAAAACAAGGGCAATATGATTTGGTGATTTAATAGTCACCAAACCTTAGTTTTGGATTGGTTTTGGTTTTGCGGGGTTTTTTTTGTTTTTCCCAGAGGCGATTGCTCAAACTACTATTGCACTCTCTCTCTTTAACACTGTTTAGCCTCTGGAGAAGAAAAACTGTGTCAATGGACAAATTCTAGAGGTTTATTTCTTTTGCACTTCCTGGGATGAAGTTGTTCTTTTTTCTTTTTCCTTGAATAGCACTGCTAGTGTATGTTGCTAGTACAGCTTGAGTTTAGAATGTTACCTTTTTAGCCATTGTTGATGAGTATGGACCATGAAATATAGCCTGTCATTTGATATTGGTTCCACTATTCTTGTACTGATGGCACTTACTACCTACTGGAATAAGAAGAAAAATATTTTGTCTGGCAGAAGTACATTATTGCACTGAAGATCACTGGCAAGGAATACTTCAGTTTATGCAGTAAATAACCAACTGCTACTAGAGGACTGCTACGAATCATTAAAAATTTGACGATCTCTGTGACTCCTGAATGAACGCTTTGAACTCTTTGTGCTGGTGCCAATACTTTATAAACTGTGTCATGAAACAGCTACAGAACATTTATCTGATTTTATAGAAAGACCTTTTACTTCAGATTTTAAAATTTTACAGAATCTTTTGGGAATTCCAGATCCAAAGAAGCGTATGCACAGTTGGCTTTTTGATTTTTCCTCCACACAGGTGGCACTATGGGATTTCCAAATAGATTATGCCATTCCATTTTTAATTTTTTTTTCCTCCAGAAAACTGGACAATCTAGATTGATTTACTTTATTTTTCCACACTGACAGATGTCAGCTATGGTGTGATTCTGTGTGAGACCTCATTTCTTTCAATTGGGTTTGGGTTGATTTATTTTTTTGGGAACTTTTAAGTTTTTAATCTACAAGTAATAATTTTTCATTGTAATTGAGTATTAAACACTATTGTTCTAGTTATAGGAGAACACAGGTTCAGATAATGGGAGTTTACAAAGAACAGTATTTCAAAACATGTTTTTGTTATGAAATTTCACTTCTCAGGGTGCATCTGTGTTTATCTCCTTTTTTTTCTTAGAGATCCTTGTTTATTTTTCACTGTAAATAGAATGGGATGTGGATGAAGTGATAGCCATTGTGCCTTCAAACTGGTAAACTCGGTAAATAATACAGTTTCACTTATACAACATCAGCGAATCAAATAAGTGTTTTTGTAATCATGTATGTGTAAAGGATTTCATTCTCTATTGTTTTTTAGGTAGTATAAAGGAGGTTTAAATTGACATTTTGTTCATACTAAAGGATTTATTTTTCTTATGTTGTGCATTCTGTTTGAAATTGTTTTTGTCGGGAATTCTGTATTGTCACTTGAAAGATAAATTGAAGTCTACTTTTTATTTGGACTATTTAAAACTTAGCTGTTGCTAACACATAATTCATATAGCTGAGATAATTGGGAAGGACTTCCATCTATAGTTGTAAACTTTAACCTTCAATCAGTGTGTAAGAAGCTCTGTTAGCTATGGGTTTTTATGTCCAAGAAGTCTTCCAGCAAAGAGAGGATAGATCAGACTTGACATTTCTAGTATTTCCAGGATAAAGAAAACTACATGCTTTTAGACCTTCCTTATACATCACAAAGAAGCAAGAATAGGTCACTGGTTTTTTAGTTCAGCTATTTTATACATATGTGTGTATATCTATTTATACATATGTATGTATAAATTATATATATGCACATGTCTTTGTGTGTATATATGAAAATTCTTTGTATGTGTGTACATACTTATATGTATAAATCTCAAAGTTTTTCATGTAGGAATTACTTTTGTGAAGAGAATGTAATAGCAAAAGATGTTTCATAGCAGTTCTGTTTTCAGCTGTTGTTCTCCTGTAACTGGAGACTGAGTTGTTCTCCACCTGTGCGACAGGAAAAGCCTGGGCAGGAGTTGTGCTGGATTTCCTGTGTTGCTCTGCCGAAGTGCCTTCTGGTCTGTCTACACGTGAATGGTATTACAGGGTATGGTAGAGTGTGACTGCAAAGTCCGATAACTACTGTGGACTGTCTCCTTGTGAAGCAGTCATATAGAGGGAAACTTATTCTCATTTCATTTAATTCAAAATGAACAATAGCAATTCCTCAGTTAGAGGAATTTAATTATTCTGGAATTGGTCATTATTTCCAACACTAGACCATCCCTCAGTCATGTTATCTAAATTCTGCTTTTAAGGATATTCCATTTTTTTATCTTGTCCTTTGATCTTGTCTGTCTTAGGCATTGTAAAAAATGTGCTTTGGCAACAGATTTTAAAAAAAACATTGCTAACGTGCAAAAAAAATAGACTTGCTCTGAAGTGTTCCTGTTTTTAAATTAAAGGAGGGCTTCTGTACTATCTGTATGAAATTGGTGTGGGGTGGCGTGTAGGTAGATATGTCATTCTTTTGGTCATTCAAAAAAATTGCTATGATAACTTCACCATTTAAAGCATCTTTCCAACTCTTGAAGGCTTCGATAGTGTGCTTAACTTGTATTCATAATTCTGAGCTGTCTGGCTAGATAGCTCTATGGAAATGGATGGGGTTTCTGTTTAAATTATGCACATGGTTAAGTACATTAGTGAGCAGGACATACATGGAAGAACAGTCTTGCATAGGAGTTTGGACCTTATAATCCCCACATACTTGGAGGTCCAAATTTCAGACTGAAAAAAAAGAACCACCATGACCCTTGTATTTACTGCCTGATTCTTTCCTTGGAGCTCTCATGCCAACATTTCCAGATACAAGATGTCCAGTAATCATGGTACACAGTGAGTAGAATTCATCTCACTGAATGTTAGCTCTCTGAAAGTTAGACATCTAGTTTAAGGAAGGAACCTGGGCACCTCTAGAGAGCTATTAATCTCCTCCTAAGATAGATATTTAAGGAAGGTGGAATGAATCATATTTTGGAGAGCCTCTCTGGAGACTGTGGAAGCTGTGATTTAGCCCAGGTCAGATACTTGGCTTTAGAATACTAAACCTGAGATTAATTCCATCCAGCGCTGTACTACCTGTCTTGGAATAGCAAACAAGAAGACCAGAACAACATCCATCCCCAAACCTCAAAACCCTCCAAAATTCATCCAGAAAGAAGCAAATTAAAGAGATGCTGACAACTTGAAAAATCAGTGTTTTAAATGCCAGGATCTACTTCTGCCCCTGAGTCCCATGCCAGTAGCCAATGCCTGTGGGTTGTTTTTTTTTTTAGTGGAAATGCATCCCCTTTCCCTGTTCTGAAATCTCATGTACCTAACTGGCTATATGTGTAGTTGTGTAAATGCATGAAATTAATGGGCAAATGTAATTAATGTATTGCAGCTATTCTGATAATCTTTCATATTGCTATAATTAAGACTATGACTAGTTTAACTGCTCTCCTGTCATCAGAAATGTTACCCACTGTGCTTTTGCAAAAATCGTGTGTTTAGTCCTGGTTCTTACCGTGTGTACTTACTCCATCTGATGGGATATGTTTCCCACGTCACATCTGCAGGACTACTAAATTTACAAAAACTAGATGAAATGTAGCATTTTATTATATGGAGTACAGGGGTGACTTTATATATTGATTTACATTTTCATTATTACTCTTTTGCAATGATTTCAGATGTTGTAGCTTTTGAAATTACTAGGCTAGAAATTTCTGGTTAATGCATCTGTACATGCTGTGTTAGACACAGTTAACATTTTTCCCAAATGAAGGCATTTGTCCTTCACCGAGATGATTTTTGTGATTTTAGATTTCTGACTTAATAATGAAATCCAAGAAGGGCTCTTTATTAAATATTACCAGGCATGGGACAGGTTGTGATAACTGACATTAGGAAGGGCTGAGGCACAAGTCTTGTGTGTTTTAGATCCTCACGATATTCAAAGAAGGCCCTCAGCAAGATTCAGCCCCAGTAATAGCAGGTAGTGGCAAGATTTTCCTTTTTAGCAAGGGACTAAGTACTGTTATTTTAGTTTGACTTACGTAGCTCTAGTCTCTCCCTGTCTCATTTTCATTTAAGAATGGTAAGTGGCACAGTTAGGACAGACATCCTAAATTGGAGGGGATCCTTTGTGAGGAATGAGGATTTTCTCTTGCATGTTTTGTTCCCCTTTTCCAAAAACAGGCAAATAAAAAACGCCTCAACTATTTGAAAGCTCTCTCTTTTTCCTTGGATACTGAAGAAATGCAAATGTAAAGAAAGTTGAGAAAAGAAAGAAAGGGCACTTACCCAGATTTATCTGGAAACTCATGAAAGGGCAGCCAGAGCTATTTATAGACATGAGGAAAGTAAGTGCATTGTTCTAGATCAGCTGTTATCTTTCCCAGAAATTTAGTTTACCATACAATTTCACATGCTCATACTTCTAAGTCAAGATTTAGCATTTAGATGCTCTTAATATTGACCTTTCGTATACAAGCTTGTGCAGTAATTCCTGATGTCTCTTTGTTTCACTTTTATGAACTACATAGAAATATTTTTTTCTTCACCTATCACTGCCCAGCTGCATTTTTTGTTAAACTCTGAAACGATTTTGTACATGCACACAGATTCATGTGAGACTTAATTACTTAGGATTTTTGCAATTGGTCCTTTTTTGAGGACAAACTGCAGTTTTGGGGGTTAAAACATTAAAGAGAAGGCTCTGGAGAAGAGAAGGCTCAGGGGAAGTCTTATCAATGTATAGGAATACCTGATGGAGGCAGGGAATGAAGAAGAGCGGGACAGATTCTCTTCTCAGTGATGCCCATGGACAAGGACAGGAGGCAGGTGGCACAAACTGAAACACAGGAGACTCCATCTGAACATGCGATGACACATTTTATGGTAAGGGTAACGAAGCCCTAGCACAGTTTGTTCACAGAGGCTGTGGGGTTTCCATCCTTGGAGATATTCAAAAGCTGTCTGGACATGGTTGTGGGCAACAAGCTCTAGGTGACCCTGCTTGAGCAATGGAGGGCTGGAGTAGATAACCTCCAGAGATCCCTTCCAACCTCAACCATGCTGTGGTTCTGTGATCTGAGGCTTGCCCTTTGCTTCTGTTTGCCTCAGTGTACTGATTGAAGAGGATAGTAGGGAGGGAAGAAGAAATAATACCTATTTTAAGAAATGTGCAGTGCTGAGAACAGTAACAACAATCTTGTTCATTTGCTTTTTTTATCTTAAGAGGATTAAAATTTTTCTTGGCTTAGGTTAGTAGGAGAATCTAAATGTAACTTATTAAAATGAAATTTTGGTAGTGTTTTTGACATACAGTTCTGTAATGTACAAAACACACAATTAGTTTACAGGAGTATTATTGTCACTCTGAAGCCTGAAAGCTAGACCAAAGACTAAGACAAATATCCCCATTTTTGGGTACTGACAATAGTTTCTGTTTAGAAATTGAGTTCTCAGTAATACATTAGGAACAGGTTAGTTTGCATATTTTTAGTATTTGTTTACATAGATTTTAATTGGGATTACCCTGGTTTAGGTGCCAGTTTTTTCTGCTTACTCTATTGGAAACCAAGTATAGTGGTCAACTGTTCATAGTGTAAAAACATGAAAATTTGAATTCAGGTGAAAAAGAGGACAAAGTTTATGAAACACTGAATTGTCTGAGCATTTTGGGGAGATACTGTGTATACTTGTGCTGAATTCCCATCTTTTGTGTATTATTTACTATACCATTGTCAGGAGCTGTTGGATAGTACAGTCCTCTGTTTACCGTCAGGGGATGGGTTCTCTCCATCAGACCTTGGTCTCTTTAGATTTGTTTTCTTCAGGGCAGTGCCACAGATTTCTGCACATACACACTGTTCTGAAATTAATAGAGGCAAATGAAAAACAGCTGTTTTGGTTGTGATTTGGAAACTAATGGTTAGTCTATATTGGAGTTATTTTGGAGTAGTTACTGAAAGTGAATTAAAACAACCAGGAATTGGTGTGTTCTCAGGGGGACCTTGCACTTTCTGATTTAACTTTCACATACAGACAAGTCCTAATTACCAGCTGTCCCTTGAGCCATCTTAGTGAAATCGATGTGACGGTCTCATTCTGGCTCTTCCTAGTGAGCATAAAGCCACTACAGCTCTTTAGCATCTTGTGGCGTTTTGCATTCATCTCCTTACCAGGCAGATAGTGGAGTTGGGGTGTGTCGAGACTGGCCTGACCTCCGCAAGTGAGATGCGTGAATTGCCTGGAGAAATTTCCTGCTCACATTTATTCCTACGTGCAGATGAGAAGGAATGGCATCTCCAGGCCTTCAAATTTGAATAGCTGAACGCAGCACCTGGATTCCTTTAAAAATAATAGGTCTCTCCCTGCCCTCCCTCAAATAACCAGCAACAAAATACTTGCGCTGTATTTATGATTTAATATTATGCTCCATCTTCTGTAATATTACAACAAACTCCTACTGCGTTACTTTTTAAAGGGACTAATTTCTGTGAAAGTTGGAAGAGCAGCAGTTGAGGGAACAGTTCCAGACACTACCTGTAAATAGCTCTGCTAGGCATGCTATGCCAGTAAGCACCAGAAGCGAGTTAGGCCTTTTTAGTAACAAGTTGAGAAGGGCAAAAGGGATAATTGCCTCTAAGCACATTTTCTATAGCTCAAGGTATTTGTATCATCTAATTTTAAATATCTAGGGTAGGTACTACAGTTAGGAAACTAGTCTCCTAGGATGCCTTCACTCTGGGTAGATAGGTTCTTCCACAGGATAATTCAGATCAGGAGATCAATCTTAAGTTTAGGTCTTGAATTGGGCTCTGGAGCAGCTGAGGTCCACGCAGACCACAGAAAACTTCTATTGGAAACTAGCTTCCTGAACTACATGTGCTATCCTCGCATGTGTGGATTCAGAGTAAGAGGTTGCTTACCCCTGGGTGCTCCCTACTAGTCCCCTAGCTTCTCTTGCTTCCGCCAGAGGCCACCACTTTCTTTGCTCTGTTGGTTGAACTGTATCTGATTGCTCCGTACAAAATATCTTGGCTAAAATGAGAAAACCTTTTGTTTTCTAGTAGTTGAGCATTTGAAGTTTGTTTATTTACTCTCCCAAGTTGGGCATTAAAGCCAGCAGAAGGAAGAGGGCATTTAACTTCAGTGAAAAGAATTAACAAGTAGCAGGTGGCAACATGCTGGTTGTGCAAATGTTTTAATTCAAATTAGCATAAACGAGGATAGCCACTCTTGATTGTGTTCCAGGGCTCCTTAACTTTTAGATACTTCATTGCAGTACTGTGTTGCAAGATGTCCAAACCAAGGTTGTTTATTTTCACCTCATAATAGTGGTTCAAGCCCTAGAGTATAGAATGCTACTGTGAACATACAAGAACATGCAAGTCCTAACTGGCTTCAACAAATTTCCTAAGGTCCTTTGAGAATCAGACATTGGAAGATTTAGATTAGAAAGTCTAATAAGAGCATATTTAAAGCATGGTGAAGGCAGTGGTTAGCAAAACCAAAACTGGGCGGTGGGGCCAGCAGTTCATGGATGCGTTTTTCGGGACTGTCTCGTGATGTTAAGCTACATGGGCCCATGAAGCTAACATCCACTACTTTGCACAGTTGCAGTCCTAAATAGAGTCAGTATTCCAAGAGCTGTGTCTGTATGTACAATCTTAGATCCGAAATCTGTTCTCTGTGTGGTCATTTCAATGCCATACACATTCAGCATTAACCCCATTTTTTGTTTTGTGCTCCTCTTAGTATACTAGCAGTGTTTACCTTAGCATCTTCTGTGTATTTGTTTTTAATATTCCCCTCAGAGGCTTGTGCACTTTTTTTTAATACTTATGCAAGTACTTGATTACATTTCAAAATTATGGGATATACCTTTCGGTATTCTGCTTGACCAGTAGAAACAGGAGGTATGTTAGTAGTGTATAACTTCTGTTCAGATTTGACTACCATCTTCTCTCTCTGTGTAAACCCAAAGGTCTCTGCATATGCAGACACAGCTCAGGCATGGATACCTGGCTCCTTCTTGTTTGAATACCTTTGACTCATACCACTTAATGTGTTTTTGTGGTACAAGGTAAGGGTTTCCTTGAACACACACAAAACAGATATATTAGCCCTATATTTATAAACGATTGAATTTATTATGGAGGAATCATCTAATGCCTTATATTGCTAACTCAAAGGTAGTTTCTTTTTATCTTAAAAAGTTAATTACATATTTACACACCAAATATTTCTATTTAGTAAAATAAACCTGTTTTATTCTGACACATTGGATCACTTAAAATGTCATCATAATGTGTTGTACAGTTTTATTCTGTTACTGCCAGTATAAAGAAGTTGAAATTAATGTTCTCACTGAGTTGTCAGTGTCTGCTAATTCAGAGATGACAGAAATGTGTTAAAATATATTCAACCTATAATATTTATCTTGCTTTGTACTTAATTTGTTTCCCCTTGACTATGTTGCAAAATACCAAGTGTACATAAAATAATGAATAAATAAAACAAAAATAAATGATTTGTCTACATTCATTGACCTTTTGTGCATTCATTTTAAAAAACAGTGATATAAAACACAAAATATGGTGCATTCAGAGGAATGATTTGATCATATTTTTATCACTGTTCATTTTGAAATAAGCCACCCTGGATGTTTTTAGATACAAATTTGTGAGCTAACTTTTCTTTTTTTAGAAAAGTGTATTATTGTTTAATATTTAGCTTACTGTAGCTCTGTGAAAGCATATGGAACTAGGTGCATTACACAAAATAGATGCTTCACTGCCTGAAATGGTTTGTGATCTATGTACAGAGCAAGAGACAACAGATGTGTATACACAGACAGGATATAAAGTGGAATATGGAGATTACAATGTCCCAAGAGAGACCTCCAAGAAAAAAATAATTGTTGAATTTCTTTTGAAAATAATTTCTTACTCTAGCACAAATTATGTTACCATAACATATTTATTAATCCCTTTAATTATATAGGTAGCAATATAGATGTGTTTAAATGTTGTGGAATTTAAGTAATAAACTCTAAATCTAGCAAAGATGTTATGGAGTGCTGCAGCTTTCAAAATGGAAACCAGAAGGGGACAGGTGATCGGTTGGACTCGACTTGTCCAGAACAACCCAGTATTGAATTGGAAATGCCAGACTTTGTCCTCCTTTTTTGTGAATTATTTTAAAAGTGTTTACTGGTTCAGAAGTTGGTGTTAGCCTGATCAGTGCCCATTTTCTTCTAGACAAAGTTTATTAAGTATAGATTTGCCTGATACTGTTAATTGTTCAAGACAACACTCCTGAAACAAATACAAAGCTTTGAGTTGTCTCTTGCATCTCTAAGGAAACTTTTATTAAGACTTTTAATCTTCAGCACCTACCTAAGTGTTCAGCTTTTGTATCACAACTTTGCCTCAGGCCAGTATCATTTCAAACGTGCTAAAACTACCTTCTAGCACCAATTTACAGCTGCTGGTGCTTCTGATTATGGAGAAGCATAAGGACAAGACTGGACCCGGCTTCTGAGCATCTTGGACAAAACGCAGCTGACTTTCGACGTGTGCTGAGTACAGTTTCAGACGTCGCTTCTGACTGCCCTGTTTCTGACAGATAACAGTATTGAAAATTCACACATATAACTGAAAATTGTCAGGTATCTCTGTTCCTCTGTGTGACACTTCTGATCATGCAAACAGTTTAAAAAAACACACAGATAAAGCCAGATTTCAAAATATTTCTGATTTCCAGACTTTAATGTCTGCGAGCCTCTAATACACTTTATTACATTATTATTTGGCAGGAGTGCATTATTATTTGGGGAAGTGAAAGCAGTTACATGTTCTCCATACTCCCATAATTTTACGTCTTACATGTCCAGAGGGAGGGAGGGAAGTTTAGTGTTCTGTGAGAGCGTTCAGAAATGTGAACTTGTCTCTTACTTTAAGATGCGATTGGCAATCTGAATTGAATTTAAACAGAACACTGTAGATCTGATACCATGCGTGCTGCAATTGTTTATTCACTGGTAAAATCAAATGTCATTATATATAATGCAGCTATTTATTATTACAAACATTTTAAAGTAATACTTTCCCTCACAGTTTTAAAGAGCTAGAAATAATGCTCTGACGCAGTGACCGTGCATTTTTGAACTGCCAATTGTCTTTAGGAGTTAAAATAAGTGCAGCAGCGTTTTTGTAGCAAGGTCATGTCCATCTCTCCGGATGCAAATACACAAACAATTTAAGTTCAAGCTTCAGACCAGTAGGTCTCCAAGTACTTTTGGAGACCAGTGGTACACTCCACACAGTTCCTTTGTAAAAAGGATAAATTATGTTTAGAATTAGCTTTGTTAACTGGCTACAAGCTCAGGGCTTGAACAAAATAGTCTGTTTAAATAAACTACACTGAATGTCACAGATGCGATTGCCAATTCCACTTAGGTTATTTTTTCTAATACTTGTATCTGATAGTAAACATAACAATTTGGGCAGCTCTTAGTTTAGCACAGGAGGCCTCTCATAGAAGGATCAAGAGCACCTTACCTAAATTAGTCATTTTAACAGTTGCTAAAAATTATCAAAAGCAGCTTGGAGCTAATGAAAACTGGAATGGGAATTAAAATAGAAAGTTGCATTACATCTAAGAAAGTGTGATTGATGTAAGCAATTCTCATCCTTGCTTCAAGATACTGCTGAAGATGGTTGGGTCTGGTGCCTGCTATCGCTTCCCAACACCTGTTCCTGGGATGCTGCTGCTGCTGGGAGCAGCTGTTCCCTTGCAGTGACTACAGCAAAATGTCAGCGTGCTAAACTGCTTAATTGGGCATTTTGAAAATACGTAAAATGAGTGCGCTTTGGGATGAACTTTAGAGACCTTACTATCTCTGTTCAGAGAAATCTTTACTGCGTTTTTGCAGTCACTTCTGTTTAGTAATTGCAAAGGGTTTGTGTGCAAATTATCTGACCCATATGGAGAGTTCATTGAAGGTGACGATGTGCTATTTTCAGCATTTGTATATTTATTTTTTTCCATGCAATGCATTGATAGACTTGATAGGATACTTTGCAGTAACTTTCATTCCTCTGGCAAACATCTTTTCTTTAAGGTCTGCAACCACTACCTAGTGCTGAGCATAAGATACTCATCTTTTTTAAGTGATTGGGGAAGGGAAAAAAAGTGGTGGGTAGGTACAGAGCCTTTAGTTAGGCACCCTGAACTGTTGTTGTCAGTGCTCTCCCTGCCGATTGACCTGGGGACGAGTTACTAGTAACTCACTTTCCATCTGTGTATGATCCGGTTATATTTACTGTATGTCATACTAATAAGATTCATGGAGAACTTAAATGTTATGCAAGAGTAAATCTTTATCTTTGAATTGACTAAGCGAAAGGATTTGTAAGAGAAAAGTACAATGGGTACTGATCAAACCTAGAGATCTACAATGCTGCTCTAATTTTTTTTTTATTTGCTTTTAAATAATTCAGTCTTTTCAGAGAATGACAGCAGCTTTCAAGTTAAAGTATTGATCCATGGGTGTTCTGCTGCTCTCCAAAATGTGCAGAGGCTTTCACATCTGTGCCTCCACTGCTCAAAGTGGCAGATCTTCAGAAAGGAGGCGCAGATCAAGAGTAATGATCTCCAGCTAATGATCAGGTGCTATATGTCACCTGATAGCAAGAAGTCAGTTGCAAGGGGGTGGGGTGACAACCCACCTTTTTGCCTTTTCCTAAATATACAGTCCTTAAGCAGTTTTTACATCTTTCAGTTGGCAGGAACTAAACCTGAACTCTGTCAGCTAGAGCTGCGGTATTCAACTGTAGCTCCAGACTGGAGGAGTTTAGTTGGAGGAGTTTAGTGCCATGCACCAGCAGATGGATCACCTTCATGCATGCACTTGATCTGTGGCAAGTATCATACCATACTTTCAGTGTTACTGCAATTTATCATCTAAAAATGTTGAACACAGTTTTATCAATAAAGAGGTTTTTTTCCTAAACGCTGTAAGAGACTAAGTGACCACATGCACACTCTCCTCTTTGGAAGAAAGCAAACATACTACCTTGCTCCCTACCGTGGTTTTTTTTGGTTTTTTTTGGTTTTTTTTTTTCACTCAGAATAACATTGTCTTCTTATAAAAACTCTTCTTCCTGGATGTCTCCTACAGATTGATGAGTTTAAATTTGAAAGAGTGGGGGAACCACAGCTCCTTCTTGCCATCTTTCTGTCTGCTGGACAGTTAGTGCCTGTCATGGCCCCGCTCTCACAGAACAGCAGAATCTGTCCAGGGAAGGCAGAGGGGCTGTTTCGTCTGATTGAGAAATAGCAGTGCTAGATTTTGCCTCAGAACTAACAGAAATAAGAAAAGGGCCCATATTCACTCAGGATGCTTTTTTGTATTAGGTAACAGGTTGGGATTGTGACATTTCGATGAGGCTGTTACTCATGTTTTAAAATGCCTGCTGCTGTCACAGCCGCTGCCTCTAAGGACTCCTGCAAACTCCACAGCATGTGCTTCTTACCCCAGACTCTCTGGACACTGCTAAACTTAATCTTGAATAGAAAATGTTTGGGACATCTAAATGACAGGGCTTCCCACTGCCTGTAACAGCCTGTGGCCACGTGTTTGGGCCATGTGTTTAGGACTAGTAGGTGCTGAACATCTACTGCAGCTAACCTTATTTGACCTGTAAGTGCTAGGTCCGAGTCTGTGGTAGAGCATCACTAGGATGTGGGAAGCCTTGGATTCAAGCCGAGGGGGATGATTGAAGGTGCAGTTGAGGCTTAGCCACTGGGTTATGCGTTGGTACCCTGGGTGATCCCCCTTCGGCTCTTTCACTGTGGAGGAGTCACAGTGCTGGGCTAGGCAGGGGAGAGGGAGATTGATTTCAGCCTTGTGGGTAGAGTCTGTGGGAAGTGAAGGGACGTGAAATCTAAACACCTCTAGACAGGTGACTTAAAGTGGCCTGGCCCCTGCTGCAGGTGGGCCAGTATTTCTGACTAGTCAGCTGGAGGTGTGGCAGCACCGAAGCCGAATGGACCAGCTGCCCCTCCATGGGTCCTCTGAAACACCCTCCTCAGTTGGCTACACAAGGCATGCGGGCAGGCTGGGTTGTCCATCCTCTTCCTTGCTCAATTCAAGGGGCCAGACGTGCACAATTTTAATAAGGGACTACTTAAGAGCCTAGATTCCACCCAAAATTAAAACTGTCTGGTTTGGGATATGATTTATACACTGAGGCTGTTTAGCAAAATTAGTATGCAAAAGGTCGATGTTATCCCGCTCCCCAGACCTATTAGCAAATAAATCAATCCTTACTTATCTGCGGGTTTAGGAAGGGTTCCTGAAACAAAGCCAGCTTTTCCCTTTAGAGGCTGAACCTTCATTGTGGCTTTCTGCCCACTGTGAACAGAGCTACCCCCACAGTTAGGACTGACGCAGGCTCGGGCTGTAGTGGAAGGTTGTAGCCACTGCTTACCTTTCCAGTTGCAGCCGTACACATAGCATCTTATTTCCGTTATCTGAGCAGGTCCACAATTGATGTTCAGCTGGAAAACAGGTTATTTTCTCCCGTGTCTGCCCAGTGCTACAGTACTGGCTGGCTGTAGTGTGATTAGCTCTGTGCAGAACGCTCATTTCCTTCTAAAACTTAATCTTTCTTGGGTTTTTTGTTTTGTTTTGTTTTGTTTCAGCTCAATTTGCTTGTTGAGTTAGCAAGAGACTCTGAGATCGTGATATGTCACTTATCTGTTTTCAGTGCACTAAAGTCTGCTGTAGCAGAATGCCTGAATGGTTTGGCTTCTTGATATTCACAATATTTTAACATTTTCAGCACCTACTTACACAGCGTGGCAAGCGGTAGTTACGAAACCTGTAGCACTGAAATAAACACAAGATGTAAACCTGTATGGTTTAACAGGCAGTGCTGCTGCTGGGGTCTGGGTCCCGTAAAGATCTGAACCCCCAACAGCTGTCAGGCGGTTTGGGGAGGGAGTTGTAGCGTTGGGTGAAAAACGAGAGAGCACCCAGCCAGCACCAAACGGCCTCGCAGGAGACTGGGGCTGTCTCTGGGTCTCTATTCCTGGGAAATGGGGGTTTCACCGAAAGGGGAAGGGGTTTTGGGATGGGTGGTTTTGTTTTGTTTGCTGCTCTTTTTCTTTTGGAGGCCTTTGGTGATGGTCTGGCATCTGGGATGATTTGCCTTCAGCAAGAACAGAAGCCATTTGGTGAAATGGTGGGATTAGAGACCCGCCCCCCCCGCCCCCCCCTCCAGAAGAAGGGAGCCGGGTGGGGAAGGCGCTGGCAGAGGTGTGCAGCCCTCGTCCCTTTGCCGAGCGGGATGGAGCGCGGGTGGGTGCGCGGGGGGGGCTCCCACGGGCCGCGGTGTGCCTGGCCCTGCGCTTAGACCTCGCAGCAAACTTGAGGGCAGCAGAAGGAGTGACACCGCCCCCACGCAGCGCGGTCGGAACAGCCGAGCCCCACGGGTGTCCCCCTCCACGGGTGGCGGGGCGGAGCGAGGCTCCGCGGGCGCGGGCACCACGCGGGGCCCCTTCCACGCTGCGGAGGGGACGGGGCACGGGTTTGTCCTGTTATCCAGCACGGCACTGCGGAGCTGGAAGAGGGGGAACAGGACATCTCCCCAGTCCGGCGCCTGCGGGGGGGAGGCGAATCGCATCCTCCCGCCCAGCCTTCGGGAGCTTGCGAATGAACCAGGGTTTTCCGCTGGTTTTGTTGGTTATTTTTTGTTGGTTTTGTTGGTTTTTTTTTTTTAATCCCAGACAGACGGCGGGAGAAGCAGCACGTTTAACGCGGGATTTTGATGCTGCTGTGTGTATATTAAAAAAAAAAAACAAAAAAACCCAAACACAACAAACAAACAAACCCCAAAACAACCACCAAAAAACCAGGAAAAACCGAAGGGAAGACAACAAGCCTGCTCGGGACTTTCTTCCCCCCGCGGAGGCACCGCGACCTCTCCGCCGGGTGCCCCGGAGCCCAGCCCCGTCGTCCTTGCGGCCAAGGAGAGGCGAGGGGTCTCGGAGCGGGGCGGGGGGGTTGGGGGGGTGTGTAGTGCTCCCCTGCCCTTCCCCGGGGTGTCCCCGCCGCGGCGGCGGCGGCCGCTGGGGGGCGCCCGCACTCCACGCGTGGCCCCGGCTCCGGCTCCGGTCCCGGTCCCGGTCCCCGGCGGGGGGCGGGGGGGGACACGCCAGGGCCGGGACCGGGGCTGGAGCCGGAGCAGGAGCCGGAGCTGGAAGCGTCTTCCCTGGGCCTCAGCGCTGCGGGCGCTGAGGCCGATCCACGCAGAGAGGCGAGACGAAGCTTTGCGGGAAGGAGAAACAGGACACCCCCCACCCCTCCCCCCCAAAAAAACGCACCCTTGCAAATCCCACTGCTGTCCCCGTCTGGCCCCCGCCCCCTCCCACCTCGGCCCTGGGGGAAACTCTGTCCCCAGCCACACCAGTCGTTTGTCAGAGGCCATGGGAAGCCGTCTCGCCCCTTTGTGCATCTTGCGGGATCTCTCCTTGCATAGGCAATTGGCAAAGGTTAGGAAGGCGTCTTTAGATCCCCTATAATCCCAGTTTAAATATTAAAAGTATAAGCAGCCTAGGCCCAGTATTTACCTATGTAACTCCATAGATTTCCCTCCAGACGTGGACTTCTAAGAATTTACGGGACGGTTTGCGTTTCTTTTTTCGTTTTCTTTTTTTTTTTTTCTTTCTTTTTTTTTTTTTTTTTCCCCCAGCCCTTCCTATTTATTTAACAAACTAGCGGGAAGAGAAAGGGGGAGACACCAACAATAAAAGCAGTGTTTTTATGACCGAGAAGTAGCCAGTCTCCCTGTCTGTAACGTGAGAGGAAGGCGAGATTCCGTCCCCGCCGCCTGCTTTGTCACCGGCTGGGTTTAAGTGGCCGGCACATCAACACAAAAGGCAAAACACACACACACACACACATCCCAAAACTCGACACAAAACCTCTATTGGCTCAATAGTGAAGATGGGTATTTTGATAACGAAATAACCTCTCTGCTCTGGTGGGGTCTGGAAGCCGCTTCGTACCTCCGCCGTGCTTAAAACGGCAACCGCCACGGAAAAGGGAAAAAAAAAAATCCCTCAAGAAACTGTTTAAGAAAAAAAATAAGTCTCAAACGGGATTAAGGTTTTAATTACAATTCCCTATCGAAGTAACATATTTGATGAACCGATCTTATCCATTAATAGTAACCTTAATTTAAAACTTATGAAATAGATTCGCACCAAGTATGTCTCAGACTTCTTTTTTTTAAAAAAAAGGTAAAAAAAAAAAGGTAAATGCTACACCCATAAAGTGCCAAAGCACTAGCAGAAGAAATTGTAAAGAAGAAACGTGCTGCTTTGGCTAGAAATAATTATTTGCGAACGCGGGGGGGGGGGGGGGGGGCGGGGGGGGAGGAATGTCTATCTGGTGGTGGGATCTATAAAAAATGGAAGCTCTTTTAAAAAGAGAAAATAGATGAATGTTTCTACCCGCCAACGGTATCATTTCATCATATTTTTGGCCTGCGCTATATTAAAGAGAAAAACAAGGTAATTGGAACATGCATCAACAGTTTTCCATGAAATAAGAGTTAAAAGAAGTAATAGAACTAATCACTGTCTCCTCAAATCAAGTAGAAAACATTTCAATGCACTAATTAGAGTAATTAGAATAATAAGACTGCCTATATGTGGTAAGACAATGTGTACAAACAACTTTATTTAATGTATACTGGTAATCAGCGATGCGTGCGTGCTTGAATGCTTAGTGCAATAAAATTCACCCCCGTCCGCCCAAACAATCAAATACAAATTAGTTTAATGATTGTGCCTGCTTGAACGTCTTAGAAATCCACA
This sequence comes from Strix aluco, assembly GCF_031877795.1. Taxonomy (NCBI): domain Eukaryota; kingdom Metazoa; phylum Chordata; class Aves; order Strigiformes; family Strigidae; genus Strix; species Strix aluco. The sequence goes on from NC_133933.1 coordinate 87,025,818, forward strand.
GGCAGAGGGAAATAAATAGCACCATCCTTGTTTGTACGTCTCCCCTACTGACCAAGGAGCTGATGCCTCCATGGACTTGGCAATGAATGACTGTAGACATGAATGAATCAAGGAGGGAAAGGGAATTAATGAATGAGTCAGGCTGGCTAAAAACAAGTCCTAACTTTTAGACGAGCGCCTCTTACAACTCCGTGGACGGGAGGGGACGGGACGGGGAAGAGGAGGGGGAGAGCGGTCTCGCCATCACTTTTACGAGCTGCCTCTGCCCGGGTTTTCCTGCCAGGATTTACCGCCCTGCGAGGAGGAGGGGAAGAAAAACCGGCCGCCAACTTCCTACCGGCCTACTCTCTCTTTAATCCTTAAAAGTGACATCTGTGCGGACATGCCCGGGGGTGCACGGAGCGGCACAGCTGAGCCCGGCCGGGCTGGATATTGCGGGGCCGCCGGCAGAGCCGCAGCCTGGCCGGAGCCGGAGCCCGGCGCCGGGGCCGGGGACGCCTCCCTTCCCCGGCGGCTGCTCGGGCCAGCCCGTACCGCCTCGGCCCCGCCGTGGGAGCCGTGGGGTCCCCCGGGCCGGCCCCGCCGCCCCCCGCGGGGGGGAGGCAGCCCGCCCGTCCCGGCCCGGCAGCGGCTCTGCCCCGGCGCAGGCACTGACCCTGTGCGCGGACGGGGCCAGCCGCACACTCGCCAAACTCGCCCCCTTCCCCGGGGCGAAGGGATCCGGCGCCCCCGGTCCCAGCCGCCCGCCCCCCCGGGCAAGGGAGCAGCGCCCGCCGCCGCCCCTCCCGGCAGCACCGGCAAAGACTTTCGGCCGCCGCCCTCGGCGCATCCTTCGCCCGCCGACGGGAGGGCGGGATCCGACCCCTGCGCCCCGCGGGGGGGTCCGGGCCTCGCGGCGCCGGCGGAGGGAGGGGGTGCGAGGGGAAGGGGCTCCGCGCCGGCACAGGCGGCCTCCCTGGCCCCGTGAAACCCCGGCACACCCGGGACGCTTGGCGGAGTTTCGGAGGTATCGACACGGCCTTTTCAGGGAGGGATTTGCGGTTCGAGGAAAGAGACCTGCAGCGTGGGGTCAGGCCACGGGCTGAGGCCGGGTGCGGCGTGGAAATCCACGCGCTGCGGCTCGGACTCGCCTGCCGGAAAGCCCACTTATTTATTTTATAATTTGATGAGAAGTTGGGTCTGAGAAGGAGCTCTTGCTTCTCGTTTTACCGTTCCTGCTAAAGCACGCTTTGGTTTTGCTGTAACTAATTTCCCCCGGAAAGGTACCCGCTCCTCCACGTGCCCCGACCGCCCGGCCGAGCCAGGGTGAAACTCGCCCTCTCCGGAGCATCTTCCTGCATCCCCGACGACAACCTGGCCATGCCCCGAGCGCAAAGTACCAACTTAGAGCACGCAACTCTGAAAAAAAAAATGCGTTTTTTAAAAATCTTTTCCGTCTCGAGGTAAAAGCCGGAGCAGCAGCCCAGACCCCCGTCCCTTCCGAAACACGAAATAAACAGACAACCCCCGCAGGTGCAGAGGGAGCGGCAGAGCCACGTTTTCCAGGGGGGACCACAACGCCCAGCCTCCGTTTTGGAGGCGGCAGAAGGCCGCCACTGCCCTGTCCGCCCGCCGAGAAGCCGCAGACAGTTTCCCCCCAGCTCCCACGCCCCGGCCCCGCAAGGCGCTGCTCGGCTCGGGCTGGGGGGGACCCACGCCCCGTCTACGCGACCCTCCCCGTGGCTTTGAACCCAGAGGTTTAAGCCGGACTAAGCCCCAGGCCGCCCGCCCGCCGGTGGCCGCTTTCCCCGGCGCCGCCGGGGCCCAGCGCCCACCGGGGGCCGTCGTCCCCCTGGCCGGGTGGGGTCACTCCGGCCTCTTCCTCCCGCACCGGAGAAACCCCGCACCGACGGCACCGGAACAAAGAGCCATCAAACCCTCAACCACGCGGCTCGGGACAGCTTCGGGGCCCGGGGCCGCCCCGGCGGACAGGGTCAGGCAGCCGGGTGAGGGCGGTTTCCTCCGGTGCAGCAGCCGGAGGAGGAGGGGTGGCCCGGGCTCACGCTGGGGGTCGGGGCCGAGGCGGGGGGGTCGAGGGGGGGCAGGAGGCCGGGAAGGCGCAAGCAGCCGGGCCCGTCCCGCCGTACCCCCGTGGGCCGGAAGGTCGCCCGGGGGAGCGGGCTGTGGTCACGGCGGGGGGAACCCCGATCTCCCGCCAACAACACCCGAGGGAGAGGGAGAGAGACGACGAGGCGGAGCAGCGGGCGAGCGGGGCCTCTGCCCCCGTCGGGGCTCTCGCAAGTTGCCCTGCCCGAGAACATCACGCGGCGAGGTCCTGCACCCCGGCCTGCCCCGCAGCCTGCGGCGTTTGCCGCATTATTTCCCCTTTCCGCCGCTCCTCTCTGTCCGAGCCTCGGCGGCCCTTGCCCGCCCTCGGAAGAGCTGGCGGGGCTGGGCGGCGGCGGGAGCTGCCCGGGCCTCTCACCCCCGCGGAGCCGGGGACACGGGGGAAGCAATCACGACTCAAGGGCCCCGGGATACGCAGTGTCCTCCCGCCTTCCAGTTTCGGCCTCCATCAGAGGGACCGAGCAGAGGAAATAGAGCTTTTGTTGTTGACATCTGATCTACGACAGGGACTCCCTGCTGGGAGTCAGGGTGGGGGACCCCATGGAGCTGCCGCGCACCCCGACAGCCACCTGCAGAAAGCGCACCCTACGGATGCTCCTTTCCCCCCGCCTCTTTCTCTTAAAAAAGAGATAGAAGGAAAGAGGGAAAACGACGCCCCAGCCGGCCGGCCTCCCCGCCACCGACCGGGGAGGAGGAGCGAAGTGTCTCCTCTCCGGTCAGCCTCTCGCTGGGCGAAGAGCCCCGGGGGAGCAGCCCCGGGGGCCTCCGCAGCGGGCGGCCCAGCCCCGAGCAGCGGCGGGGAGCGCCGCCCCGCCACCGGTTCCCGGCGGCCATCCCCGCGGTGCCGGGCCTGCCCCGCCGCCGAGCAAGACACCGGCCACCCGAGTCACCTCCTGTCCACCCGACAACGGGAGCGCTCGCCGATAGCAGGGCCCTGTCGCCAAAGGCGCGATATTCCCCCGGCGCCCACCCGAGTGTCCTGCAGAGGGCAGAGGCTGCCCGCTTTCCGCAGCCGGCTCCGCGGGCTATTGACCAAGGACTTTTAAATCCATACCCGGCTTCAACATTTTACCCGTCAGCACGTCTGCGGTCACAAAACACTTCTTCTTTCTGTCACTTCTCTTCGAAACTATTGATAAGATCATTTAGCTGAATCTGTTCGGGATGAGTGTAATATTGACTAGGAGTTAGAAAAGATGATTAAATCTAATAAGCCTAGAAACTATGGTGAAGGAGGAGGTGGGGGGGTGTGTGGGAGAAGAGCAGGACATTGCACTTAGGAAACGGAGCCAGCCGGAAAGGACTCGAGCACACCGCCGCATCTGCGAGCACCGCTCAGTCTGATGGCGCTCGCCAGCGCGCCAGCCCCGCTGATCCCCAGCCGGGACCCCCTCTGGGTAAAACCGACCGGGTCCTTCTACACACGGAGCCGCAGACGCCCAACGTGAAAGCCCCGGCCCTGCCGGTTGGGTGCCGCCGCCGCGGGCCCGGGGCCCGGCCCGGCCCGGGGAGCCCCCGCCCGCCCCAGGGGTGCGCACCCCGCGGAGCAGCCGGATCCTTCCTCCCTATTTTTAACAGTACTCCCCATAATTAAGCCCCGCCTTTTTGTTTTCTTTCTTTCTTTTTTTTTTTTTTTTTAGAAGTCAGACCTTAAATTATCAAAAGGGAACGAGGAGAGGGAGAGTCTCCTCTCCCCCATGCCTTCCGCCAGAACATGCAACTAACTTGAGGAGCAGATCTCCCCACCAGTATCAAAAGCAGGACACCCCTACCCGCACAGAAATCAATGCTTCAAAACACACGGCTGCGGTTCATCTGCGGAGAGACACAATGAACGCAGCTCCTGAGGCTCCCCTTCAAGACCCTGGAAGTTATGAGCGTGGAACCTCTCGGTATAGGCATCAAATTTATTCCAAAAATTCAAGGAAATATAAAGGAATGGCGGTGCTTTTACACAGAACTCAACTCAGTATAAGTACTGGGGTGTTCTCCCTCCAAATCTCAAGAACTATGCAAATCTGTGCTATCTTTAAAAATAAAATAAAGATATTTCAATAATTAGAACAAACTATGAAGGTATTGTGCATTTCTGTTTTATGTAGATAATAAAATATTACTTTAACATAAATATATAAGGATCTCTGCGTTTTTATTTTTCCCCACAAGCACATCCAAATGTACCAAAACAAAGTATTTTTAAAGAGACTGAACCAAAAAAAAATTACATCCCATATAGATTTTGTTCACCTACTCATTTAAAGCTACAGAAAAACAGTTTCCAGAACCTGTTTGCTTTAAAAGAAATAAATATACATTGAGGCAGGCCACTTAAAAATGATATGAAAATATTTCCCTGGGTAGCATTAAAAAAAAAAAAAAAAGAAAAATAGACAAAGAAAACATTGAAACTATTTCTGCATTTCAAAGGACAAATATTAAACATATATACATAGTGGTAAGGTTTGCGTGGTAACTTTTTTTTTTTTTTTTTTTTTTAGTAAACCTATTTGGAGTTTGAGACTTTTCTCAAACATCCTCTCGACTCCGTTTTCTGACCTTACGCACGTATTAATAAGTGTCTGAAAGTTCATTTCCTCCCTTTACCACTGGATCTGCCCTGATCTGATTCACTTCACTAGGCGCTAGTCCTCAACACTTTAAATAACAAGCAGCTCAATACATCAAAAAAAAAAAAAAAGAAAAAAAAAAAAAGAAAAGAGAAAAGCTTGGTGCCCGTATCTTTGTAACAATTGTTGGAAAACTAGGAAAAAGGCTAATGCATGTGCCTCTTAGAAATCATCATCTGTCTTACCAAGAAGAAAGAGAGAAAGAAAGAAAGGGAGAGAGAAAGAAAGAAGGAAAGAAAACCCAATGTCACAGGCGCTTTAAAAGACAATGAGAAACATACTCTAAAGCCTTAGCTACTGAATGCAATATTTATAGGAGAGTTCTGCGAGAGAATGCTTCACTGTTTTTTCTCCATAATTGTCCAACACTCAACTAAGTAAACTTTTAGATTATAAAAATGCTTTGTCTATAGCACCCCTTTGTGCTGACTAAATGATCCCTTTATGAATTTATAACTATCATAGTTTAAAGTTCCTCTAATGTATATGCATAGCTGTGTGTGTGCATAAGTACACAAACACACGCACGCAGACACACGCACATACATGCGCTGCTCCGAGGTCCCGCTCCTCTGCTTCCCTTTAGAGCTTTTTGTTTTTCTTTTTTTTTCTTTTTTTTTTTTTGTCCCCGTGGGTTTTTCTCTTTTTTTTTTTTTGGAAAGTTAACCGTTTCCCATCAAGATAATGTCACGAAATGCACTTTAAAACTATTAACAAAGGGGGGAAAAAAGACGGATTGAAAAATGGCATATTTTTTTTCCCACTTCATTTCATTCCCCAGTGAAAGACACAAGGCTGCCCAAGTTAAAACTGGTCCTTTCCTTCAATAAATTATACCGCAGTCTGACCAAAGGGGTGGAGGGCGGGGGGGGGGGGGGGGGGGGGGGCTAGATACGAATAGAAAAATAATAAATACGAAAAGTAAAAGCGAAAAACAAACGCACACGGTCTCTGCGGAGAGGAGGGAGCAGCGTGGGTTTACACGCAGGTGTAGGCGCCCGGGCACCCCCCCCTCGGGCCCAGCAGCTCCTCGGGCTCTCCCTGGCTCTGCCTTGACGCGAAACTGCTCAATGAAAGAAAGTTTTGGGGGCTGACATCGGCACGGGCTGCCCGGGCAGTGGAACCGGGGATGCCAAAGGCACGCACGGGGAGCCTCGGGGGGAGGAGGGGAAGGGAAGGGGGCTGGGAGGGGTGTGGGGGGGTGGGTGAAGCTAAATAATCCCCTTTCCCTCTCAAGGAAGTGCCACTTTCTCCGGGAAATCTGTTGTTTCGTCTCCGCCTTTCCCACACTGGGCCTTGCTCGCCCGCACTGACACAATCTGGAAGGGCTGCACATATTTTTTTCCTCCCCCTCTGGCTGCGCCTCGGCCCCCGGACACACTGCCTGAAAATGAAGTTTACTTTGTCGATTTGCATTATTCTCCCTTCTCCAAACTCGACTCTTGCCGTTGAAGGCGTATATTAAGCAATTACGAGAGTCACGTCTCTGGAGAATGGAAGCTGGTGGTGCATATATATGTGTATATATAGAGATTATATATATGTGTATATATGTACGTCTATGCACGCATGCATATGTATACATACATACAGATATACGCATCCTTTTTGCTACGGTAAAAGGAGAAAATAAGCGTTACACATATTTAAGAAGACTCGTTTATAACAAAAGTTCACATATACACATAAAGCAAAGGCTAAAACACAGTAACATATTGTAGACCGGTCACTGGTTGACTAACGCTCACCGTGGAAAATGCAAGTCATTTGCAAAATTAAGGTCGGAAAGGAAGGGAAAAAAAAAAGAATTTGTTTATGTAAACTTCGATTTTCTTGCAGTGCAAATTGGTACGGTTAAATACTGTCTACATCAAAAGGGATAGCTTTTCCTTTCTCTTCTTTTTTTTTTTTTTTTTTTCTTTTTTCATATATTCCTACAGGGGATCCACAGAAAATAAACACAGCAGCATGTGCCAACACCGAGCGACATTCCACAATGCAATCTGCCTTTGTGTGGCGGGAGGGGGCTGCGGAGGGGACCCGAAGTGGCTGCGGCCCCCCCACCTCCCCCCCACCTCCCCTCCCGCCCCCTCTCCGGCCGGGCAGCGCCGTATTTTTTCGCCAGCGAGGAAGGGAGTTTTGTGCGAACCGCTTCGCCCTGCGCCTGCCCTGCCGGTGCCTGCCTGCCCGCCTGCCTGCCTGCCTGCGCGCCGTACTCACTCCACTCCGGTGCAGGGGCACTCGCCTGTAAAGGTCAAAATACAGCATCGCACCTGCTACCGTCTAAGGGACAGTCCGGTGCAGGTGCTTTGTCTGTCTGTCTGTCTGCTGTGATTCGCGCTCGCCCTCTCGCTCGCTCGCTTTTTGTTTTGTTTTCTTTTTTTTTTTTTTGCGCGGTTTTTTTGTTTTTTGTTTTTTTGTCTTTTTTTTTTTTTAAAGATAGGAGAAAATTAAAAAAAAAAGAAAAACAAAAAAGAAAAAAAGGAGGACAATCAAAAGTTGGGGGAAGGAGAGGAGGAGGAGGAGGAGGAGGAGGAGGAGGAGGAGGAGGAGGAGGGGCCGGGCGCCCCCGCCGCGAGTTCACTGCACGGGGGTCTGCACCCCGTGGTGCGGCGGCGTGTCCCTGCTGGCCCCGTACACGTCCTCGGCGCCCGGCAGCGTCCCTCCCGGGGGAGTCATGCGCTTCTCTTTCTGTCTCCTGTTACAAAACCACACTCTCACCACCTCCTTCTCCAGCTGTAGGCTGTCCGCGAGCGAGGTGATCTCCTGGGCGGAGGGCTTGGGGCACTTGAGGAAGTGGCTCTCCAGCGCGCCCTTGACGCTCACCTCGATGGAGGTGCGCTTTTTCCGCTTGCGGCCCTGCGCCGCGATCTTGTCTATGCTGGTGGGGCTGCCCGAGGAGGAGTCCGCCTCCTCCAACCACTTGTTCAACAAAGGCTTCAGCTTGCACATGTTCTTGAAGCTGAGCTGCAGGGCCTCGAAGCGGCAGATGGTGGTCTGCGAGAAGACGTTGCCGTAGAGGGTGCCCAGCGCCAGCCCCACGTCCGCTTGGGTAAATCCCAGTTTGATGCGCCGCTGCTTGAACTGCTTGGCGAACTGCTCCAGGTCGTCCGAGGTCGGCGTGTCCTCGTCCGAGTGCGGGTCGTGGTGCGGCGGCGGCCCGGGGGGCGCGGCGGCGGCGGCGGCGGGGGGCGCCGGCCCGGCCGCCCCGGGGTGGGGGCCGTGGGGCGGCGGCGGGTGCTCGGGGCCGTGGTGCGGCGGCCCGGGCGGCCCCGGCGGCGGCTCCTCGTGGGCGTCGCGCAGGCCGTGGTGGTGCAGCGCCGGCTGCGCGGCGCCCAGCATCCCGTTGACGGTGAAGCCGGGCGGCTGGGAGTAGAGCAGCCCCGCCTGCGCGCCGTTGGCCGCGGCCATGCCGGGCGGCAGGTGCGCCGCGCCGCCCGCCCGCCACGCCGCCGCCGCCGCCGCCGCCGCCGCCGCCGCCGCGTGGTGCCCGCCGCCGCCGCCGTGGTGCACCAGGTGCGGCGCCCGCCCCGGCGGCGGGTGCTGCGGCGGCGGCGGCGGCGGCGGCGGCGGCAGCTCGTCGCCGCGCCCGCCCGCCTGCACCACCGCCGGCTTGATGTCGGGCTGGCCCAGCGCGCCCGCCGACCAGGGCGCCTCGCCGCCGCCGCCGCCGCCCCCGCCGCCGCCGCCGCCGCCGCCGCCGCCGCCGGGGCCGCCGTGGGACAGCGCCGCGATCCACTGGTGAGCGTGGCTCAGCGGGTGCCCGTTGCTCTGCAGCGCGTAGTCCGCCTGCACCAGGGCGCCGGCGTCGCGGTAGCCGCCGCCGGGCTGCATGCCGCCGGGCGGCTCGGCGTGCACCATGGGGGAGCCGGAGGCGAGCAGGCTGTAGTGGTTGGAGGCTGCGGTCGCCATGACTCGCCGAGCCGCACTGATCGCGCCGGTTAAAGGCGCCGCGCATTTGACAGCTACTTTTTCGCCTCGGGCGCCGCGCGGCGCCCGCGCCCCCCCGGCCCGCGCGGCGGGGCCCACTGCGAAGGCACGCGCGGCCGCCCCGCCCCGCCGCCGCACACCATTGGCTCCCCGCGCCCTGACGGACGCGGGCGCCCCTGGCGACCGCCGCCGCCGCCGCCCACTATTGGCGCGCCCCGCCGGCGGCGCCCCGCCCCCCGCCCCGCCCCCGACCGCCCTCTGGAACCCAACTCCGAGGGGGAACAGGGCGCGGGGGAGCGGCGGTCGCGGGGCGGGGGGCGGTGGCGGCGGCAGGGGAGGGGAGGGGAAGGGAGGGGAAGGGAGGTGTGGAGCGGGGGGGGGGGGGGCTCCGCCGCCGGCCCCGCCCCGCCACGCCCCGCCCCGCCCCGCCGGCGGGAGGCCGCCTCCGCCGCCGCTCTGCCCACCGGCTCCTGTTGCTCGCGGCCCGCCGCGGGTCTCTACGCGGAGCCCAGCCGTGCTGCCCCGGGGCGGCCGCCGCGGGGCGGGGGAGGCCCGTCCGCTCGCCCGCCCCCAACTTTCTCAACCGGGCCGAGCGCAGGCAGCGCCGCCCCGCAGCCCGCCCCGCCTGAGGGGCCGGGGAGCGCCGCGCCCCCGGGGGCGGGGAGCGGGCCGCCCCCTCCCTGCCCGCCAGCCCCCGGGGCTCCCCGGAGCACGCCGCTCCGCCGGGAGTGTCGGGGCTTCGCACCTCGGCACTGCGGGGTGGGGGGCGGGTAGTGCTCGGCTTGTCCCGTCCCAAGGGTTCGGGGTGCCTGCGGGTCCGCCCCGGCGGCGCTGGCGGGTCTGCATGGGTACGGAAGATTTGGGGGGCCGGGAGGGGGGCGGATGGAGAAGGACTAAAAATTAGGAAAAAAAGGGGGATAGGGGAAAAAACAAACAAAAAAAAGAAGTTGCGGCCCGGACAGGAAGGAAAGAGACCCTGGAAGTGGATCCGGATTTCCTAGGAGTGAGCAGCGCCCGGGCTGGCCTCCGCGAAAAGAGTTCACTGCCCGTTTTTGAGCTGGAAGCCATAGCTTTGTCTCGAAAATAAACTGCTCACGGGGGTAGGTGCGCGTCGCAGGCTCCCGCTATCTTCATCGAAATAATACAATAGGGCGGACCGGGGAATTTATTACTACTAACAAGAAACAGCTTTCTTCTGCGAGTTGTTTATAAATCATCGTATTTAACGTGAGCGCTGGAAAGACTCCTTGCCTGGAAATATTCCTCTGCGTGGGGGTGTGGAGGAGCGGGGGGATGGGCTCCTGCACATAAACATATACACAGAAGCAGCATAAACAGGATATCCAGTGCCCTGAGACAAGGGGCGCAGCAGGAGTTAGCTCGTTTCGTTAGTTTAGCGGCGTATCAAGAGCTCCTTCTGTCGGGGGTGGGGAGGGAGGGAGGGAGGAGGAGGAGGGGGGGGGGGAACCAAACTTTGTCCATGAAAGAGTGGAGACTCTTCTTAAGAAGAATTTTTTCCCCCTTTCTTCGAGGTGCAGGCGAAGGGAAGAACAATACCGCCTGTTCTGCGGGCGTCGCGGGGAGGGAAGTCAGTGCCTCTGAAGTGAACCTCTGCCTTTTGTTTCCCATGTGGAAGCAACTGGGCACCCAGGAATTTTAGAGTTTGATGCTCATTTTCTCGTCTCTCTCCCGATTAGGTGTAGACCAGTGAGTTAAAACAAGAGGGCAAGTCCGCAGCAGGCTTCTGCCAGAGCATCGCGGGGACCGTCCTGGGAGAGCCGCCCTGCTCCCCTCGCCCGGGCCAGCCCTCCCGCCCCGCTCCCGGGGCCGTCGGGGTTCTGCCGGGGGCGGCTTCCCCTCCAGCCCGCCCCCAGGTCCGCTGCCAAAAGTTCATGCGTGGACGCGACGCGAGGGGCCACGCCACGCGTCATTTTCGGGGCTAGATGTTCCCGCGGGTGCCTCCAGCCCGCGGTGCTCGTCCAGCACGGACCTACCCCCGTGACCGGCCGTGGGAACTCCCTTGTGCCCCGGCCCCACGGCGTGCGCGCGTCCTACGGACAGCCTGTCCCCGTGGGGTGCCGGCAGCACCGCGCTCCCCGCCGCTCGCCACGACGAGGAGACGGGACGCGGCGGGGGTCAGCGAGCTCCAGCCATCGCTTTTTTTTGGGGGGGGGGGAACCCCCATCTCTGCCCCGGTCGTGCAACTCCCCCCCCCGCCCCCGTCCCCCCCCCCTCAGCCCTCGGTCCTGCCCGGCCGCCTGGCAGGTGATGCCTGCGGTCTCCATCCTGCGTGCCTCTTACCCCTGCCGCCCCAGCGGCAGATCTCAAAGGCTAACGGTAATCACACAATTACCGAAGTAGCAGCACGGCGTTAGGAGGCGGACAAAACCCGAGCCCGGCAGCAGAGCCCCTTGCCGTCCCTCCCGCCCCCTCCCCGGCTGAGCGCACGCCTGTGGAGGCGCAGCTGGGAGCGGCGAGGAGCGCGGCCGGTGCATTCAGAGCCGCCACAGACTCCACCTCCTCGTCCTCCCCATCATTGTTAGCCCTGTCATTAATACCGCTCCTTAAGCGTCCTTCGCTCCCGTCTGCCCCCGTGGAGGGGAGCGCCGGGGAGCGGGGAGCGAGCGCCCGGCCGCCGCGCTCCGCCGCCGCCCCGCGGGCTCCGGCTCCGGCTCCGGCCGCCGCTCGGGTCCGAGGCGCTCGGGATGTGAAAGAGACAGTCATGTGGCCCCTTTCTGGCGGAGCTGACCCCGCGGGATTAGAGGTCTCACCAGCCTTTCTTTCCTTTTCTCTGCTCGTATAAAAGCAGGTTGAAGGTGATGCGGTGTCTTGGGCAGACACTGCGGTGTTTTGATTCAGCTCAGCCCTTTTCACTGTTCAAAGCAGCTGTTCAAATACTAGGGCTGCTTACTTTGACGTGAAGAAGATTTTCAAACAACCCCAAAAGCTTTGAACTGACAGGCCTCCTTGATATCTCCTTCATTGCAGTGCAGCTACTCGAGAATATTCCCTATAAAATACATAGAGCGCCACTTAACTGGAGCTCTCTCCTGGCTGGGAGGCGAGGTGCTGCATACACATCAGGTGCATGCAGAGGGACGCTGGCGGGCCCCGGGAGCCCTCCGGCCGCCCCACGCCCGGTCACCCCCTCTCCCGGGGGTCCCCTGCCCGCCACCCGCCTCGGGCTGCTGCAGCGGGCTCCGGCTTGCGAGATGTCGGGTTCCCTTGGCGGTTCAACTCCGTGCGTGCCGGAGAGAAAAGCTGCATTTCCAGCAGCAAAACACGAGCACGGCTCGTTTCGGCTCCCAGGCGCAGCTCAGCAGCCTCCCCGGCTCTGGGGGCCGGGGGAGCGCTCTCCAAACAGGCGCTCTTGCCTGCCTTCGGGTGCGAGCCTTGGCGGGGCGGGTAACACATACTGCATATGCCCCTTCTGTCTAGGGGTGACAAGCTTAGTTTAAACTCTGGTCTCGAAGCCTTGAGATAGACTCACGCAGCTAAAAGGAAAGGGGAGGGGGTGTGTGGGGGAAACCCCCGCGCCTCCTTTCTGCTTCGCTATTATCTTCCCATTAGATGTTGTTTTAGGAGGAAATGCGCCAGGAGTGCAAAGACGCGGCGAGTTGCTCAGAGAATTGCTGGGTGCAATAAACGTGAGGCTCCTGGTGCTCCCTTTAAAGGCCAACTTGGAAGATTTGTGCTTATTGCTGGGGCGCATTTAATGCACCTTTTGTGAGATGGGATTGTTTTGATCTCTGCTTCCTTTTTAACCTTTCTCTATGAGGTATTCAAGCCTGCACTTTCGTGTGGCTCTTTCCAGTGTTGCTCCAAGGAGTCTGATTCGGTGGAGAGACCCAAGACATGAATGAAACTTCAACTTTAAGGGCCTGCGGAGAGACAAAACTGAGGCCGGGGCTTCACAAGTGATTGCTTTAAAAAAATCCAATCTACACAAAGAGGCAGCTGGCTGCTTTAATGAAAACTGCTTAAAGCTGCAAGAACCGCAGCCTCAGGGATGTATTTATAAGATGACTCAAAAGCTACACTTTCAAGTTGCTTCTCCTCGGGGTAGATATAACAAACACATTTAACTAAGAAATCTAAACAAAAAGGACAGAAATTGATAACTTTGATTGCACAAGCTCACATTACCCACTGAAATTAAAATCCGCCATCTAAATAGATTTCTCCACCTATCTCTAGGGGAAAGAAAACCTCTCTCTCTGCATATATAGATATACACACACGTATGTGTAACATCATATACATTTTTGCCCTGCTAGAATACTGATTATCCCAGAAGATAGAAACGTGTAGAATTAAAAAAAAAAAAAAAAAGTTCCTGTAAAGTTTGTATTAATGTTCATTTCCAACATTCCCCACAACTCTATTCTTCCGGCCCCTTCATTCATTTGAGACTGCTATTTTATCTGCATCACTGTTTAAACTAGTCGGATATAATGTTCTAAGTTCAGTATTTGAAATTAAATTATTTGAATTCACGGATATTAATCTTTTCCCTTCATCCTCCAGTTCTGAATCTTGTCATTAAAAATGATCCACCCTTTGTAGTCCGCAAGTGAATATTTTATAGACAGATACCGCTATGAAGACTTCTAACACAACGTCAACCAGTCAGACTTAGCTGTTGCAGGGATTACTTTGAGTAATTTATCAAAGGCAGGCTGCTAAATTTTGAGTGGTGAATATGAGGCCTTGGGGGGAAAAGAAGCAGAAGAAGCAGAAGAAAAAAAGACAAATTCCATCAGTCTACGAGATAAATTCTGTTTGGAGTTAATACAGCTTGTGTATTGAATTCTCGGAGACAGACCCAGATGCAATTGGTGCTGCGGAGTTTGCAATTTAGTGTTCAAAAGCCTGGCTGGGAACTGACCGCCCCGCGACGGAGCTGGAAGGGCGTTTCTTCTGGCGTGAAAAGCAGGTGAATTGGTAGGAGAGGGGCGGCGAGCCAGCCTCTCCGGCACGGGAAAGCGGTTTCAACCGGGACTTTCCAAAGCCTGCGCTGGCCGAAGAATTGTGCAGGACGAAACACAGCAACAGATTTAAAAAAAAAAAAAAAAAAAAAAAAGAAAGAAAGAAAAAAGTAAGAAAAAAAAATAAAGGGGGAAAAGAAAAGAAGTGAGAGGGAAAAGAGCCCAGTCTTCTCCGACAAACCTAACAGTTGCTTTTTTATTTGTTTCGTTCAGTGATCGCGTCTGATGAAGACGAGCAGACACCCCGGGAAGAGTTCAGAGAAATCGTGTCTCTGCTTCACCGGGGGACGTGATCCTCCCTCCCCCCCTCCAGCTTTTGGGTACAACTCCCGTTCCCCTCCCGAGACGCCGTCTCAGAGGGCTCTCAGCCGCCGCTGCCCCTCTCCGTCCCTCGCGGGGCGAAGCAGGGGCCGTTCCGGGCTGGGGCTGCGATTTTTCGCCACCGAAGAGGCGAGCCCGGGAGCCGGGAGCCGGCCGGGGGCTGAGGCCCGCCGGGGCTGCGGGTGGCGCCGCTCCGGCCCCCGCCGCGCAGGGCCGCCCCGCACACCGACACGGGGCTGGGGGCGGCCCAGGGGCGTCCTGCTGGCCCCCCCGCCCCGGCATCGCCCCCCCAAACCCCTGCAGCCCAACGCAACGGGAGGCAGCCCCTCTCCCCCCCCTCCCCCCTCCCTCGGCAGGGCAGAAATCGGCGTCCCGCTGGCGGGGCGGCTGGGGCAAGAGGGGTCCCCGGCTGGGGGGCGACTTGTGTGTGTGTGTGTCCCCGGCTCCCACGTGGGGTCGGCCCGGTCCCGGCGGGGCTCAGCGCGTCTCGGGATTTGCGCAGGAGCCTGCCCCGGGGGGCAGAGGCGAGAAGGGGCGGGGGGGTGGGGGGCGGGCTGGAAACTTTCTTTCGCTCGGCGAGGAAGAAGAGGAGCGAGGCGAGCAGGAAGGCTGGGCCATTGTCCACAGAGGGTGCATTTTTGTCAGGCTGGCGTTGGTTGCTATAGTGAGGAGGGAAGGGGAGAGAGAGAGAGGAGGGAAAGGGAAAGAAAAAAACACCCAACCCCAAACCAAACAGAGAAGCACAGTTCGCCTCCCTCCGCTCTCCCGGCTGCAGCCGGCAGCGCTGCCCGCTCCCAACCAAAATAAGAGCGCGCCGCGGGCCGTCCCGGGCTCCCGGCGGGGCGAGGAGCCTCGGCAGCCCCAGCCCCGGCCCCGGCCCCGGCCCCGGCCCCGGCCCCGGCCCCGCGGAGCGGCCGTGCGCACCCCCCGGCCCGCCCCGCCCCCGCGCATCCTCCGCCGACTGCCCGCGGGGAGCGGAGCGGTGGGACCGGCCCGGCGGAACCCGGGCGCTTCTGGCGGCGGAGCAGCGAAGCCGCAGCGCTGCGGGATGCCCCGAGTCCCACAGCCCCACGCACACCTGAGCCAGCGCCCGCTCCCTTGGTCACGGTGGCTTCGCACCCTGCAGAGCATCCGTGACACTGGTCCTGACACGAGCTGCGTGGGGGTTTGGGGGTTGTTTGGGGTTGTTTTCTTTTTTTTTTTTTTTTTTTTTGTCCCTAAATAATTTAGAGGAGGGGGGGGAAATAACTTTTCCCGATGCAAATGATCAGCTCTTTAATGTTAAAAGAGACTCTTATTTTGCAGCAGTGTTTTCTGTTGGCTTGCTATTGAACTTTGAAAATAGTGTGGCGGGGGAAGGCAGTAATGAAGGGTCTCGAAGGCTTAAGATTTAGTTAAGTGAGTGACTCAAGATGGCAAGAAGAAAGTTAGTTACTTAGTTAATTGAGAATTATTCACCTTCTGAGATCGGCGCAGCAGTTTGTTCAGATGACAGTGCGAACTTGGGGCGGGGGGAGGCAGGAGGCAGGCAGGCAGGCAGGGGAGGAGGCAGATTTCACTTTTTTTTTTTTTTTTTTTTTTTTTTTTTTTTTTTTTTTTTTCCCCCCAGGACAAGTTAAATTGCAGCTGAAGGAGAGAGGTCAGTATCTTTTCAAATCAATCTCTCTGTCTGTCTGCCTATGTCCCCATCTATTCCCTGTAAAGGGAAAAGCTCCAACTTTGTTCCTCCATCTGTTCTGTATCATCTGCAATCGACAGTTCTTTAGATTGCATGCACTTTTGCTCCCGATGAAGTGAAACTTTAAAGGTGCACAGTCACTTATCTGAAATAGGGAAAAAAGGCAAGTCGTCTTTTCCAACCTTATAGGAGAATTGTTCTCTCCCCGTGCAACTGTTAATTTTCCCCCTCTCTCTCTTTTTTTGGTCTCATTTTCGAATTGTAGTTGACAAGTTTTATTTAAAAAAAACCACTTTACGAGCCACCACTTAATGCATTATTCACATTTTTAAAAAATGCTTGAAAGAAATCACGTTAATGAAGAGAACATTTGTAGTAATTTGGTGATAATTATCAGAATCACCAAATATTCGCAAAGGCTTTAACATTACGTGTTAGAAGAAAAGCAAAACACATTACTTTAATAGTCTGATATGCAAACTATGGACCATTCAATTACATGGCTTAATAATGCATACATGATGTGATCTTGTTATTGGGATAGGAAGGGCTGCAGTAATTCACTCCAAAGACCAAGTGTGCTCTTACATTCAGTAAAATCCATTGCCATGGATCAGGGGGCCCTGCCAAACTACATTTAAGAGAATAAAAATTAATGACTGAGAATTTGAGCGTTAAATTAACATTAATTATATGACCTGCCTGCTGGAAAGATTAAATTTCTTACGCCCTAATTAGATAACGTCTCCTCATACATCAAACAATTTCCATTTCCAGATTTCAGGATTAAAATGCAGGCTGGGGAGACCAGGCTCGCTCGGTCGTGGGTGCCCGCCGGCCCCACGGAAAACTCCCGGCCCCGTCTCGCTCCTCCCGGCCCCCGGGGCTCACCGGGGGCTGGAAGCGGGGCCGGGGAGCAGCTCCGGGTCAGCCTCTCCTGTAACTCGCCTTTCGCTCACCCAGCGCCCCGGTCGTGGCGGCGAGGCCGGTCGTGGCGGCAGAGCGCGGAGGGTGCGCGGGTGCGGGTGGGGATGCGGGAGCTGCTCTGAGGCGGGGCCCGGGCACCCACGCGGGCCCACGGGCTGCCTCCGCCGCTCGCCCCGAAGGGGTAGGGACGGAGAGACAGGGCTGTCTTCCCTCCGCGTGAGTGAAACTAATTTGTATTTAATCGCTTCTTTCAAGGATAAAACCTCAGCGGTTCCCCCTCCGTCCCTCCCCCACGCAGACACACGGGTTTCTGCCTTTTCCTGCCCGCGAGGGAATCGCTGAGAACCCCCCTCTCCCCTGCTCCGTCACTCCTCCAGCGCCGCGGTCACCCACGCGTAACCCACGGGCCACTGTCACCCCAGGCAGCCTCCTGCTGCTGGCGCTCGCCCGACCACCCCCCCACCTGCCCCTCCCGAATCCCGACGGCGCCACGGAGCGGACACGGGTGTGAGTGGCGGGGCCGTGCCACCGGCGGGGCAAAGCAGCTCGGTTTCAGGGCTTCGGGTTTCAGGGTTTTAACCTCGACTTCTGCAGGGGGAAAATAAATAAATAAATATTTTTTTTTTTAAAAAGAAGGAGAGGCGGGAGAGTGGGAGGGTGATGCGTGGGTGCGCACCCGCGGGGCGGAGGATGCTGGGGTCTGCCGGCCGCGGCAGCGGAGGGGGCATGGCCCCACTTGAGGCGGCCCCGGTGTCCCCATCCTGGGGGGAGGGGGGAAGCTGGCGGCACCTCGACGGTCCTTCCTCGGGTCTGAGTTTGTGCTGAGCCTTCAGAACAGCTCCCGAAGAAAAGTCCGAGGGAGCCAGGATTAAACCAAGTGTTACCATCCAGAGGCGTTTTGGGAGAGGAGGAGTGCAGCAGAGCTGGGGTGGCCTTTGGTGGCCTCAGGGTTAAAGGCAAAGGTCATGGTAACCCCCTCCCCACCTGAAGAAAGCTGTGAGAAAGAGGAATCATAATATCATAAAATTTTACCTTGTTCTCACTTCATTCCATAGTACCACATAATTGCTTTTTCAACTCAATTGAAACTCAGTTTCTGTTATTGCGATGTTACTGCTCCTCCATGAGCTTCAGCATTTGTCTAAAACATCCATGTCTTGTCTATTAGCGTCTCTTGCTCGCTTTCTGGACTGGATTGATAACCAATTATGTTTAATACTATGTTAAGTAACAGCTTCCAGAAACGGAGTAGGTGAGGAGGCTGTGAAGCAGATAAGAGGAAATTGTCTTGTTCCTGGGCTGCCTCCCTGAGCTCCAGAAGCACCTCACCTTCAGGTATGAAGCCTCAGCCATGCAGTCAGACCAATGCTAAAACCAGGTCACTATTCCCCAGGGAGCTAGTCTTTCTGATAAGCAACAAATAGCTTGTATTTTAAATAACCAATACCTTTTATTTTAAATTTGATGGCAAATAAAGTCTGGTTGACAGGAGGCAAGAGTGCCGAGGGCAGTGGAAGTTAGCAGCATGCAAGAAGTCTGTGAACTTGAATAGCATCTCCAGCAACACATCCGCGCTCCAGTAACAACAACCTCCAGCCAGAAACAGTTCAAAAACATATGTAAAGGAAGCAGATCCAGGAACAACACAAAAGAATATTGTAGCAAGCAACAAAAACCCGTAGCAGCCTGCAGAGCTCCCACTGCTCACCACTTCTTCCAGCTTTACAACCGTTTCTGTAGGAGGTTACTTTTTCCCCAGGTCAAATCAATGTCTGTCCCTCCATCTCATCCCATTGGCTTTAGTGGCAGAAACGAAGGGGCTGAAAAATGTGTTGAAGTGGGCAGAAGTGAGTGGGCAATGTTGTGGTCTTCAACTAAAACACATCTGCACTTGTCTAGTTACCCAGTCATCAGACTGGGAGTATAATAATCTATTCGTTATGATAAACTAATAAGCCTAGAAGTTTTATATTGCAAGGAGACTACAGCTGACATAACTGTTTCTTCCCTGAAAATGCAGACATGGATGTGGTGGGATGTCCCTTTCTCTTTGCTGTGGTGAGTGACAGCTCAAAGTTTAATTCTAAATATTTGTGGTCCATCACATTTTCTCACATCTGTGTAAATCTGGTGGTTTGAAACGAGCTAAACAACTCTCTTGTTTTGAGAGCAAGGTGGGCAGGGACTTTGGCTCGAGCACTGCTACAGGTGAAATGATAGTCGCACTTCTGCAGCTATGCTTGACTGTCTGGGGGTGCTGACATCAGTTAGAACAGCAAGGATTTCTCTGCTGCTCCCACACACAGGCCAGGAAAGGCAATCACTCTTTGCAGGGAACAGCTCAAATAATTCATGTACCATAATAATTGTATATTCCCACTAAAATGACACTGAACAGTCAGTTCTTCGAGAAAAAAATTTGCCCGTGACCCTAGATGATTGCTAAAGTGTTACATATCTAAAAAAATTCCCTAAAACCCCAAGATGGTATGTAAATATGGACAAATCAGTGATAATTCCTGAACCTAGAGCTCCCTAACTGAAATGTGAGGCTTTCTTCACGTGAGCTGGGTGGCAGAAATGAGCTTAGATCCCTCCTCTTTGCCTGCTAGACCCTTCATATTGTGAGGACTGCTTTGTACAACTCCCCTCCCTGCCCTGTTAACTGCTGCACAAACATATGGTTGGTGTTTCCTCAGTAGGGAGCCCCCAGCTGAGATTGCACCTGTGGTATAGTCAACAGTAAATATGACTAAAGAGAGTTAACCTACTTATGTGCACCGAGAGAGGTGAGTTTACCCACTTTTATTTACTGTTACACCACCGGACTGCGCTTCAGCATAAATTGGTTCAAGGTGCCTCGTTTCAGCAGTCGTACAGAGAACTGGCTTCTTAGTTATTCTGTAACTCAAAGGTGTGCAAAATGACTGCCTAACTGGGAATAAAATTATCATAAGCACAATTATGCCTGTGCTGAAAGGACAAGGTCAGAAGAGAGAATCCAAAATGTCAACAAGACTAGTTCATGATGGATTGTCCCAGACAAAGCTGTCTGATGTTATACATCACAAAAAGTTAAAAGATGATGTAATTTATACGTTAGACTCATTGTCAATTCACACCAGAACCTGAGGAATGGCAAAAATCAGTTGTAGTACTTTCTGCCATATGGCACATTTTGGGATGTGTGGTGAGGGTGGTTGGCAATACACAGTTTTTATCTTTGACGTGTCAGTAAGGCATTTTCTGAGCTGACAGTAGCTTTTGCATTTGTCGTTGATAATCCTGGGGGACCCTGTGACAGTCTGCTTTCCCTGCCATGGCTCCACTAACAACTCACTCTCCTCTTGAAAGAGAAGGTCTTTATACGGCCAAAAGGGTCTCTGAGTTAGTCCTTTTGCTCCAGAGTTTTGGCATTGCTGGTTCAAACGTCTTGGTCTGGTGCATCACAGTTAGGTTGGACTACTCAAGGGGAATTTGGTGGCTTTAGTGACTTCTATCAGCTCTCAAATATTTTTTGTGGGGCTTCTTGTGCTCCTCCCCCATTACTTCCTTTCTTCCTTTTTCTTATAGCCATCTTTTACACTAAACCAACATATTTATCCAGTGAACATCCAGAAAAGTCTGGTCAACATCCAGTGTTCATACATGATTTTGGAAGATGTCCATATTCATGGCTGCTGAAAAAATAAGTCAGTTTAAAAATCTGCATACTTTGATTTTAAGGGTAGGAGATGAAGACCTCGCCCTTTTCTTTGCCTCCTATCTGGATTCATCCTGGTCCTTACAGGTGGGAATGGGAGAGCTGCCTCTTGTTATAGTTGCCTGATACTTCCAGTTAAAAAATCTCAGTTATAATGTTGCTAGATTGTATCAACAAGGCCAACATTTCCTGTTGTCACCTGAGCTTTGGGAATCAGAACAAAGATCAGGGCATTCAAGTTCCAGGGTGCAAAGAAAAGCTGTTATGCTGATTTGGTCAAGTTAAAACGAGTTTGAAAAAACCAGCTTGTAGATATGCAGCAAAGCAGCAGCAGGCATCTTTGGAGGTTCTCTCCTCCCTGAAAAGCCTGGATTTGCTCACCTCTCTGCATGCATGCACGCACCCTCAGTAACTGAGTGCAACGCAAGGAGGTACACGCAGGCTGCATCTTCCCCTCCTGGCTGCTCTGCGCTGCTTCCTGAGAGACTCGTTATTGTCAGGCTCACAGGCCAGGTGTAAAGCCCCCTGGCACAGAGCTGGAGGGGAAGGACGGGGTGAAAAAGAAGGGAGAAAAGAAGTTGGTGACACAGATTTGGGTTCACCTCTGAAGTTGGAAGGGGGAGAGAAACTATGACTCAGCCTTCAGGTTAGGAGTGAGAGCTGAAAATGAGAAAAGTGGGGTAGGAATGGTTTGACAAAGAAATTAGAGCTGGGTGAAGAAGGAACCTGTCTGAAAGACAAAAGGGAAGCTTACTGAGGGCACTCCGAGTAAGCAGGAAGCTGTGTGGAGAGCTGGAGTACCTAGGGCTGAGTGGGTAAAAGAGTCTCAGACTTCTTGAGCCATGCAGGGAGGACTGGGACACGATGTGGAAGCAGGCACAGGCAGAATTTTCATCTATGGTGGAGCAAAGAGAAAAGTTCAAGGAGTGGGGAACGGATTAAGAGGGACTGGCTTCAGATGGAGTAAGTACTTCAGATGGAGAACTAGCTCTTCCAGACATAGCTGAGGTCTTTCAGCATGACGCTATATGTCCTGCAGACATGCTGAGGGTAGAAATGGGGGCCATTGGGAAATTACATACCTTCAGATTGTAAGTGCGTTGTTAATGCAATGAATAGAAATGATTATTCCTCTTTTCTGGAAACATAACTCTCCTGGACCTCGCATTGGACCATATTTATTGTCTTAGGTTAGACTACAAAAGACAAGACCATAGATAGGGCATTTTGATTTTAGTGTAACTTGCTATTATGTCCATAAAGAAAAAGACACATGATACATATATAAAAAAATATATATTTATTTATTCAGAGACATGCAAATATGGTAGCTGCATGCCAGGGGTTAGATGTGGTGTGGTAAAAATACTAGTTAAATTGCCTAGGAGAGTGGACAGCCACAAACCCTCTTCTTTCCTTCATGTTTGCTGAACGTACAGAAAAAAGACTAGAAATGCAGTTTAGGCCAGATACCCAGAAGGGGGCTGAAGCTCAGTGTTGCAATGCCTGGTTTTTAGATACCCCACTTTCCAAGGGAATCCTCAGCTTGGAACTAGACTCCAGATTATCTATTTACAATCTGCTAAATGGGCACCTCAGAAGGAGCATGCTGGCTGGCCTCAAGCTGCTGATAGAAAATGGTAAGCAGAGGCAGTTGCTCTTCTCTTACCAAGAGTTGTTCTCTTCTCGTCTCTTCCCTGGGTAGTTTGTGAGAGAAGAGCGCAGGCGGCGAGGGTGAGGATCATGTCACCTAACTTCACATGCAGGGGCCTTTTGCAGTCAACAGGAGGCACAGCTCATCTGCTGTGTTCATGTGTCTGCTCTGGGATGAAATGCAGTGCCTAGGGTAACTCAGATATAGCTGACTACACCATGGATGCTAAAGTTAAGCAAAATTAATGTGACACCCGGGTTAAAGAGCTAGGCATTTCCACTGATAAATAACAAGCTTTGAGGACGTAAATTTTGAATGTGGTTGTCTCCAGGGACAACTCAGTGCCCAGCCATGTGTATCTAAAAGTTGAGGCAGTGTGGTTTTCCTTCATATCTGGTTCTGTTGACATAAAAGATCAGAGCTCCTATTTGTGTTTTCATTGCGTTTCTGCATTTGCATTGGGGTTGGTAAGCAACCCTAGGCTGCTCTTTCAAAAATCTTGAAGCAGAAAGTTAGTCCAGTTATTTTTTATTAATATTTTTGAATTCAAGCACCAGAGCAAAGTGGCAGTTTTCAATGGGTTCATCTTTGGTGAGGCAGGAGGAAACTACCTCTCTTGCTATTAACTTACTTGAATGGGATCTTGCGAAATGTCTGCTGAAAGGCAGTGTTCACATGATTGGGATAGTTAAAGTGGATTTTGATGAGAGGTAAATGAAGGAATATGTATGCATATACACAGGAATACGTGTCTCCCACACCTGAGATATTTTTCTCTATTAGTTATGGGTGAGATGTCTTTTCTGCTTGACATTGCTGTCACTTCAGAACATTTTTGGGCAATGGGTCTGTGAGGCGTACGGATAAAAAAAAAAAGGCTTTTACAGCTAAATTAAGTGTTGGCATCTCTCACAGGACTTTCTCACAATTTTTTTTCTCCTTAAATCTCCTACTCCTGGATTTATGTAATTAAATGACAATCTCAGCTCTTGTGAAAAATAAAAAATACGGTTTCTATACATCATGATTCTAGAGGGAAGCTTTAAAAAGTGATTTGAAAGTACCCTGAATGTGCAGCAACCAACAGAGAAATAAAATGAAAACCACATTTATTATTAGGAAAAATCTTGAAACTTTTAACCGTACTTGTCATTTTTAAAGCTGACTTATGATTTAGATTAGACATTAAGAACAGCTTTCTAACTTTCAGTTGGAAAGCACAAGAATAGATTGCCTAGAGTGGCAGTGGGAGGATTTTGAAAATAGATTGGACAAATGTCTGCCGGGAATGGTTCAGCTACAGTTGATCCAGCCCAGTGCAAAAGGATGCGGGATGCACAACTGACCTCTAATTCTTCTGAGCTGCAGCGCGTTATGCTCTCTGAAAGCTGGCAGTGGTCCCCCTCCGCCGGCGCCAGCGCAGGAGCCTGGCTGGGTTATGCCGAGGTGCAGTGGTCGGCAGGCGCAGATGGCCAGGCTGCCGTCCTTCCCGGGACGCGTGTGGCGGCGGGGAGCGCCAGCGCTGACGGGAGGGCTGTCACGGCTGGGATTTGCCCCCCGCCCCGCCTAACCTTTCCGCTTGACTTCTCCAAGCATATTTTTGGTTATAAGCAGTTCCTCTGGGCAGCCAGGAGCGAGGTAGGGAGTCACCTTCTCTGCAAATGTTATACATGAATAAACACCTTCCTAGGATTACTTAACCCCAGTCCGCTGTGTGTCTGTTTCCCTGCTGACACACCATTAGCACCTGAAGCATCTATATTTCCTGAATCGCAACAGAGATAACTTATCATTCCAGCTGCTTATCTCAGACCTGCCCTGTGGATTTGGTGGAAAGATTTCCCCTTTAGCATGTAACAACAGGTGCCTGATACTTGCTTTGAAATGTTCCTCTTTTTTTAAAAAAGAAGTTGTGGGATTCTTGCCCTGTACATTTTGCATCTCTCTTTCCATCTCTATGCCCATATAGCTCAGTTTATTATTATCAGACCTCTGCCCTATATCCTGCTGGTAGTGATAGCAGGTCCATGCAATATACGCTCTGGGAAGTTTCAGATGCATTAGGAGCATCCTTGCATTGCTGTTGCCAAAGTTGGCGTGCCATTTAGAAAGTGGGCCAGGAGGGGATTAGGTACACACATTCAGGAAACTCTTCTGGAAGCTGCAGGAATATGGGAGTACAGGAACAAGTATCTGTCTAATTGTCTTTTTCATTAACAACTCCTCTGGATATAAAGTCAGCACATATTACGTTCACTTTCTGGGAAAAGAGTCAGCAGAGGCAAAAGTGCCCGTAGCAGCTAGTGTGATGGCCCTGGAGAGCAAGAGTGTGGGACTGGAGGGGAACGTACCTGGGAGACATCGCTTTGTGACCTCTCTTCCAGGGAGTTTCACCCTGCTCCCTGGGGCAGCCAGGTGTGGCATCGCTGGAGGCAGCTCGTCAGCAAGCTCCTCAGCATCCTTTCTTGCAAACATGGTAGACAGTAGTGCACTTCTTGTCCCTGCTGCAGCCTGGAGCTGCCAGAGAGCCCCTGGTGTGCTCGGGCCTGCACATAGGTGCATTTGCTGCTGTTTGCATCTCCGCGGAGCCTGGCCCCAAGAAGGTGTGACCCCTCCCAGTGGTTGCTCATGTAAGCTCCTGACTCAACCTTGATCCCTGTGTTTATGTGCACACTTATAAACTTCACTAGGACTTGTTAGGGGAGCTGCTTGTTTGGAAATGTTACAACTTTTTTATTATACCTTTAGGTAAGAAAATAGACACACTCCAAGGGAGGAAGAAGATCAGGGCAAGGAGCAGAACTTTATACTTGCTCTACTGAGT
The DNA here is from genome assembly GCF_031877795.1 of Strix aluco. NCBI lineage: Eukaryota > Metazoa > Chordata > Aves > Strigiformes > Strigidae > Strix > Strix aluco. The sequence goes on from NC_133933.1 coordinate 87,050,576, forward strand.
ACTACTACCCCTAAATAGTGTGCTTTGTCATGCCATGAAATCTTATCTGAAGCAGTGGAAAGCAGCACATAACTTACCATGGAGTTGAGATTCATTGGCTGGAATTTTATTGTAAAAGATACAAGGAGCATGATAGACACACTGGTGCTATCACCTATAGATACGTTCCTTGATGCTTTTCATCATAAGATGCTGCTTCCTCTTGCTTATATCGTTTTGCCATCTGTCTTGATTTGAGTGTTTCAGTGCTTGATGTTTTCATCCAGATCAAGATCCAGGAGACAAGTGAAAATATAAGCAGCCCATCTTCCATTTCAAATGAAAGGCTTGTTGAGTTTGCAAAGTTGCAAAGTTTGCAAGTGAAACCTTGTAAATGCAGTAAGAAAGCTAAACCACCTCAACTGCAGGTGCCTGCTTTTACTGCTATTTGAAAAAAATGTGGTTTTACAGATAATCTATGAGGCTTTTTGTGCATGGCCTGATTTGTAGTTTCTTAATGCTCAGGACTGGCAGTACTGTTTATAGCTTTGCCAAACTTATAACAATGAAAGAGCTTTTTTTCTGGCTAGTCTCTGACTCAAGGCAAACTATCCTGGAAGCAGTCAGTTTCATGGTTCAATTATTCCAGTGAATGAAATTAAGGGAAAATGATATATTTGAACATCCTAAAGAATTATTGCAATTATTTCATTGGGAAGATCTAGCACAACATGCTTTGGTACAGAAACTCAAAATTTTGTAGGACAGGGAAGTGGCTTTAACCAAACTCTGATATTTCTGAAAATGTCAGTTTACAGCTGCCTGTTTAGCCCGGGCCAGATACAGTCCTTGCAGGCTCCATATGCATTTAACAGATTGTGGATGGAGAAAGAGATTGGGGTGGAGTGGGGTGGAGAAGGATTTCCCTGCAACTTCTCTTTGTGGTGACTTTATGTTACTGTGTTTCTGGGTAGGGGAACTGCGAGTAAGGGTCACTCTTTTGTGATCTTACATGTTACATCTCATGGGATGAGGACGGAGTACAGAGAGGGGAAAACTACTAGCAGTGTGGAAAGATGGAGGGAGGATGGGGCTTCAGACAACGGAAAAGAGGAGAAAGGGAAAAGCAGAGCAGGAACAAGGTGAGATTAAGGGGACAAGGGAAGCATCAGGGCCCAAAGTAGGATGGAATATGAGGTTGAAAGGGGATAAAGGGAGAGAGGCCAAAGGGCTTGTAGCTCCTTAAGGGACCCAGGGCAGGATCCGAGAGTGCCACCTCTCAGCTTTCGTGCTCTGACTTGCAAGTAACAGTGGACGTGCTAGCCTTGCATGTGCTCCCATAAGCCTCTGGTGAGCACCACATAAAAGACAACAGCCTCTTACTGCCATTATTTCAAACAAGGAATGGTGCCACAGAGCTAATTGTGAGTGGAGGACGTAATTCTCCTACCCAGTGATACATTTATTTTAAAACAAGTAATAAAGTTTTCCTCCTCCTGAATTCCATCTGTCTGAGGGGTATGAAGGTTGAATAATGGAGCCTTCAAAAGTTACAGCATGCCAGAATTAAGTTTCTTCTGTTGTGTATCTAAATTAAAATGTGCTTGTGTGATCACATATCTGGCTTCAGTTGACTAAGACTGGACATCCAAAGTTGAGTGATCCCACGCGCAGGGTTTGATCAAATGACCAAATGCTTTTAAAAAGGTTTTAATTGCATATGGCAATGATAGATAATAACCACATTGTGTGTGCATTATTTTCATCCCAAAGCCTCCCTCATAATGTGGGTGGAACACTTCATTCGTCATTGAAAATTAGCCCTCACCAGGGTAGGAAATCTGTCCTGTTATTTGCTGGAACACAAGTTTATTACCCTCAGTCTTCTGGTTGGAAGTGAAAGAAACCATTACCTTTTTATTTTGTGGGAGAGAATAGAGAACAGCATTGTGCAATGCAATGCTGAGTTTTCCTCACTGGGTGCCCCAAAACTTCTCAGTGTAGATGAGCCATGGACACCAGTTAGTGTTATATTTTTCCCTGTCATGATGGCTGGTGCTCATCCTGACCTTCCTGGCTCTCTGAGACATGAGGTTGCTGGAATAGGTTGGAGAAGTTTCTGGTGGCCCAATTTTTCACAATGAGAATCAGCTATTGGAATAATCTCCAGGGAAGTGGTAGATTCCCCAGCATTGGACACTTTTAAGATTCAGCTGCACAGAGTGCTGGGCCATATTGTCTAGACCCTGCTTTTGTCAAGAAAGGTCAGACCAGATGATCTTTGAGGTCCCTTCCAGTCTGGTATTCTATGATTCTATGATTGTCCGTGTAAATGGGCACAATGCAGCTGCAGCAGCCTTATAGCCAGGGCCCTGGTTTGGCTGCTGTTTTCCTCCTCCTTCTCAATCGCTTTCCAATAAAGATGCAAAATGACAATTTGAGGTGGGTAGAGTGAGTGCAACTCTTGGGAACAGAGTTTTATTATTTTTCTGGCCTTATAAGCTTCATAATTTTCAGTGAGGGCACAGCAAAGGCAGAAGTGTTTGTTGCATACTGAATATTCAACAGACTGTTCTGCATCTACTAATTCTTAAGTAGAGACAAACCATTGCTGCACCGAGGAAAATTAGGTTTGTCAGTTCATTCACATTTTAAAAATAATCTTATAAATCTGCATTCTCTCCATCCTACTTATAGCTTCTTTATCTCCATCTTTGCACAGCATAAGCCCCATGTTACCCAGGTTCTTGCAGTACATGCAAAATGCACGGCAATCCGTTCAATTTTAATGAAGAGCATTTCCCAAATTAATTACCTAGAAACAAATATTAAATGACTGTTCTGTATAACATAGGAGGAAGAATTATTGCGGAGGAATGAAGGCTGTTATGAATGTTGCCGTTGTGCTCCGGAATGCAGCCCCCACGTCCTCCCCCGGCACCCTGCTCCAGTGGAAATGTAATAGCAACGAATGCTACGCTCCTCTCAAGATTTAGATATGTGCCTAATTTCCAGCAGGTGGATGATGCCGGTGATCTGATGTGCCCTGAATTAAGCACGTCTGTAAGGGTTTTTTTTGCTGAATTGAGACTTCCAGTTGTGTTATACTGAGGCTGGCAGTGACTTCAATTAGCTCTGGATGTGACTGCAGGACCTGAATCTCCCCAGCTCTCCGGCCCCGTGCTCCCTCACAGGCTTTGCAGAACTGCTGCCTGAATCTGATTGCTCTCGGGCTGGAAGAGCTCTTGTTCCTCTCCAGTAATTCTTCAGCATGCTGTTTAGGATTTGAAGTTATAAAAAGCTAAATAGTAAGTCAGTGTTAAACATAACATTTTAACTGTTTCCAATGTTTTTTCTTTTAGTGAAAAGATACCCCTATAAGAATCAGTTCACTTTGAAATGCTTATACAGGCAAAACAAGTTTATTATCTTTTACCCTGATGTTTTATACATCAGTTAGGGTGGGGATTGTATGTGTGAATCTAAAAAAAAAAAAAAGAACGAAAGAAATGACAAGAAAAGAAAAATCAAAAGCTGTATGCTGACAGGTGTAGATGGGCTTAGATAGCAAGGATTATATTACAAAATCTAATATGAAGATGGGTTACATCTAGCCCTTGCCAAAATTAAAAAAAGGAAATCTGATCAGCATGGTAGGCAGCTGAGTTAGACCCAAAGACTCATGAAATAAATGCCATTTGCATCCTTTTTCTTTTCTGCAGTCTCAAACCAGTAATAAATAGTGCAATAGAAAAGAAGTGGCAGTGGAATGCCTCATTTTAAAACTTTTTTATATTAATCTCTTTCAAAAGGAATAAAATAAGAAACTGAAGGTAAACAGTTCTGTTTAATATATAAAAAGCATATAAAATGAGCTTTAAGATTTATGTTTTTATGTATACATGTTTATACTTCTTTGATGACAGTAAAAAATATGAGAATGAAAAAGAGATCTTCATTTTTTTCCCCTACGCATTTTCTATGCATCTTTTTTTCTAAGGTATCCTGGTGTCAAAAATCACTTGCAATATACATGATACAGGGTTTTACTGTGATACACAGTTTTACCAAATAACAGAGTAAATAGGAGATTGTACCTACAGTAAATGGAACCTAAGTATAATATTATGTAGTAGAAGGAAAAAAGACAGTCTGTCTCCTTCTGGCTTGTGGTGTTTGCCTTCCACAGCAGAACACCTGGTTGCTGTTCTGCCTGCCGCACAGACCGCACTGAGTGGTGGGCGTCTGGGCTGACCGTGCCATGCTGGTTCCACCTGCTCCAGCACCCAGCACAGCCACCGAGGCCAGCAGTTCAGAAGGGTTTGGCCAACCTCTTGGAACAGATGTTTTAAAAGAGTTTGACTTTTATGTATATACCTCATCCAGGGACTGGATTTTCAGAAGAGTTTAGGCTGGGCTGATTGGAAATGCAGATGTTTCCTTTGGGTGCCTATGCAGGAACAGACAGGGGCAGGGCTATGGAGAGCTGCAGTCCATGAAGTGATCTCCAGCTCTGGGGGACACTTCCAAAGCAGCAGTCCCACCAGCATGGTAGACACACATGGAAGGGGCTGCATGTCCTGCTGGCTGAGCCTCCTTTGGGCACCGCTCAGGAATGCCAGAGGTTGTCGGAAAGAAGCAGAGCACTAAAAATACACATATGGTGGAAGACCCACCCTTAGTGAAGGCCATGGGATTTTTACTGCTAATTTGAAGGAAGGAGAGGCTTCTGACCAGAAAAGTCAACACTCATTACTGAAGCCTTTAAATAAATTTTTGAATGAAGCCTAATATTTCCACAGCTATGAGCTAGTACATCCATCTACATACCATACTTCCGTTCATACGTAAAATGATGAAAAAAGCGTGTTCTTAAGGACACTCGTAGGCTGTACAATGCTGTGCTGAAGCTTTTATTACATTGATTCAACTACTTTCTGCAGGTTATGTAAAGTAATCTTTCTGTATCTCATGGAATTTGCATCCTGGGAGTGATTGATATTCTATGTGTGATGAAGCTGACTTCCATTCCCTGCCACACAGGTGTGTGATGAATCCCAGTTTGAGGTCTGCTATTATTTACTGCCAAGGTTATTTCATAAATTCAGTTTCACACTTCTAATTCAGACCTGCATGCTTTCTGTGAGGAGGGCTCTTATTAAGTCATCATTTCTTGAGCAAACTAAACCAAACTAAAAGGTACCAGTAATAGATTGATTTTATTCCACTCCATAAATGTGTGAAGTATTGTTTTATTATACATTAAAAGTGTGATTATGTGTGATGGCGTCTTTGGATCATGTCAATGGATGAGTGCCACTTTTCATTGCTAGCTTTAATCGGAGTGTAGATCACTTTTAGTTTTCTAGGATATTTGTTAATGGGATTGTGAAAACTAACACACAAACTGGAAAGAGGAAAAAAATCTCTAAAACTGCCCAAGAGGTTAGTATTAATTTTCAGACTATCTGAATATTGGCATATATATCACTTGTCATTAAAAATCCAACCCTCCCATGCAGCAATTGTTTTCCATTCCAGGGACAGGGAAATGACGCAGCTTTTTGGAAAGCATGCACTATTACTGCTGGCTATTCAACAGCAAACACTGGATCCCCTGCCTTTGCTTTACAGCAGAAGGATTTGCAATTGGTCAGGTAGTTGCAGAATTCAGCCTTTCTAACCTCTGCCAAGCACCGAAAACAGGGCAGAACTTCCAGAAGCAGGAAGGGTGTCTGGTCTGTTTTTAGTCTAGAAGCAGGTTAGAAAGGATGAGAACATGCTTGTTGGGTAGATTCAGTCATGAAACAGCTCTTTTTGCACATTACCCTTCAAGCTCAGTTTGGAATAGCCTGCCTACTTATTTGTTCTTGATTGATTTGGAGTCTTTCAGGCATCTGAAGAGCAGAATCATCCCCACCTTTTTGTTCTCTGAGGTATAAATTATACAGTATAGTAACTTTTTCTTTTAAACCTTTATTTAGAGCACTCAGAATGGTTTGTGCCCTGAATCTGTGCTCTGTAACAATTTTGTTCCTGTGTTCTTGTTCCTTGTGTGTCTGTCTCTGTCTACATGGGAAACAGCTGGGCAGTTGCGTGGCTCCGCCTGTGCCATGTGAGCCAAGCAGGGACTGTATTGGCTGGATGCTCAACACAGGAATGGACACAAAGTTCATAGGTGCTTTTGTCCTTCCACTAAGTCTGGCCTCATCCAGCATATTTTACTCCTCGCTACGCTGTGTTACATGCACTGACTCCTAGGTATATCTGCCACACAGTTTATTTGGATGCTTAAGGCCCTTCCTTAAGTCACCGTCCCACAATTTTCTATGAAAAAAATTATTCTACTGCTTTAAAAGATAAGACCAATTAAAATTTCAGTTGATCTCCTCTCTCTTCCTCTTTCTCTACACACTACTTCAGGTATACCTCCCTTTAAATGTGTCTCACCTGTTTTCCATACCACAATCACACTGGTTTCTTTCTGGATGAATATAGGAAATGTGTATTTCCAGCAGCTATGGCTCACTGGGCGTCTCTTCTCCAGAGTCACTGTGTGGGTAGCCTTTGTTATGAGTCTCTTTCTTTCAGCCTTAGCTCTATCCTGGCCCTCTTCAATTTGTCTTTTTTCTTGTCTTTTCCAATAAACTAGGTTAGCCATTTGTCCCCCACACTGCTTCCCCCTTCCTTCTCATAAAGCTAACAGCTGGATGAGACATCTCTATACTCTTCTTGATGTGAACCTCCGTGGCCCAATTCTGTTGTTATACTTGGCTGCTTTAGAAAATGCTACCCATGGAGCTTGGAGCCTGGTCTGCATTGACTCACACGAAGAACACGAGTACCATACACAGTGGTCCTTCGTGTCCAAAGGAGAAGGTGTAACAGGATGTAAGACAGGCCAAACAAGGAATTTGTGGGGAGGTAAAAATATCATGAATGCATAGGTGGGATAACGCTGCTACTTCTCCTCCTCTTCTGTGGTGTCCTCCTCCTTTATAGCCTCAGGTGCACGCTTGCTTTTGCTGTTTTCATGAAACGCTGCCGTGTTTCGTAGTCTCCCTTGCATGCCACCTTGTTCCACAGAGAGGTAACCCAGAAAGTGAAATGGCCAGATACACAAAGGCACATCTTACCTGGAGCTCGTAACAGGTCATCTGAAATGTGCTGGGGGATGCCCCCAAGTGCTCTGCAACCAACACAACTTTTTTTTTTTTTTCTTTGGTTATACTTGGTTTGGAGGAGTGGTAGTGGTAGAGCAGGCAAAGTAAGAACTTGTCTGGTGCCGGGTGTGTAATCCACTGGCCACTGCTGCACAGAACTGGTGATAAGGTGTGAGAAGCAAGGAAGCCACAGAGAAGGGAACGAATTAAGCAGGAACTAATCTAAGCAGGATCTAATCAGCTCACCTCTGCCACTGTTTCTTTTCCACCAAGGGAAACAAAATGAAACTTCTAAAATGACTTTGCCATGGTCCTCTAAGACCTATATAATTAACTTTCCAGCTGATGTGTGAACCATATTTTCTTCTCTTGGCCTTTATTTTTGTAGGTTATTATCTTATGGTGTGCACATCTTAACTTTAGTTTCCGCCTTCTTGAGAAGGAATCTACCAGTGTCCAAATGCCCATTTGTCCTGATGGCAGGGACATTCAGTTCAGCTCTCCAAACTAATCTGCTTGCAGCACAGAAGCCTGCAGCGTGGAAGTGTTTGTGGTGTGAATCCAAACCAGCTTCTATTACAATAAAATATCATGTTCTACATAAGTAAGAAGTAGTTTATTTTTGTCCTGCTTTGATGCAGATCTTGAACAGTTCTTCCACATCTGTCTTCATAAAGGATAATTCACATGGGTGATGAAGTAAGAAGTAGGGTCAAATGCAGACATGCATTTTCTTTACAGATAGTGGGAAACCACATAGAAAAAAATCAGTGAAAAGACCACTCATTTTGGAGATATGGATGTAGCTAATTTGCTGTGTATTTTACCCATTTTAAAAAGAGAATATGTGTAGCAGTTGCTTAGAATGAATGCTTGGCATTGCTGTCAGAGTAAATCCATATACTTCCTTTATATTAGATCACTGTTTTATTTCAAGAGTTACATGCATACAGGATGACAGCAAGCTGATTTTCCAAATTGCTCTGCTTTGTCACTGTTAGCTTCTGGCATTAGGCCATCCAGATACGCTGTTTTTGAGATGTGCCTTGCCAGTTCCAGAGTTGTCCCTCCAACTCTATCACCTTTCCGAAGGTCAGTTATGCTCCTACAGTAAGTGGCACATTACATTTTTTTCTTTTTTTCTTTTTCATAGATAATAATTCTGTAGCAGTATAAAGAAATAAAACCACCCTCTCTCCCAACACAGTGGTCTATTGAGAAACCATTGAAAACAACCTATAAAGGACATGGGGCTTGTCATTGCTCTCCAGTTTCTTGACTCCTGTGAATATTCTCTACCACAAGGATCCTGTTAAATAAAAGGGATTTTTGAACAAAATACTCAGAATCTTTTACTTCTCAATGTGAGCTGCCTGGCATACCAGGAATCACCTATCAGGGTAAGTATTTTCCAAGCAACAAAGTGGAAGGATTGGAAGTGCTGAGGAAGCAGAAGTACCAGGGAGGGGAAAAATTGTCTTTCTGTTTTGCCAATGCTTTCTCAGCTGCCAATTTCCACATAGAGCTGCAGATGCTACACGGGAGTGGAAACTTTCAGTTAGTGTCACACAACTCTTGAGACTCACTGCCACTGAAAATATAATTAGAGATCTGGTTATCCAGCTAGAGGTCAGGAAGCTAGAGTTAATTGCTAACCTGTTTATCCTACTCAAGGGATAAAGCACATAAATACAGTTAGAAACTGCTAAAAGCCTAAGAGACCTCTGCTGAAAGCCTGCTGCAGGCTTAAGGTAACAGTTTTGAAAGTGCCTGAGGGAATGAAAAACCTACAGTATGCCACCCGCACTGGTACAGTCAGCTCCGCACCAGCAGCCTGCAGAGGTCCTGCTTTGGCCACAGCCCCATTAGCAGATGGTGTCCCTCATCCCTCCCCCTGTTAGCCCAGGCAAAGTCTCTCTATTAACCAAGGCTCTGCTGGAAGGGGTAGATATATCCTAAGTCACTTAAGAGGGGAAGGTCCTTTAGAAAACCAGACTTAGATACTCTTGAAAAAGGTGCCCCAGACTTTTGTTCAAGCAGCTGCATTTACAAGCCCAGTCCTCCAAAGCCTTACTTGTGTGAATAGTCCTTACCCTTCAGCCTAGTGTGGCTGAAATCAATGCCTCTTCATGTGCCCCTTTCATGCTTAAATGGCAGGAACCACAAGTCATTTGTTTCCTATCCTTTCACCACCTGATTTCCTACATTAAAACCCCCACATCTATCTATTCTGAGTAGGCAATGAAATCCCTTATGCCTGTACAATGCAGCCCACTTTCAACCGGAAGATTTTTTGTTATTCCTTGTTCTTATTAAAATAACTCCTGTGCATATAAAGACTTTGATTATCAAACCTACATAATGCAGCCAAACCTGAACAGGACTTCCACGGGGCTGGGGAAAGTCACTCCACCACTCCCCAAAGACAATCTTCTTCCGAAGTCTCTTCTCTCTCCTCCGGAATATTTCTGGGCTACAGCACTTGAAAGAAGCCAGAAGAATTATTTTTATATCAGGGAAATGTCATTTTATTTTTACTCTCCTCACACTGGAAAAAACATCCTTTTTTTATCAAAGTTTTCAGAAATGTTTTCCTCCAGTGCAGGTGGAGCGTGGTGTTTCTCTCCCCCCGTTTTCACCACTAAAAAGCCAGCAGCCCAGTTCAAGTTTCTCGCCTGGGCTTCCTCAGCATCTATTAGGTATTCTCGGAGGAAAGTGCACTCTCTCCTGGGAGAAGTGTTAGAGAGGGGATGTGGGGGGCTCCCAGCACTCTGCTGCGTGGTGGATGACAGGTCAGCTGGTGAGATGAGTCTCACCCGAACCACGAGGATTAGGAGCAATTGCAAAGCTGAAAGGTTTTGATGGCTTAAATGGTGGCCCTCTGCTGGGGCAATGCTTCTGCCCCTGCATTCAGGGTAATACTTAGGTGTATGCCAAACTTTTAAGTATATGCTCATTGACTCCAAAGAAAATTAAGAATGTGCTTTGGCCTTGTCCTGTTACTGGCACACTCACCCTAATACACTATCAGGGAGCATATTATTGCCTGTTGCTTAATACAAACATGATGGAGTAGTTGATTCATATTATTTAATAAGAAAATGACTGACTGTTCTGCATTGTCTGTTTGCGTCTTAGGAGCAGTAAAATGAATCCATTAACTTATTAACTTTTATTTTGAAATCTTTCATGGAACTGTCATGTTATTTTGATTTGAATAAGCAATTCATCTTTTTTAACAACTATTTTTTTGGTCCAGGGAGACTCATGTACTTCTGTTAATAGGTCAGAATTATGAGACATATCACTCATGTTCAGAATCTTTTTGTAGTGTATAGCTTATTAATAATAGATTTGAATATCAAAAATAATGATATGCTGTTTCAGCATTTAATTTGGGGAAACATTCAGAAGATTTCCCCCTTGTACTGGCACAGTCAGTGATGAAGATAGAGGGAGACGAAATGTACTGTAGGTGGGAGCAGAGACACTGCAGCAGCTAATGTGAGGTTGAGCTTTAAATTTTTATGACAATTCATAAACTATTTTTCTAGCAGAGACCCTGGCTAATCGCAGCCTCTCCCTGACAATTTCCTTGTTCTGATTCTCATGGATTTAATAGTGTTCGTGGGGGGTGAGCTGGGTGAGATAGCTTGCTCTTGTAAGCTGCTTACACTTGTGTACATTTTTCTTCGGGAATGTCATGTCTTCAGCAAGCTGTTTGCAGACGAGTGATTTCTCTCCTCTTAATTCTTGTCTGTCTAATGGTTTTACTAGTGGAGGGTGGACATATGGATTCAAAGTGATGGCTCAGAAGCCTTTATTCTTGGTAAAATTATACTGGGTTGTTATCTTTTACATCAGCTATCTCTCCATGCCTCTTCCCTCATCTCCTTCCCACCCCCGGCCCCACCACCTTGGGGGTCTCTCCAACGCTTGCCATATCTTCCTTTTCAGATTTACTCTGTGGGCACTGCCAAAACTCATCTCCCATCTTGACTAATGCTGTCTTTTCCTGTGTACATCCACATAGCAACTCTCAACACCTGACATCCCCTCACCTTGCCCTCCGTCTAACTTTCTCACCACGCAGGGAGAAATATAAGACACAACAAATGTGGTTTAACTAGTCTGAAACTTTAATTTCCTCAGCTGTAAGCTTGCCAGCAATAGCTCTTCCACTGCAGGTGAGGACTCCTTTCCTAATGCCTTTATTGGCAGCCTCCTAAGTCACTGCTTTTCCCTTTGGAGGACAGAAGAGACCTTGCTCCTCACCACTGAAGCAGAGTCGGGTCACTCAAGAGCTTGTCTTCCAGTGTTAGGCAGTTTGCTTCATTGTTTTTGGCTTAATTTTTCCACTTTCAGCTCTGCTTTATCCTGTAACTGGTGCCCTGTGTGAGGGTGTTTGATATTGTACCCTTGGGGTTTGACGTTGCTTTCTATATTATGTGCCAGGAAGATGAAGAAGATGGTGGAGCAGAACTTAATTTTATAATTAACATAGCTTTTCTCCCTTTTGTGGTGACAGTAACCTCTGCCTTTGGCAATGTATCCCAGTTACCCCTGTTAGGATCATCTTTCTGGCTGGTCGTTCACATTATGTTTCTCCCTTTTAGCTTGCAGCTTGAATCTTTCTGCCAAAGCCCCACTCTCCACCCTATTGAATACAACTTTCCTCTCTTCCCCAGTAAGGTATAGAGCAGTTCCAGTCTCTTCCTGATTTCTGTTGTACCTTACTGTAGCAACTCCTGCTTTGCCAGCATCAGCAGTCTGACGGTCCTGTCTCTGTGCATGGGCTGTCCTTTCTGAACCAGCTGGTTCACACATTACCACCTCACCCCTACAATTCTCTCTCAGTGTCATTTCAGCTGAATAACCTGCAAAAATTGCCACCTGCTCACAGCTAAGTACAGAACCAATACATACTTCAAAAACCTCTTTTCTTTGGATGTGCCTTTCAAAGATATTTGGATATATTCCTGGCTGACTCAGTACCATCCAGGAGAATATCTCCAGCCCCAGTTCCTGCTGCTCTTCCCTGCACCCTTCTCTCTGTCATCATTCAGGCTGCTTTCTTGCACCTGTTAGCTTCAACCTGCATGAAACTGGTGCTTTTCCTCTCCACATCGGTGACATCCAATTACTTTATTCAAGCGGGTATGGACAATCTCTGGTGATTCATGGTGTGGCATGGAAAGGGAACATGCTCCTGCTGCCTCCTTCCAGTCATCTGCTCGCCAGAGGTTAGGATACACCTTCTCTTCAGCCAGCTCTATTATAGGGGCATTCAACAGTGGGAGATGGACTGGGAGAAATCCCTCTTAAGATGCCTCAGAGTGACATGACCAGAGCATGTCTGCCAGCCCTCTCACCTTCTGCAGTGCCCGGGTGAGCAGCCTTGCAGAGGGAGAGCACATTCACCCCAGGCTGCTGGCATGGGCGGCCATCGAACTCACACAGCCAAATAATCGTGTCTCCAGTGAACGTTGGCAGTCCTGGGACTCCACTGCGCCCACTTTGGCAGGAGTCATCTGCAATTTAAAACACCTCTTGGAGCAAAGGATTTTGGTGTGGACAGGAGCTTAGTTAGGAGAAAACCACTTTAGTGTAGAGACTTTTCTTTTAGTGAATTTATGCTTGCTCCCACTGTGGAGCTTCAGGTTTGATTGCAGAGTTGACTACATAGTATAAAACACACAAGAACAAAAACTTGACGTATGTATAAAGCCCATATAATACATGCTGCTGCCCCTGAGGTAGCAAAGTGAATTTAAAGGCAGAGCAGAGCTTGTCCTTACAGCTTTTCCCTCACCCACTGCCCCTTTTTTGCCACTGCAATTCTGCCCTGTGCAGGCACTGGGCCCAAATATTCTCATTTCTTTCCCTCCCCATGTTTTACATATATTACATATATGTCTTACAATAGTAAGCAGTTTTAAAATTTTTGTGTGGCTTACCTCACCCTCTCAACCAGGAATTTCATAAATAAATCACTGTCTTTCAAACCCTTTTTGCAGGTTGCATCTGTCTAAAGTGTGTGCGCTTCAATAAGTGTGCCTGACAGAGAAATTAAAAAGAAAAATCATCTCCCAAACAGAAACTATAAGAGGCATGTTGAGCTAAACACTCACTGCACATTATTACAAGGGGAATATGATTTGAGAAAGAGTGTTTAGAAAATAAAGGTGACACTTTGTTTCCCTGAGCTCAGTGGGCCAGAACTTCACCTGGGGTAAATTGATGTAGGTTCACTGAAATCAATAGCTGATTTGTTCTTGCTGGGACCAGTTCTGTTGAATTTTAGCCATCAGTTATTGAAAGGCTTATATTTTTCCTAAGGAACTAAATATTTCTTCATAGTATGTCTTGCTGTCGGGATTTATTCAGTTTTCTGTGAGTAATTCAAAGGGATTGTCCATTGAGACTGTTTTTCAGTAGAAATGTGGATTCTTAACTAAACAGATTTTTGGAAGCAAAACATATATGCTTTTCCTGAAAAAATTGTCACGTAAATAGATGCTTATAAAAAAAAGGTTTGTTTCTGTTAAAATTGAAAAAATTCAGCTGAAAGTGACCCCATATTTGATCCGGAAATGCTGTGCCACTGTCTGAAGGGAAGGGTAGTTTGGGGGACATAAAGCCTCTATTTCCCTCTGTAAAGGGGGATGTAAAGCCATATCTCCTTGCTTTGCAGCTGCACTGTGACTAGGACAGGAGCCTGTGAAGCTCCTTGAGAGATCAAGGTCTGTGGGGTCAGCCCTTGGTGAAGCATGGGTGCATGAGGCACTGCCATGCCCATCAAGCTTTGCAGTGATATGCTTACCTTGAAGATTTTGGCCATTTTCCGTTTAGCCACTGACTTGAGAAATCCCAGAAAAAAAAAAATCCCACCCCATCTTCTTTTTCATCAACAGTTTTGATGCATGGGGAGTGATGGGAGGAAGAAGGAGGCAATCCCTTCCCCATCTCTCAGCCATTCTGAGAGGGATCCTCCTCACTCTTCTGTTGAGTGCTTTCTTCCTGAGAGCATTTGGGCAATGACTAAGCATCCTGGAGCAGACCCTGCTTCTTCACAGCCTCCAAATACCTCTCTGTTGGGGAGCTGGAGACATGCCATGTCCAGTGGGAAAATCCAAGGAGCTCCTGGGAGAGTCTTGTGGCTGTGGGAAGTGGGGGGCAGTGGTGGTGGTGCTAGAACACATCTCTTAGCCAGCCAGAGCTGCTCCCTCCCACCCGTGACAGCTGCCTTCCTTGCCGGCAACATCTGTGCCTGGGTGAGGAGGGAGCCGAGCCTGAGCCCAGAGATGTTCAGCCTGCGCCTCCTCTGGAGGAGCTCTCTGCTTTTAGGGTCAGGCATTGCCATGGTGCCTGCTGCCCGCCTTTGTGTAAGGGGTAATGGGGAGGTCTTCTTCTCACTTCAAAGTTGCCAACTTTGGTTCATACAGCTGAGCAGTGTACATGAGCCAAAGGGCATGTTTCGTGTACATTTTGGTGAATAATAAGCCTTTACACCATTCCTGTTTTCATTCAAAAGCACTGCGGATAATCTGAGTGGTGCTTATTTGCAGTATGACCACTTTACACCGGGCCCTTAAAGTGGCAAACACTAAATTCGCCTTCTTTTTAAGATCTTTGTTTATTGCCAGAAGGGGTTAAAGTTGCCCTTGTGGAAAGGAAAGGAGAGTTTATTTATTCCAAAGGCAGTTTTACTTAAATCCTGCAGGAAGGCTGATTTTTCTATACACAATTTTATGTTTGTATTGTGCTCAGAAGTAGCAGTATAAATACAAAAGGCACACCTAAAATGTACCTACAGCCTGCTGTCTGTTTTTCCAGTAGACACAACTCAGGATGGCCCTGCCCGCTTCCCGCTGGACTCAGCATCTCTCCCTGCCTCTCACCTTGCTTCAGCTGTGTGTGAAAAACTATTCACTGCAATGGCCTCGGGATCACCAGAAAAACAGCATCATTTAAAGAGGACTTAATACTTAGATGGAGCTTTATTGCATTTTAATCTCTATATCCTTAAACCTATAAATACACTCTAACGTTAAAATCAATTTTGAACTTTTTAACTTGATTTTAAGGCCATCTTTTTTTTCCCTTTCCTTAACTGAATTGAGAAAAAAATACCCAAACAAAAGTCTGCACAGTGATTGTGCACTGTAAGTTGCTGTGCTCTTTTGCATAAAAGATTTTCCATATTACAGCAGGGGGCCTTCCTCTGGTATGTCAGGAAGAAGAAGAAAATTCATTTCTTACACCCGCCTGTCATTTGCCCTTTTATGATTGAACCATATACCGTCAGACAACCACAAAAATGACAAAAGCTTTTGCAACTGAATACATCTGATAATTGCAGTGTTTGGCTAAATTTAGGAATACAGCGGTTGATACTGCAGTGTCCGATAGAGGAAAAAAAAGAAGAAATGGTGTGTAATCCTATTTTACAGTCT
This sequence comes from Strix aluco, assembly GCF_031877795.1. Lineage (NCBI taxonomy): Eukaryota > Metazoa > Chordata > Aves > Strigiformes > Strigidae > Strix > Strix aluco. The sequence continues at coordinate 87,066,174 of NC_133933.1, forward strand.
GAGACACCTTAGTGATTACGTTACATTACCATCACCTTAATGTTTCTATTTTGTTAATCTAAATTTTATTTTAAGGATTTTTTTTTAAATACAAACCAAGCCTCTAAACACTTCAGAGAAGCAAGTACACATGGGGTTGCCTTTTCAGTTTATGAATTTTGAGGTTAAATTGATTCACCTTTGCAGAGTGCCTTCAAAGCATGTACAACCCCTGGGGTTCATGTGTGCCTTGGAGCATGAGGGCTATGAGATCTTCCCGAGAAGGAAATTTGTTGTATCGGTACTGTAGGAAGTTATGGGAAAGTCAGGGAGGTTTTGCAAATGGAACCCCCTCATCAGCATTTTTCCTTTATACAAGGGAGGCTGATTATGTGTTGCCTTGGGAAGTGTCCTGTGCAAGAGGGTTCCGGGTGTTTGTGTTAACCAAGAATATTGTATTTATTCAAACAAACCAGACCCGCAATTGATGAGCTTTAAAATCAAGGTGGGAGCCATATGGTCTAGATGACCTTTAGGGGTCCCTTTCAACTCAGACAATTCTGTGATTCTATGGTTCTCTGGTCTGTTCCAAAGCTTATTGGTATCAATGAGAAGATTCAATCAAAACTCTTTTTTAAAGGGTACCAGTTAAAAGCAGGTTCTGATTTTGACTTTGGCCAAATTGTGTTGAAATTTGCATTCCTAAGAATACGAAAATAGTATGAGAAATAGAATTGTGGAATAGTTCAAGGAAACATGCTCAAGATTTTGACGTATCAGTAAAACTATTTCAACAGATCAAGGCAATTTGAAGCAATATAAACACTCCCTGTTAATCTATAGTAATAATTACATGACTTGATTAAACATAATCTGGTGAGATATACACCACTTGGGGGACCCTGCTCTGCACCTTGCCTAGGCAAAAGTTCCAGTGAGACGTTTTCATCAGTTGTGCAATGCCAAGGCTTTGAAAACTTCACCAGTCTATAGTCTAACACAAATCGATATAACTAATAGTATTAGACTGATATTACAAACAAATCATTTTCTTCCAGAGCAGAAAAATCTTTCCATCAGATCATGAGAGCATATTGAAGTGAGAAATAAATTTATATGAAGTTCTTTCCAATGGTTATCATTCGTACATGTAGCTATTTAGGGTTTTCCAAGAGTAGTCTGAAGTTCTTGTTATTGATTTGATGCTTTTTAATGTATTGTCATGACCTTTCAAAACACATTGTTAAAAATTCTGTATTTACTTTGTTGCTGTGTAAAGACATTGATATAATTAATATTTAACCAGTGTACCTCCAGTATGAATTCTCCCTTCCTCATCCACATCGTATACATACCAGTCAGCAGCACTGTACCCCTCCTTTCCTACTGAACTGGAGAGAAACACCACGATCAAAGAGGGGTACAGTAAATAAATAAATAAATAAAGGTGTGACAGAGGTGTCAGGCACCGGTCACATTGGAGGAAGGTGTTTAAAAAATATTTTTCAAGTTCCAGATGTATCTTAGTTTCATGGTTATTAATTTATCAGGAAACTTGGGTCTGAGGACAATGGAAAGATGTGTATATTTGTATAGGATGGGGGAGAAGGAAATGAATCCCGATCCCAGTGGGTGAGTGATGGGATTTGTCTGGGCCTGATTCAGTAGCACCAAAAAGGGACCAGGGGCGGCTTCAGGGCATTTGTGCCAGTGGGACCCAGTGGGACATTGAGGTTTTCATGCCCCCTCTAGCACTTTCAGCTTTTAGTTCCCTATGAGAAGAAATGATGAAGTGGGCCAAAATGTTAACTGAAGAAAATAGAGATCTTCAGTGCATTTGTCAGGATAAAGCTATTAATGGGACTGTAACTGTGATGAAAACTCAAGTCTTTAACTTTAATAATGGCTGATGATAATATTATTAATACGGACATTTCACACTTCATTTTTATTTCAGATTATATTTTTAAATATTTAAAATGGGCTTTAAAATATGGCTATTATTAGGACTTATCTGATGTTATGCTAGATTGCTATGTCCTTTGGATATAGTACATACATAAGAGGAGCTGTGGCATACACTCCATCAAATATCCTCCCTGGAATTCAATATGCAAATTATGGGACACTAAGATTTGAAGTATAATGTTTTTAATCTAGAGTATATAAAAATTGTTTGGGCTGATACACAGCTTTAATGAAGGATGGACGATATTTACTATTCCTATGTTAGGAATTTGCTGCCTCGGTACTGGAAGGCTAGGGTGCCTCTGGTTTCTAACAGGGCTTAGTCATCCTCCGCACACTGACAGTTCTCCTATGTGGTGTGTTATCGAGTGCAGCGCTGCAGCACAGGATGAGTCCCCATGACCAAATGCACAAGGGCTTTTCTGAACTGAAGTTTTAACCTTGCTAGAGGTGCTATACATTATGGGGTGGATTGATTCCCTCCCTCGGTTGCAGTTACGTGAAAGCATTTGTGTAAAGGAGCTATAGGCAAGGACTGAGCGTGCGGTCCCAGCAGCTGCAATGAATCTGTGGGCTGCAGCAGCTGGAGGGCTGGGCTGTGGAGCTGGGGAACGAGGTGTAACGGGGCCCAGGGGATTCCAGCTCATCCTTGCAGCAGTTGCACTATGGTTTTGCATTCCTTGTGTTCATGGGCTTGGGAAGCTGTTGGGAGCCTCACAGCCAGTTTGAATTTGTGGGAGGAGAAGGCCCAGCTATATGAACTGGCTGAAATGGGCCTTGACGTAGCTTGTCGGGATCAAAGGGGTGACCAGCTGCTGTGGCTTTGACAAGCTAAACTCAAATTCAGCATCTCTGCACTAGAGTCACTTCTGCTTGTCTCACAGCCAGCCTGAGCAGGGCAGATGGAGGGCACGTGTCTTGCTGGAGGTCAGACAGTAAGTCAATAGCTTTACCAAGCTGAGATACTGGGACCTTTTATTTTCTCAAAACCATATGCTCCTCTCTTTTATATCTTCTGGGGGTGGCAGATGGATAGAAGACACTTTCTTTCAGAGCAAAAGTGGCTGGCGACAGGGTAAATGCCACTACACCTTCCCAGAGGGTGCTGTGCTGTCTGTGCCACTTACATGATAGAGAGGGGTCTGGGGAATGTGATGGTTTAGCCCCTGCCGGGGTCTGAGACCACGTGGCCGCTGCCCCTCCCCCACAAAGGGAGTGAAATACAAAGCCCCGAGACTGAGATAAGGAAAGGTTTAATACAACAGCGCAACAGCAACACAACAAACAATAACAATAACAGTGATAACAATGAACAGAGCAAAGTATATATCGATACAGCAGTGAGAGAACCGGCTGCGCCAACCCACGTGATCACTGATTCTTCCCGCGCTCGCGCCAGGATGTGACATCAACATGATATATGAATAACCCGGCTAGAGCTTCCCCCCCACTGCTGGGGAAACTTAACCCTATCCTGGCTAAACCAGGACAGGAAGATGAGTCATGGGAACATCCATTTAACTTCTCTTCTAGTCTTGCTGGCACTGCTGAGCCTAACACAATGCAAACTCCTACTTTTTACATGGTGAGGTTTTCTGGAGGGTTGGTTTAAGTCCATGGGTGAGTAAAACTAGTGGACACTAGCCACTCTTTTGGAGATCCTGGGACAGATTCAGTGAACAACCAGAAGATTTTTTTCTGTCAGATCAACAAATGTCATAAAAGTCTGGATGGACATAGTCTCTGCCCTTCTCCGGCTGACACTTAGTCCCCTTGCTGCAGCCATGGGATGAGGCTGAACTGGCAGATATTTACCTAGAAGTTCTGCCTGACTGGCAGAGGAGTTTTCCCTTTTGAACGGAAACTTTGTGCCTCAGTGGGGCCAGCTCTCCCACCCCTTCCTCTCCTTCAGGATCCTGTCCGCTGCTCTTCTCCAGTTCCCTTCCCCAAATGCTGGCTCTGTTGCTACCACCCCTGTGTCCTCTGCAGCCTCTTCAGTGCTGCCACCATCCCTGGGCTTGCAAAGCCACTGGAGCCCTGTGGGCTTGATGGAGCTGGTGTAGTGACAGTGCCCAGCACAGTGTTTGGAGACATCCAAGGTGGCTGAAACAGGGCCTGGAGGGGGCCCTGGGTCTGCTCAGAAACTCTCTGCTGACGCATGGCCTCCTGGCATGCCGTGGCTCAGGCGGCAGGCATGAACTGTTTGCAGAGAGACCAGCAAGGGGAACTTTGTGTTGTGGCACAATGGGGTGTTGTGCCTCTGAAGAAGCAGGAACCCTCTTGCCTTCTGAAAGCTAACAGCAACATTCCCTGGGAGGCTTGTATTTTACAGGAGGCATGTCAACTTGCTGTCCTGATTATACAGCTGCTAGCCTAGTTCTGGGAAACGAGTGCATGAAAATGAGTGCAGAAAATGAGCCTTCTAATAAGGCTCAAAGACTTTGAACTTCCCCTATTGTCACCGTAGGTCTTCCCCTACTTGCTTAGCAGAGGGAGAACTATTCAGCTACAATCAAATAATGCAAATGACCTGAAGGAAATTCATCCTAGAGACACTTGCTGGATACACTGCTAATATGGTTTCCTCTCTTTCACTATTCAACCAGAATCTAGGATGACCTTTCCAATGAAACATAAAACCTACAATGTGCACCCTTACTAATGTATTCTAATGCAATTAGTTCATACAAAAGGCTTGTTAAATTTGCAGTATCTGCTTTCACCTTTACAATAATTGCTAGTGATCCCAAACCATAAGTGTGTGTCATTCTGCAAGGCTCCTGAACTGTAAATAAAATGGAAAGTTTATTTGATAATTCTCCTGCCTGTCTCCTCAACAGTCCTGCTTTTCTCACAGAGGTGTTTGTATGAAGCCTATCAGAGGCTTAAATCTGGCTCAAGAGAGAGGGTCAAAAGACATAAGCCACAGCAAGGTATTAGGGCAGGAGCAATACTGCCAGTCTACATCATTGTACTTTTTGCAGGGCAGGAAAGGAAATGTTAAGGTTAATGAGAAATATGGAGGCTTACAACATTGCTGGGTAGTGACTCCATTCTGCTGGGGAAATAAAGGAGGACGCTCCTCCCTCAGTCATGCTGTGATCCCTTCTAAATAGCTTTGTCACACAGAGAACTCCATGAATAATTACCTCCTTACATCTCTTGAATCGTGCAGGAAAGTTGCCATCCCAAATAAATGTCCACTGTGCCATTAAACTGCTGTGTGACTGAGCTCTAAGGGCTTCTGGAGGTATGTGACACTTGGGTGGGTGGGATGGTGCCATAAGCAAGTCTTGTCCATTAACCAAGTCAACTCATCAAGCTCACCGGGATAAAGCCAGCATCCCTGAGTGAGGCAGCCCTGGCTGGCTTCTCCCTGGTGGCAGAAAATCCACCTGGAGTGGGATGACAGTACTGCAAAGTACCCTGAGCATCTGGGTGCTTCAGAAGGGTTTGAGACAATAATTTTTGCCCGTAAAATGTATGAAAGTGACATTTGTTCAGTGATTCTGCTCCACAATTTCTCCTGGTGAATGTTCCCCAAAGAGATAGAAACAGGTATGATCTTGCACTTTTGCTCTGAATTGTTACTATTACATGAATTGCTGCTATTATTTTGGTAAACCTTACTTACCCTGAAGTCTTTTTTCTTCTCAAAATAACTTTGCTACAAGCAGAGATGCACTGTGATGCACTGAAACAATGCTGCATTTCCATTCCCCCACTCTGGCATGTAAAGTCACAGGAAATGAGCTTTTCTAAGGGACTGAGATGAGGTCAGGGAGAAATAATTATTTTTTCAATCTAGTAGCTTTATGTGTTCAAATAGGGTGAAACCAGGGTCTCCCACCGCCCTCCTGTGAGACCAAACTCGAGCATCCAAAAACCTGTCTGGGAAATTCTTTTGGCACTTTTTTGAGCTAGGAAATCTGAGAGGAGGTACCTAACTCCAGGAGAGAACTCCCACAAAGGACATAAGGCCACACAAAGATGGTTACTCTGTGGTTGGATCTCTTCCCCTACCTAGAAAACTTCTTAAGCAGGAATTTGGAGATTTTCTACATTTGCCTAGGATTTCCAGCCACCTGGCAGCCCTACCACTGCTAGGGCTACAATCAGGCTGTGGGCACATACATGTGTACATAAGCAACCTCAGTGGCACAGGCTTGGGGAGTCCAACACCAGACTGAGTGACGGCCCTGCAAAGTCTGAGTCCTGCCATGTGCACTGAAGACAGGCTTAGGTGCTTCTTGCTCAGCTGTTTTTTTCTCCAGGCACTGAAACTACCTCGTGCATGCCGCTGGCGGCAGGCATGCTCTGCAGCCAAAGATCCATCCCACACATAGCATGATGCCAGGAATTTGGCGATGCAGGGCTTGGTATTGCCACTGGTGTAGCCATAAAAGGATTCACCCATGGGGAATCACAGTCTCAAGTGAAGTCTGGGGCTGAACAAGGAGCTGAGCCGAAATACTGTTAGACCTGGGCAAGTGGTTTTGTTAGTGTTAGACTTGTCCTGCTGCAGCTGTAGGAGCTGAGAAGCAGTTTTGTTGAAAGAAGAGCTGACTCGGTGTGCCCATTGTGTAAATCTCGCCCCTTTCCTTTGTGTTCCAGTAGGTTTGGTTGAAGAACTGGCAGGTATCAAGGCATCTGTTGGCTTTGTGTCCCATTTATTTGTATAGGTTCTTGGTTACAGAAAAATAAATGAATCCAGTAAGCACATAAAGAAGAGTTTATCCTTATTTGTTATTAATTTCTTACTATCCACATTCTCCCATGTCTTGTGTTTTTTTATGCAAAGCCTTCTCCTTACTGTCTAAACAGGGAAGTGCTGGTATTTATTTACTTTTGAACATCAATATTTTAATGTGGGCAGCTCCTAATTATCTACTGCTAATTTAAAATGGGAAAATGAAGTTCTTGATTTGACAAACTGCCTTCTGAAACCAAGGGGAAATGCTGCTGTGCAGGAACGGTGACCTACACATGATAAGCAATAGGTTTTCTTTGCATTTTCCTTAAGTGTAGTATCTGCAGTGGCTGACTTCAAGATCCCTCCTCAAATATATTGTCAAACAGCAGTAACACCAAAGTATTTGACTTGGCTTTCTTTGGCTATTGTTATAAAAAGCAAGGGAGAATCAGGTTTTTGGCAGGTATAAATGGGTGAAATCAATGCAGCTACACAGCTGGGGATATGGTCCTTTGGTGTCTGATGAGGAAGAAACTAACTCTTTACTTTTTACCCTTGAGGCGGGTCAAGCGCTGCCCGTTGCTCCAACCTACATTGCTTTGATGAGTTGTGTAGTTAGTTCGGGCTCTACTTGCCCCAACCGTGTGTGCCTGTGCCGGTGGTGGGAACTGCGGGCACACTGTGCCCAGCCCTGGGCCTGAGCTTCCCCACTTGGCACTTCGATCAGCTCATCCTAAAGGAGAGCTGAAGGCGTTAGTCAAAATGCAAGCAACCCAAGAATTAGAGCTTGAATACAAGTCAGAGCTCGCAAGACCGTGTTGGTTGTGAAAGCATCTTTATTCTTGATCTGCAGAAAAGATTTCCTCGTGCTGTTTTTTGAGCAGAACTGATGGGATCGGGATTACTGTCTATCAGGCAACAAGGGAACCCGCCAGCTTGCAGAAGGTATGTGATTAGAGAGGACCCTAGGGTAAGGCGATTCCCAATGGGGCTTATAAGGGAGCGCATACTGCTGAAGCAGCACACATTACTGGCTTCCACTGCCGGAAAGCCAGGGCTGGCATCACTGCAGACACTCCCCACCAGTGGATGTTGCTGCAGGCACATCAGAATTTCTTAATGTAGTGAAGAAGAAAGGGGGAAGAGGACAGCAGGGAAGAGAAATCGGGGGAAAAATGTATAAAAAATTCACTACATAAATTAGCTGCGCTTCTTGCAGCAAAACTAACAGTTTCTTTTGAATGTGAATTCTGTTGCTTCTCTTAACTAAATGCCTAAAGGAATTGTATCACATAATATACAAGGGTAATTATTAAAAATGCATAAATAGTCTTGTAGGTACAAAAAGTTGCAACTTGTCTCCAGCAAAACATTAAAAGGTTTGCATATGTCAATGAATTACAGGCTGTTTGCTTTTAATCGCTGCTATTTTGGGAGTTCCTGTAAGGATGTTTTTAGAAGAAACACATTTGGTAATTGGAGGAGCCTGCCCCATTGTAATGGGCAGTTGAAACCCAAAGGAGGCCTAGTGAGGATTATTCAGGGTGTCTAACGGTTTTGGCTCTGGCTTTGGGTGTTAAGTATCGGCTAACATGTTTATGCCTGGCCTTCAGATGTCCAAACACAAAGGCTCCTTTCTTCTGCTCCTGGCACAAATCCAGGCCAATCTTAGAATATTTGCCCATCCTCCTCTTCTGTATCCGACCCATCATTGAGGACAGTGTTTCTCTTGGAGTTTCATCTGAAAAACACTACAGCAAAGGAATGCTCACTGACCCAGAAGCCCAGTGACAAGAAGAGGGAATTATATGTGTATGAATGTCTGCCTTTGGGAAAAAAAGAGCACGGAAAGAGAACTACAACAAATCCAAAGTTTCTTTCCAAATTGAGCCACCTGGATTTTTTCTTTTTAAAAGTCAGGTCTGGTGGGACATGCTTGGATAATTTTTTTAAGGCAAAGTATTATGTTAAGACAGCCTGCTTACTATTACAGCTCTGAGATTCAAGAAATAGAAAATGTACGTTTGTGTTCAAGAGCACAGGCATCAGTTCAGATTGATACTTGGAGATTATCCTGAGCTAGAATAATGTATTTATGACTAGGGTCAAAGGGATTACCCACATGAATAAGACCTAGCTGGATCAGGAGCTGCTGCTTACAGCCAGCCAGGAATGGATAATGTGATATGAAACCAGACCTTTTTGGATTGTTTTCTTCAAGCTTATACATCTAATTTCTGTCTCCGTGTTTGAAGCTATTAAAAACATTTGATGCAGTCCTTCATATTGGTCAATATTTTCTTTTAGAGTCTGTATTTTTGACCCCAGTCCTGTAGTTCCAGCTGATGGAAAAAGAGATGAGTGCTTCTTGCAAGCAGCTAAAAGCCAGTTTCTAAGGACTTGCGTTATTTGTAAGAGAAAGGATTACCAATATGAACATTGTGGGATCAGTCCCGGGGTTTGTCAGACGAGTGCTCCAATGTTTATATTAGAAAAGATCAGACAGAGAAAACCTGCATTCAGCTAGGTCCTCATGTTTCTCAGTTTCCGCAGATATGCACAGTATCTGTAACATCTTCTCAGTTTAAAGTCTGATGTGCTACAATGAATGGCAATGATAGAATACAATAAATGCATTTTACTGGCTAACAAGATGGGAAGGAAGAGGAAAGGTATTCTTAAGTCTTAATAATTGGCTTCTGTATTCTGGCTTTGTTTCAATAAGCACAATTCATCAACTGCTTACAAGAAGTATTTAGTATTGAGAGTATCTGCATGCTGCATTGATGTCATCCTAGCGTAGTTAAATGTTTTTGTTTTTATGACTCACAGAAGAACCCCGAACCTTTTGATGTTCATACAGCTCTGTCTCTGCTGAAAGAGCCTCTCCTTTCCTTAATTTGGATCACCAGTCAATGCACCTACCCCCAGATTTTCGGCAAGGAAGAGCAACGGAAGCGAAGTTAACTGACAGAAAAGAGCTGGAAGGCAGGTCGCTCTAATTATGCAGGTAGTGTTTCCAGCACTGTTGTGTCTGCCTTCTCCCATTAAAGAGTGATTTGGATGGAAAGACTGAAGAACCAGCCATCAGTAATGCCCTTATAAAAGTTGCTCCCTCTCCCTCTGCTGCTGAAGCAACGGCAAAAAATCCAACTGATTTCAAGAGGAGCAGGATTGGGCCCTTAGGCTGTACATAAGTGTCTGTGTTGGGAAAGAGAATGTACAATGTTGGATGCTTCTTATAATATAAGATTAGATCAAATCCTTTCAGTGCCCTGAAGCTTTATACCTTAATGCTGGGTTACCTGTGGCAGATAGTGAGTGAACGCCTGTCAGCATGGATCATCCTCTCAGCGTTCACTAAAAATGTACAATTCTCATTTTGCAGCATTTGAGAACTTAAAAAATAGAGTCTAGTGGGAATAGAATGTAACATCAAGACAAGTAGCTTCAATCTTCACCTGATCATTGGCATATTCAAGGTATTTTATATATAGTGATGCCTGACAAGCAATCAATGGACAGCCAGAAAATCAGTTAGTTGTTAGTCTTCTCATTGAGGTGCATGAAAATTATATGTAGCTAGTCTGAGGGAACGGTTTGCCAGGCAAACAAACTGGTATTTTCAACAAAGACAAAAATTTGCTGATGTTTATCAGATGAAAGGAATTTCCCCCATCCTGTCTCTAACCTGTCCATGAAGGAAACAATCTTGTTGGAGTGTGACCTTGTCTCATGAGCACTCAGTGGCTACAGCTGTGTGAAGCTCCATAATATGTCTCCTTGCGGTCGGTCCTCAGGCTGGAGTGACTGATTCTAGTGCACACCTAGGCTTCTGGGCAGTGGTGAGCACCCATGGCCTGTTCCAACACCAGTGAGGGCACAGCCATGGTGGAAAACTGGGAAATATGGTGATTAGACCTCATTAGAACAAGAGAGCGCACAGCAAAATAACTTCACTTTAGTGTGTGTTGTAGGAGTCTCCCTGGAGCGTTTGGATGCCCAAATCCTACTGACTTTGGACAGCTGACTGGAGCTTCCCCAGGTGCACTTTTGTGTTTGAGGACAGAGTTTTGCCTTTGTGTTTCACACACCATCTTACCCGAGTGGCCACATGGTAGGGATCTGAGCCTTCCCAGAAGGCAGGCATGCCTTCATGCCAAACATCAAACCAAACCCAGCACCGAGTGAGAAGGGCCAGGGCAGGTGGCACAGGGTGGCTTAAGAGGGCTGCACTCTCTTCTCCCCCAAAACCCGTGTGCCTTCAGCTATCTTGCCTTCACATCCCAGGGTGCCCCCAGGTGCTGGCTGGAGAGGGTGCTGCTACCTGCAGAACTGGCAGGCGGCCTGGGGCATGGTCACGACAACAGCAAACACTGCAGCACTCGGCTCTGCCCCCGCCTAAATTGCAGGTATAGGCACTTCATTGAATGATGCTCAGATGCCCTCACCAGCCCTTCACCTTCCAGCAGAGGACAAATCTGCACAAGGCTGATGGCTCACAGGCTGAGTGTACGGAGGTGAACTCTGAAGAGCTCTGGCTTTCTCTCTGCCCTGTGTTTTACATAGAAGTTGGACAGAGCTGAAATGGGACAAAGTGTTTCCACCCCACACTTTCATGACTGGAATTTTGAGTCATTCATTTTTTTTGGAATTAAAAGCTGCTTTTTACATAAGTAATATACAATAAATCGGTGAATACCAATTAAAACCATATCTCACAAAATTAGACTTTCAGTTGCCTGTTCTGTTGAATATCAGTTGGTAATAAGCTTTCCTCATTTCCCTGAGCATGTAATTTTTCCCTTGAATTCTTGAGTCACTGCTTTGATCACTTCTTGATTGCTTAAAGGCTGTGAGTCAGTAATATTTCCCAGTTTCGTTGTCACATCAAAGATCTTTGAGGGGCTTTCTCCAATAGAAAGCAGCCAAGGTTCCTGGTTGACATAGTTCATCACCATGCGGAAGCTATGCTGCACAAATGAAAATAGGGAATAATGCATCACCTTTAGCCATTTGTGTAATCATTTGAATAATATGTATCACCTTCTTAAATGGGCCAGCTGCTACACAGCTTTTTTTTTTTTCTCTCGAATTTTTACACTTGAAAATATGGAGGGCAAACATTAAACAGGAAAGGTGATTTTTATCCAGACGTGCTGATGAATGGAAGCAAAGACAGTTGCTTTCCTCTGTTTACAGATTTTTGCTGTTACTTTATTCAGGCATTTATGACATTAACAATTCTGGCATTGAAAAGCCTCACATTTTTACAGAAACATCATTTGATATGATATGCAAAGTATAACAAAAGTCCCGAACAATATAAAACATTTGCACAGGATTCAGACTTTCAGTTTGGTACAGCAATTTGTATCCTACAGTGGTAGTTTTGATCAGCTTAAATCATTGATGTGCCTCACCACAGTACACCAGATCCTGATATCCTTGCTCTGCTTTGACTCAGGCACCTCTTTGGCAGAACACAGGCAGATTTCCAAAGAAGCTGGGTGTGAGCAAAATGCGGGCTAAATTACCATCAAGACTGACAGCTAGACAGGTTTTTCCTTGGCTTGTGGGAAGGGGGAAAGTCTATTTCCCCACCATGTGCTGCGATCCAGGCAGTCCATGGGGGCTGTGTCACCAAAGCCTCTAGGCTTTCGTCTTTGGATGTGAAACCCTGCAAAGCTGAAAGAAGGACATCACACCCAGCCCCACCTGAGCCACCTGGATCTTCATGTTCCTTTCTTGGTGGGAGAGTCAGGGTGTCCCCAAGCACCCTTTTGGGATGCGTTGGAGGTCCCATCTCCTACAGAGGGAGAAATAGGTAGGGGCAAAGACTTGCTTTGGTATTACCTGAAAGCAAAAGGTATCTCTGAAGAAGGTTGTGAAGCCTGTGGCAGATTTAACTTCTTCAGGAGCTGTGAGTATTTCCAGTGTGAACTTTGCTGCCATCGTTCCTGGAGCAAATAAATTACAGTGGGAAGGTATTTAAAGGGACACTGTCACCTTACAACTCCTACGTTGCAAACAAACAAATGCCTTTACCTGTGTTACAAATCCCACCTTAACATTATTAAAAGTGAAAGAATTTTTAAAAATCCAATTTACTTGTCACTCTTTCTGCTTTGTTTACTGGTTGTGTTTTCTCACCATGGGCAATAGAAATCAATGAAGTCAGGTTCGCCTGCGTTTGAGTCACTTTCACTTTTAGGTTTTCAGGTTTAGGGTGGAGAGTTCAGGGGAATGGTTATTTCATCAAATACGACTGTTTTCACTTGCAATTAAAAAAATCAATGGCAACGTTTCTATTCAGACATATGTTTCGTAAAAGACTACTTCTGTGAGAATTAAACTTTGGACCAACCTTGGCAGTGTCCTTTGAAAGATGTAGCTAAGTAAAACCTAGTGGCAATAAAAATAATATTTTTCATTATCTTGGCAGATGAGAGACCAGTTTTGCAGCAGGACCCCATTTTTATAGGTATTGCATAAATAAGGGATAAAATAGAGTCACAGCCTCTGAAACAAGGGGTAGATACATCCCTAACAAGAACAAGGATAATGAGATACTAATATTCAGCATTATGAGCCATGATTTCAGCAGCCTGAGAAACCACAGTTGTAGATAACATGGCAAAGGCTGTTCTGCAAAGGAATATGAAATCAGATAAAGGAGTAACTTTGCAGATATTTACATGAGATTCTCATAAGCACAAGGGGCAGCTTTTGATCAAAGGATATAAATCTGGGTGAATCTAAATGTGGTTTTTTCCTATGCTGGAGTTCCCTATTCTGTGCTACTGCAGGAGGGCTCAATTTAGGTCCTCATAATGGTATGCAAAACTTGCAAGATGTATCCCAGATGGGACGTGCTCTCTAGGTAAGGCTTCCTTCTTGCTCCAGCAGGACTTCAATTGAGAAAGTTACTGAAAGAGTGAAACACAGAATAGCAAGTGCTGTTTGCATTCTGAAAAGTAGCCCTAACCTTCTGCTGCCACCCATGTCAGAAAGGATTTCACGACCGGGCCTCGAGCTTCTATTTCCTATTTATTTCAGTCTAGTGTGTTCCAATGAGATACTGTCAGTAAAATCTCAATTTTAGTAGAAGTACATAATTTAAATAATTAAGAATTTGTTTAATTATTTAAGAATATAAAGTCAACTCAAAGAATTTACAATCTAAAATATTTTTTTCATTCATAACCTTTTAGTGGAAATGTTATTGATGCCAAGGAATAGGGTTTGTGGTTTACTATTGACTGAGATGACTAGCCAGAGTGCCCTTGGTGACCTAAAAGACTTGCCCTTCTTCCTTGCTGTGTGTGAGAAATGGTTGAACACAGAAGTCTCTACTTGGCACAACTAGGCAATGTTAATAGGCTGGCTAGTAATTCATGTGTATTGACTACTCATTTGCACTGCATTTAGCATATACTACATAATCCTGCAAAAGGCAAACCAGAAAAGGTAGTCGATAAGGGATGGATTGATTCCTTTTCTACTTAGAGAAGTGATGAAACTCCCAATTCGAGTCTCAAAACAATACAAAATTGTAGCTCTAGTTTTCAGATAGCAAGCATTGGAAGATGCCTGGATCAAAAGTCCTGCATTGTACTCCTTCTGGACCAAGTGCTAAAGGTCTCACCCTAAAGGAGCTGTTTTTTGTTTAAAAATGCTGAGAGTACAGATTTCATCAAGTGAACACTGCTTCATCAGGTAGCTGTCTGCATGCCTTCCAGTCACTGTTCCTCCTGAGGAGCTCATGTTCTTACAGGCAGCATCTAATTGTTATAGATACCTGCAATGTATTATTCACTTTCCCTCCTTAACATAAAACTTTGGCTTTAGAGGAAAAATGGCATCTGTTATTCCTGACATTTCTAAATCTCCCACTGTTGCTAGATGACACCAGGCAGGGTGGCAGGAGGAGAAGATCAGGTTGCTTCCAGGTAAGCTGGCAAATCGCTCTGCGGACCCGGCGGGGCCACCAGGTCTTCTCTAATGCTATACGCATCATGGGCAGGAAACTCCCAGACAGTGAGCCCTCTTGTACTGACGGACTGGGAGTTGTTTTTAAAGGGGTGGGGGAAGGAGGGATAAGAAAAGAAGACCTTGTAGAAAATTCCAGTTTCTATTCATAAGACTTGTGATAAAAATGACCTCATGTGTTTCATAGTGCAGCAAACAGGGTTGAAGAATGCGGTCTTGTGGCCAAGAGGAGTGTGTTTCAGTGACCACTTAGGAATATTTGAATCACACACTGGCTTATTTCACTGTTCTTATTCCTGACAGCACAGGGCTTAGAGAGGCTCTTTGAGTGGGATGAAGACACTGAGGTTTTAGTATGGATAACAGCCGCACTCTTTTATTTGTACACAGCTTTGCAGAAGGAGGGACCAGATTTTTGCCCTTCCAAGACATCTCATAATCTATCCATGTCTTTCTGTCATAGATTTAATCCTTTCAGCTATGATCCTAAATGCCATCAGGGGTCAAATTCCTTGGGGAATGAAGCACTTAACACAAACAGTCTTCTACAAATGATACTAGATATGCTTTTAAAATACTTTTATTTCCCTAAAAGAGAAAAGAGCCTGTAGAGATGAAACTTACTCATTCTCAATATTGCTGCTATTATACGCAGTTGCTACAAAGCTTAGAGTGACCAATGACACTTCTCCTTTTTGGCTGACTTGTTTAGAAGCTTTGTCGTTTTCCCATTTTCACCATACAGCACCAGTCAGTTTGTCTTTCCAATACATCCTAAAAGCAAATGGGCATGTGAGTATCACCTGGATTGCCCAGTTTCTCAGCCCACCTCCCGTCCAAACCTCTCCAAGGAAAACAAGCCTATGGGTTCTTATGGCCAGCTTCAGGCTCTGAGTTATGAGATGACCATTTCCTTGGCTTATGAATTTGGAGATCCAAAAGCTGTATCTGTAGTGGTATGCTTAGGACACAGCAAACATAGCTTTCGGCCCTGACAGGTCATCAGCTGCTCAAGTCCTCAGGGATGTTTCCAACTCCCATATTTTTGACTTTTTCCCCTCTTGCAGCTTTGCAGAGATCTGCACCTGGATGGAAGCGAGCGGGAATTGCAAAGCGTAAAGAAAGCTCTTGTAACTGCCTGCTTCTGGCTCTTTGTCTGCTTTTGGAGAGGCCCTACCCTCCTGTATGGACACAAGAGATTTCAGCTGAAACACAGGTCTCCCCTTTGCTGTCTCCCCCCTCTTCCTGAGATTTAAGAGGAAATCGAATGCTGCAATATAAGCATGCGGGTTACACTTGTATTTAGTTCAATGGCCTCTTCTTTCTAACAGTTTACTTTGTCTCTTCTAATTCAAGCATGTCAGTAGCAAGTATCATATCTGTGACATCGATAATAAAAATCCCATTGTAAATGCCGGGGTGTCATTTTCCATTCTGCCTAAACAATCCCGAGCTTTGTACTTTCTGGAGTGGCCTCTGTCTTTCACAGGTGACATTTGCAAATGGGGATCCACGTGTGTAAACCGCGCAGCTAACCATCTCATTTCCATACGCGCAGGCTGGCATAAGTGCACTTTGTGTCAATGAAGAGGCTACTCTGTGGCAGGCAGAAATTTGGCTATATTGGATTTACTGTGAGGGAGCGGGTCATTCTCCCTTCGCAGGGGTGTCAGCCTGGAGGAGGCGGTGGAGGTATGCTGTGTGGTACCCGGAGACTTCAAGTGCAACTCCATGCTCTTTGTTTAGAAGGGAAAATCAGAAAAAACATCCACAAGCTTGTGTGCTTTGACTCTGGAATGCTTTTCTTGACATGTTTTGGCCCAGGGTGCCAAGAGAAGTTGATACCTCACTTGTGTGGAAAGCAGCTGATGGTGGCACTTCCAGCGCCCTGGAGCAGCTAGACCGCTCTGCAGACTCTCAGAGATGTGGAAGATGGAGCTCCCAGTTGGGCAGGGCTGGTTTTGAGCCAGCCAGGACTTTTTCTGCGTCACCACCATGGCTTCTTCTGTGGCTCTGCCAGCATCCCAGTGGCAATGTGAAGGGACTGTGCTCCCTTCTCAGAACAAGTGATTAATTTTCAGAAAATGTGGCCCTTGGAAAGGCTTAGTTTACTGAGTAGGGGGTCAAAACTGTGTATTTTTGTGATCTTATTCATTCTTAGAATTACACCATCGTTTATATACTCTTATAAAGCACACCAATTACTCTAAATATGTACCGACATATACCAAAGTAGCTAAAAAGGAACAATTATGAGACTATTTGGCATGGTTACAGAATCTGTGAAAAAGACATCTTTTATGTGTAACACAATTTGTCCAGAATTAATGAAAATATCCAGGGCTGTTTTTATGAAGTAATTTGTCACATTACACTAAAAAAACCTAAGGTTATGTTGGACATGAAAAGAAACTCCCCGAAGGTCAAAGCAATTAAACATTGGAACAACCCGTCAACCCAGAGGTCACCGAGGCCTCATCTAATGAGAACGTTCAAACGGGAGGAAATCCTGCAATCGTCTCTACTCATTTCTTCGCCAGGTTAAATACCCATTTGAAGTCCTGGCACAGTGCAGCCAATGGAAAAATTCCCATGGGCTTGATTTGGACTGCTTTTTTCCCCCTGAAATTTAATAAAAACTTTGTATTTCAAACAGATCTGGAATAGTTTGCATCTTCTATGAATTCCTGTAAACCAAAAGACTTGCAAAGAACCTAGCACTAGCATCTTTAATAGTTCTTTCTTCCTCTGTATTAATATTAATAGCTAACATTTGACTGTTGTGAACAGATTCACATTTAATTGTTTCTGAGGGAATATGTGTATTCTAACTGAAAAAGAACTACTGCAGAAAGCAACCTTAGAAGAGAATGGTACAACAGGAGGAGAGTGTTTATACAAACCTGGCAAGACTATAGCATGCTTTTAGCATTCAGACAAATCTTTTCATAGTTTGGAAATCTCAGTAATGAAAAGGACTCATCACTAACAATCTGAGAATTTGTGTGCTGCCCTAACCTTCTGGAAGTAGATATAATAAGATTTATAAATATCTCTCCTTTAAAACTGATTTAGAAAAATGCCAGGTAAGCTCACACAGATTTGTGGAAAGAATTATGTGGGTCAAGTGCTACAAATTTTTTGTGAGCCTCAAATGGGCAAACTGTTTTAGAGCCAGTAATGATAGCACAGCACAGAGCAGTTTCTTGCTGGTTGTTCCCTTCTGTGCTTTACTGCCTTGGTGTTTTCATTAACACTGCTTCCCCTTGTTTTCCACTCCTCTTTTTTTTTTTTTTTTTTTTTTTTTTTTTTTTTGGTGTATGGATATCTGGTAAGTGTGCAGTACTGGGTTGTCAGAAAATTATGTTCTACAAGTTACAATTTCCATAGGCATTTCCCTGCTTTAGAGCAGGTGCTTTTGCTATAAACAAACAAAGCCCCCCAAAAATGGAACCAATGTCTTTGTGAAAGATTGATGTATTCAATATATTTTTGTATTAGACAGAAGGATACAAGACAAAATAAGTGCTTGGGACTATGTACCATCATCTGTCCATGTACTGAGGTCCATGTGATTCTGTGCAGGGACTGGGGGTAAAACCAATGAAACAGGTTGAAGTTCATTATGTAGTGATGAAACACATGATAGCATTTCATTTGGAGCAGCTTAAATCTTGATCCAGTTAGATTAGGAACATGTATCCTTTATAAAAAAAACTTTGATATTTTGTGCTTTTTGGCTAAGTGGGATATAATGCACTCCTGTTTTCTCCACTTGTCTGCTAATCAACTTTTAATTCATATTGAACAATAATGGCATTCTGTAGTGTGGAGATGGTGTTGCAAGTAAAGATTGCAGTAATCACTGATGCTGATGTTTTATCAGCAATCACCATATACAAACGGGAAATGGCTCAAAACACACACTTCATAATGATTCATCCATAACCTCACTGGTAAATAATGATATCGTTGCTCTAACCATGTCAGACATCATTCATGTCTTGCTTACCTTCCACAGTTGTTGAGTTTGAGGGTTCATTTTAATGTGCTTTCTCCAGCAGAACAGCAGACACATGGAGCTGGCAGTGATGATAGGGCTGAGTTGAAAGTTTTCCCTTTCTTCCCCTGCAGAAACGCACCTTGAAATAGTATTCATGCTTACCACAAAGAGGAGAAAAAGCATTCGGTGTTCTGAAATGTAGTGGTAATAGGACATGGAAGAACATTTAGGAGAAGAAATATTAAAAATCTACATTCAGTGTTTTCCCCACTGTCAGAAGCTCCACAGAAAATCAGCTTGAGACCAATTTTCTTAAAGGAATCAGGATTTAGACATGACACAATCATTAATATTGTCAATGCATTAAACAGCTCAGCAGCATTTTATGTCTGAGAAGTTTTCTATGTCCTGCCAGTGTTTTTACAAGATATGAGTACATGGTTCAGCCAGGTTTCAAGCAGTGTCTGCAGGGGAAGGGAGAAGTTGGGGAAGCTCTGGACAATTGTTCAGGTGTTTAGCTTTAAAAAGAATACCTTTTAGGGCTAAATGGGTGCCCTTTGAAAAGAATAAATCAGAAGGCTCCACCAGATTAAACCCAGCATTTTTAATATTATTTTAAAAATTATTTTAAAAGATACTAATCAACAGTTTTCAGAACAGGAGCAAAGGCTGAATTCATATTCATTCTACTAGGCAAGTTTAAAGCCTAGTGAGCAGGACAGTGCACAGCGGGTATATGCATCCTCACTGTATCAAGGTGAATTTCACCATATTGATGGCAAAAGGCCTCCTGCCTGGGAACAGAAAAAGACAATCAGGGAATGTTTCTTTCGCCCAAGAACTGTTTTCTTCCCCAGATATTGCTTCTTGGAAACATGTGTCAAGAGCAGGCATCACAATGTCATCTCCCCCTCCGATGTCTGCAAGGTACACATTTTCCTCTGAGCTAGTTTTCATTGTTTGCTTCTCCTGGCAGAAAAATATGCACTTTTAGGGCACAGTTCCTTTTTTCTACTGCTACTTGAGGAGCAGCATTGCTTTTTGGTTAGATAAATCCCACCCCAAAGGCTTTGTGGAGGTCTATGTTTTCTGGGGCTCCTTATATTGATCCATAAGGCCTTCTGCTTCTCCTCTTTAAAATCTTTCCTTCAGACCTTATTTTCTAAGATTGTAAGGTCATGCAAACTGGAAGCACAAGTTTTAAATGAACACACAATACCACCTAATTGGAACTAGACTCAGGTTCTGCAACCTGGTGGTGGTTCTGCATGAACCAGAGAGGAGGAGATGCTTCATGAGCTCAGTCTCATCCACACAGTCCTGGAGGGAAGCATCATGTTCTGGTTTTCATTTTCAGTGGTTGGCTATGGAAATGGAAGTGATTTTTAACAGCTTGTTCTATCCCACCAGCATGGACCAGTTTCTGCAGCTCTTGTCTTTTTTCCACTTGGTTGATAGAGTCCTGTGTAAAAGGTATTGAATTTTACAGATATTTGTAGAAAGAGCCAATAACAATCTTGGACCCAGGCAAAACAAGAGCGTAACACATGCATTGAATAATGACAGACACTAGGGTGGGTGGCATTGAGCTCTCAGGGGTTTCCAGGAGTAACTGGGGAACCTGCCTTATTTCAAAACTCTTCCCCTCCAATCAGTAAATGAAGGAAAGATAATGAACTTTTGTAACAGGCATGGGGCTACTAATAGAAGCTTGTCTTGCTGACATTCTTTTATTGAAATTATTAAGTGTTCCTTTTCATGTGGAAGCAAGATTAAAAAAACCCCAGAATACTAAGTGTTTTATTAGAGTCAGGAATCTACACTGTGCCAGAAGGAAGACAAAAATCTAACCCAAATTCTCATCCACAAGTTGGAGATGAGCACTAGATAATCTTTTGCAACAGATACCATCAGACAAAAGTGATCTTTTAAGAAGCTGACTTTCTGTTGACAGAGATGGACACAGACATTGAATGATCTCAGGGCCAAAACTAAAAGAAGAATGTAGCTGGATCAGCAAAATGTCATGGTTAATACTATCAAAAGCAACCAAAATAATTAAAAAGCAATAGGTCAGTCACATTGCCACACTCTGATGACTGTAATAAATAATTAAAAATTCAAAACAATGCAGCCTCAGTATTATGGAAATCAAACTAGACTTTAGGGAAATTTTCTGTGACTAGATGGTCAGATACATGATCATCTTTCCCTTCATCCCTGCCGCAATCCTTTCCCAAGGTCTTAGGGATGGGAGGTGAAAGAGAAGGTGATAATTCAAGATGATTAGGAGACAATGGTAATTTACTTATGGTAACTGAATAATAACAGCACAATTCAAAACAGATGAAACATAATCACAAACAAGCTGTAGGATTATCCATGTTGAAATAAAAGGATCAAACACTCAAGGAGGCATTGATTGCACTTGGGGGTATTTTGGATCTGCATCATGTAAAACTTTTGCATGAACTTAATTTACTTCCATTAGCTCTGAGAATGTCAATGGAGTGACTCCAGCACATCAAATTATATGCCTGCCTAGACTATTGCCATATCAGACTGTAGAGTGAATCTAAAAGTTGAAATGATCAGCTAAGAGACAGTCAGAGAAGAGAAATGGGATCTACAAATAATTAAAAGGCAACAGAAAAAGGCAGCACAAATTTCTGCAGAAGTTTCAAAAAGGAGTTTTGCTGTGTAACGAAAAGAGCTCTTGATCAACTTGAAACAACTTAATAGGACTTGAAGGCTAGCTAGGCTTTTGCTTTCTTCAAGTGACACCATCAAACAGTTTGAGTGCATTGATATCTTCTTATATTTTATATAACAAAATTGAAATTTAGTTTTGATTTATATTCCCTTATTCAGTTCTGGAGACACAGAAATACAAGTATCCCATAAAGATGAAATACTGAGTCACTAACATCAAAGACAATGTTTTCACTGACTTGACTTCCTAGGCCCGCAGCCCCTGTGGGCACCAGGAGCAGCTGTGTCCGTCCTATGGGTCAGACTTGTTGTTGGGGCAATGCATGCTGCTTCAACAGCGTGCTCTGCCTCCCATGGACCCCTAAATCAGATGGTCATCTCTGGCCATTTTGCTGTCCATAGTTAATTTTACATGATCAGGTGAAACAGCAAACCAAAATACAGAGAGAAAAACATATTATAAGTCCTTGCTTGAGTAAGGAGATTGCACCTTACCACCAGACTTATCAACAAGTAACAGGTATGAAAGAAAGTAAAAGATGCATTTTGATACGTACTTGAGCTTCTCCCACTAAGATCATCAAAGGAAAATATATCAAAATCCTTTCTGATCTAGACAGCACATTAATCAGTACTGTTCTTGACAAATCAACCATTAAACAGAATGATCCATTTCAAGATTGGTGCATAAATCCAATTTAACAATTTGTCAGTAGAATGGAGGAGTTAAAAAATCTCTTAACCAAACGCCATGAGTTATACCACTATTAGTTTTGAATTAAAGTTTAAACATGGTAGAATACAGAAAGACATAGGACCAGATTTCATGTTTGTTGCGATGGCATCCATTCCAGTTATTCTACTGAATTCAGATGAGTTCCTGACAATTCATACTTCCTGCTGAAGCTGAATTCAGTTAATAATCTGATTGCTGGTAGACAGCACAACACATTATTCTTACTGAGATCTTGCACATCGTTTTTCAGCTACAGATCCCAAAATGCATACTTGATGCTGAAGATGCTGGTTGTGACTTTGATGTCAGCAAATCTGCAGAAATATCAAGACTCCTACAAAGATTTTGAGATATTAGTAGAAATATCTCAAAGCCATAAGGGACAGGAGTCATAATAAACACAGTGGGTCCAGTTCACTGCTGATATTGATGACAGTATAAATGGCAGCACAGATAAGATCTCATACTGTATAAGTGGTTAAAAAGATAACATACTCATTCTGAGTTAAAGAATCCTGTGAACCTGAAGCTAACAACTATTGATGGAAGAGGACAATGCACAGATATAAACTAACCAAAACGTTCCCTTCACCATCTCTTTGTGTTGCAACCTTTAAATACCATTACTGGTGCAGGAAGACAGCAACTGTTAATATCAAATACAAAATGTTATTGCTGGATTTTCTGCTGCAAAACACAAAAAGCCCAGTGGAGAAGCAGGATGTTGTTAGCATTAAAACATCTGGAGAGGTCATGATTCTGCTCGTCTGCACGCATCCCTTGGTCCTCCAGTCTTCTATAAGTTACTCACTTTTATAATTTACTCACTTTGGCAGCTATATAATGCCTTAACATTTATGTCTATCTAGCCACTTTACAGCTGCTGTAGAAATTATGCTGGACCTTAGATTTTGTTCAGCTGCTCCTTTTTTTTTATATATTTTTGTCCAAGAAATTGACTCATAGGAAAATATCTCCACACCTTTCCTCCAGTCTAGCAATTTTATCCACAAATCAATTCTACTAACCCATGATTGCATTTTATTTAAAGCAAAATGATTGTTTGGAGTTTTGATTCAGGGAAAAGTAGCAAGATAGGGAGAAATCTGATGTCTTGCCAATAAACATCAATTAATGTTGAAACGATACAAATACAATCAGAAAAGAATGGTACCACTGCTTCAGTTTGTCCCAAAATAGATGTAGTAAGATACAGTCACCCTCAAAAAAATTTGTTTTACAACCTTTGTTTTTTTTTTTTTTAAGAAAAAGATTTCAGAAAAGGTACTTGCTGCAAGCAAAGCTAATAAGTTGCTCTGTTAGCACTGAGATTTACAAAAATTGATTTTCTATTGCACTGTGTCTTCTGGGTGGATCTTCTGGTGTCTAGTACGGCTCAAGCAATGAGCAGAGTGTATGTGGGGGCTGGGGTGTTTTGCCCTCTCAGGTAATTTCTGTGGCATATCTTGGTGGGTATGTGCAGCCTGTAGCCACCTTCTCAGCTAGGACACCAGAAAAATCTGTCTCTTCTACCATTTGCTCTTCATGAAACATTTAGGAAGAGGGATGGATTTGAACATTGTGTACTTCTGTTGCGTTGAGCTGAAAGTGCTAATGAGTTCAGAAGGAAGTGGGGTAGAGAAGAAATAGTATCTCTTTCACACACACATGCACACACATACACATCAGTATGTGCAAAACCAGCATGACCATGCAAGCCTTATTTTCTTAAGAAAGAAAGATTCAGAAACTCCCATTGACTTTGCAGAGCTCTAAGCCAGGAATGTTGCTAGATATCACTGATGGGTCAGCTGGGTTGATACTAGAATTACATTGAGAGTTACACTAAATGTGTTGAGGCCCATCTCACACAGGGTATTATCCGTGTGAATGCTAATGGGTATTTCCTGGCTATGGAGTGCAAATCTGCAGGGCATTGTAGGGACACAAGGACAGTGGGGCCGGGGGAGGTGAGATGCATAAGTCTGGTGTAGAGGAGAGCAACCCAGTTGTAGTTTTGATGTCACATTACTTCCACTTGACACCAGGACCAGGGAGAAAAGAATCTGGCTGGGTCAGCAGGCAGAGAAATAGTGCGTGGCTCAACGGGTTAAGTAATAGGCGAATGTTAACCCTGCCCAGAGGGTGGTCAATGAATGAATGAGCCTCGTTCCCCTCTCTGTTCCAGCAGTGACCAGGATTCCTTTCCCAGCCCGCCCCCGGGATTCCTCTCGAAGGAGGAAAAGGGAGAAAAGCAAATCCTTTCTCTCCTCCAGGCGCAGCGGGGACACGGAGCAGCGATCCCCCGCCCGCGCTTCCCCTCCTCACCCCCTTGCTGGCATGTGGCTGCTGCAGAAGTTGTGAGCTGCTGTTCCGAAATGCAAATGTATTTGCAAGATTTCTACTTCCATTGAGGAGAAACTCAGAATCCAAGTGAAGAAAGACACATGAATGAGATTTACTCTTTAACGGTGTTTGTCCAAACAGAAAGAAGAATTGAGATTCCTTTGAAAATGTGGTCCTTCTTGTTCTTTGAACAGAATAAATAAGAAGGTGACTGCAGCTAATAATACTTTTCTAACCCCATCACCTGGGGATTTCAGCACATTTTGTGAAGTTTCCTCACCTACCTCTATTAAAACCCATCTCAGCAGATGGCAAATACTACTTTCCTTATTTTGGAGGGGGGAACACTAAGTGCTGGTGAAGGGTTTTGCCCAAATTCTCCAGGAAACCTGTAGCATAGAGAGGAAGCAGAATTTGATTAAATTATTCTCTTCCTCTCTATGCTACAGGTTTCCTGGAGAAATTAATTTGATCAAATTATTCTGCCCTATCACATTTGTATCATTGTTTCCTTTTACTCCAAATAACTTCAGACATTTGCATTGTAACAGACATTTTCTAGAGCAGAGTCTAATATCCTGAGCCTGCTGAAGTGTACCATATCTACTGAAGTCAAAAGACCATCCTCAAACTAAGGTGCTGTGTGAAGATGTCCTCATTTGGCTTATGATCAATAGCCCAGAATAGCATTTGGGCCAAGAGATTATAGACATTAATCTTGTGTAAGAACTGTTTAGGATCATTAAGCAATCCAACAGAAAGTCAGTGTATGTCTCTGTAAATTGAAATCAACTTAAAAACACTATATCCTTGACATCTTTTAAAATCTCCTTTACCCTTCCCTGGGGAAAAAGAGGGTTTAGCACAGAGGACATGGTTGGAAATGTATTTCTCTCTTGTGTATTCCATCTTCTTTGTCAGTAAATCCTGTTGTTATACACAATTCCTGTGAAAACTTTTGCCTTTTTTTTTTTTTTTTTAAATTTGGAGTACGTTAGTAGACTCTGGTGATTGACAGAGTAACACGCTGGCCAACAGCCAGTCATACAAAACAGATGTTATTGGTTGCAGCCTTGTTTCATGGGTACCCACTGATATACAGTTTTGACACAAAGTAGAGGGGTAAGTATGAGCAGAGTCCCAGATTTGGTCTTTGTGGATCCAATGGTGGAAGCACAGCTGTATGTGAGCATGTGTGATTTTCTCAAGAGTTTTCAGTGTTGCTGTATACACTTTCAATTTAAACCTAGATCATAGACCAATATCTTCTCAGAGGCATACCTAGATCTTATCTGGAGATGCATTTGTGTCCCTCAGCTGGGATCAGGCATACAGGTTTACATACAAGAGATCATTTTGAGTCAAAATGTTCCAAAAGACCAGCTTGGACCTGCTTCTGACTGTCAGCCAGAGAATAATATTCTCCCTTCCCCTTCCCTTTCCCCTTTAGCTTCTCTTTCTCCAGCTTGCTCTGGATAAAATTGGTGCTGAGGTTTATGGGGAAAAAAGGAAAAAAAAGGATAAAAATAGTAATCTGGGTAGTAACCGGGTAGTAGCTGCTCCTGCTGCAGGCATCCCACTATATTGGCTGGGCTTGATATCACTTTTTCTTCAGTTGGTTCCACTGAAGAAGCAGGTGTTACCAGACTTGCAGAAAACTTATTTGGGACTTCTGAGATGCCTTCTTCCGCCAGTGTGGGACACTATCATGTCAGGCACATGACAGCACTGGTCAACATGAGCCACGTGGGAGGTGAGGGACCTGAGTGCTGGGGCATGGTGTCATGGCTCACCTTCTGGTCTGCTCCTTGCACCAGCAAAGAGGATCACTGTGGGGAGACGGGGAGAAAAGACCCTGGTACTGAGCTGCAGGTGTGGAAGGAAGGAGGTAATTGCAGGGGATGCATTTCCAAAATTTTTGGTTTGGTGCCTCTGTCTGTATAGGTGCAGCTTCAAGGAAGATGAGGGAGCTGCACCTGCTTACACCAGAGATAGATTTGGACTAAAAGACACAGAGAAGAAAATCTCAGGGAGGCAGATATCTAGACAGAATTATAGATACTACTGAATCCCCAATGTATTTTTAAACTTTGTTTTAAAGGGAAAACAATGGGAAAAAAACCTCAAAGGCACATATTTAAGTGTTAGTTTCACAGTAATACCTCCTCAGAGACCTGACTTTATCACTACTGAAAGGAGAAAGCAGAAAATGGAATTGTTTTTGTTGTTCTATCATGTTTATGACATGACGAAAACGTGGAGTTCTTCTGCCTTTTGCTTTTCACCTTGTTGAACTGCTGTCAGACTTCTGTAAATCGTTTGCACCATAAATAAGCTTTGTAAGTGAAAGGGCAAGTGCTGAGAAAAGCCAAAGGCAGAGATTTTCTATTGAATCTTTTCTTACAGAGATAACAGACTTCAGTGTGGACCAGCTTCATCTAGATCTGGGAAGCAAAACCAAGCATCACTGAAGACAATAGTAAAATGAAGCTGAAACAACAGCAATAGGACTAAGACTCTGAATGTGTTAGTTTTGGCTTTAGGCAAAGACTAAGATAATTGTGGCTGAGGGGATTTGGTTTTGAGCAAGAGCTACTGCCTTGTTTCTCCATAGCACTTCAGCCACAGATGTGCGGCAGACAAGATCCTGGAAAGACAGACATCCCTTACGCAGGAGCACTACCTGGGAACTGCCTGCTGTTGTGAAGCTACAACTGTTACTAATCGCAATGTAAAATTTGCAAGACTGTCTGCCCCCATGCACTAGTGATGGGATATCAAAACAGGAAAAGAAGAGGGTGCTTTTTGCTTGCATACATGACTATTACAGTGTCAGTACCCAACACAGCAGGCAGTTCTGGCAGGGAGCCAGCTTGCAAGAAAAAAGTATAGGCATGGTGTACAGCATGGCAATGACAGGCTGGGATAACCAGGTACCCATGGGGAACGATGCTTGTATCAGTTCAAGATGAGAGAGGTTTAACAAAGGAACCTGCTCCTGTTTTATCTTGCTAGGTGTTGCTGTAGAAGCACAGAATGAAGACTGGAGAGGTAGATCCACACAAATAAATGCATCTGTAACTCACTGAAGATTGCATAAATTCAGGTAAACACAGTTTGTGCCCATAGTGTCCTCTTTGCAAACGTGGTACAGCTGATAGATGGGGAATAGTACTTAAGGAGCTTGAGAGCCAAATCCACTTGTGTTGGAGCCCACTAAGTCCAGGCAGCCTGACATATCTCATGCAAATACCTGCAGACTAAGGCCAGCTTGTGACTCCAAGGGAGAAATCTGGGTGATTGGTCTCTTCACTAGCTCAAGATGCATAAGCCTTTCTGTCTTACACACTTAACTCTGCTTTGGTGGTTACATCTGGGACCTTTTAGAAAGTCATGTGACACAGTCCAGTACTAATCTTTAAACCTCTTTTTTTTTTTTTTTCCCCCATTTTGTTATTACATTTTCACCACTGCTTCTGTATCTCTACATGACTTACGCAACTGGGGTTTTAATACAACAATGAACTCTTAAAAATGTTACAGACTTCAAAAATGGACAATAAAAAGCACAAATCCATATTTTAGAAAAGAATGAAAAATACACAGAGGCTATAAGTAGTATAAACTGTTCTGCAAACTTGCCCTGGTACCCCAACATGCTTTTGACCACAGCTGATTTGCAACCAGCAGCGATTCATGAGTAACACGGAGGCCTCTTGAGCCCTGCCTGTGGTGGACGGACACAGAGTCATCCAGAGCAAATGCCTCTGTAATTGGCATGCACTGAAAAAACAGGGGATGTTCAGGACCTGCTTGTGGCACAGGACAAGGAAGGAAAAGAGCAATTTAAAGAAGAGCTACATGACTTCTTACCTGCTAATAAGTTTCCAAACAATGTTTCCTAGGTAAGATTCTAGTGTACGTATATTAATTAATAAATACTAGCGTGTTGTACAAAAAGATAATTTACATTATGTTTTGAATTCACGCAACTAAGGATCTTATTTCGTCATATAGCTCAGCAGGCATTTGAAATTAGTAGGACTGAACTGCTAGGTCATGTTGAGAAGGTGTGAAGCAAAGCTGTGTATAACATCCTGCAGCTTGAATTAAGTATTTCTGAATCCTTTGATAAAGTTGTTAGGAAATGGCTAAATCTACTCCTTGGTTTTGCTTGTAACATCCAATAAATTGGTTAAGCAAGTCTCTTGGTCTTTCACTTTGGTGCCCAAGGGTGAAGAAGAGGTACGTATAAGGAGCTCTTTGGAGAAGCCTGAGTTTAACAGGTGCTCTGAAGCCCCAGAGCACCATGCACTTCTGCGCACTCTTGACTGGGAATTCTGCCTATGGAGGGCTTAACATTTTTGACACTGGGGATTCTCTATATAAATCTGTTTTCAATATGGAACATGGATGAATTATCTGGTGTTTTTTCCTTCCTTACTGGGGAAGAAGCTGAGGAAGAGTCAGGAGAAGCTCTTCCACCTGAGACAGGCTAACAATAGGAACTCATCATCTGCTGACAGGGCATTCAAGTGGAGCCCATGGGCGCAAAAAGATGGATTCTGCCTAGAACAAACCCATTTTTCCTATCTAGTCCAGAAAAGGGAGATAAATAAATAATAAAGATCAGCTGTGTCTG
Source organism: Strix aluco (assembly GCF_031877795.1). Lineage (NCBI taxonomy): Eukaryota > Metazoa > Chordata > Aves > Strigiformes > Strigidae > Strix > Strix aluco. The sequence goes on from NC_133933.1 coordinate 87,095,245, forward strand.
ATGAAGCTGATCATACAATTAAAGGACATATAGATTACAGAAGAAAGGGTTTCTCAGGAGATGTTGGGGAAACACAGGTGAAAGACTGACCAAGCATATGACATCTGCCCACCAACCAGCAAGACAATGTGGTCCAGAAGGTGTCATGTGCAGGAGCAGAGAGAAGGGCCAAAAGGATCTGGTTTGTGGCTGAATGTCTCTTCAAACCAATGGACAAGTTGAGGAGGAAAGAAACCAGAAGAATAGGAGAGAGGAATCACAAAGATTTGTTTTCTTTAGATCTGGACATTTCTGTGTCACTAAAGACAAGACAGTGTGATTTTGAAACTCCTGATTATTTCATCCCAGATGGCTAAGGTAAGTGACATGAATTCCTCTCCAGAGATGTCTGCTTCTTGTCATGGACTATATATGGAGTCTAGGTATACTTAGACAATTAAAGCTTGGCAGAAGGAACTTCTCCTTCAGTACTCCTAATTTTTCCCTCTGACTAACAAGCCTGTGGTTTTCCTAAGTGAAACTGGCAGTCTGAATCTTGTCCCCAATGTGTTTCTTAATTACATCATAGCTGTTAAGCTGTAGTGATGTTCCTTGAAGAATGGTTTGAAATTAAAGCTAAGAAAAAACTCAGGTGCCTTGCTGAAGCAGAGCTTAAGTACTACTTTTTAAAGGCAAACAACCAAACACCTTTATCTGAGACTCTAACTGGTTATGAAGTGTGTAATGGTAATGGGATAGAAATAATATGCATTTATAGGGTAAGAAGTTAAATTATGATTGGCAATAGTGATCTTTGTATCCCACGTGGCTTGAGGATACTCTGATGCAGTGCACTGATGTCCACTTCATTCAAACAGGCATCAAAAGTGGCATTACATCTTGTTTCCAGAAGTTGCAACTCACACCAAAGGGAGAGCTCAGCTCAAGCCTGGGGTCAGTTCTGCAGCCAGTGGTAATGCTAAGGAGAGGCTGGCAGGAGATTAGACAGAAATGTACATTCAATAAAATCAAAAGGATTTTCTCTCCCTAAAGGTTTGGAAAAAATGGGTTTATACATAACTCAACAACTGTTTGCCCTATGGACATCATTCTTTAACTTTCACTGAGGCATCACATGCTGTTATCCTGTAGACATCCAACAAAGCAGACAAGAAGGAATAGATGATTTTCCTGGCCAGCTCTGTAGCACATTTAATACTTTTTAAAGGATAGATCTTCTATGAAAATCGTATCAACTTCAAGGTTACGTTTAATGGTGGTTTTACAGTTTGCCAGCTACTAATGGTATTTCTTTGGAAGCCTCCAAAACCATCCCAAACCACCACTTTCAGTCATTCATTTAATTGTCTAAGAGATTGTAGCTTTGAAGAAAAAAATCCCACAGCTTTGAATCTTCTTGAACCTTCTTTGACTCAGCTCGACATTTGGACTTTTCTGTCTTAACCTTATGCAACTGAATTATATGCATTTTCTTTTAGAATCAGTATCTTTGATAATTTTCTACATGACTTAAAACTCAGAAATAAATTGATTACATAGTCTTTACTAAAGCCAAATTAAAGTTATAGATCAAAAGTTAGATTGGTGAGGGATAGAGTAATTCCTAATATATTTTTCCTTTTCTTCCCTTGCCTAGCCTTGCCTTCTTCCTTTGCATCCACCTTTCCTAGACAAGGTGTACTGAACCAGTTTCCTTAACAGGAAGATATCACACCAGCGACTAAGTGTTTTCATTTAATTTTTTTTCTCGGAGATTTTTCGGGACTTCAATTTGAAAATTGATCTGCAAATTGTATTTTGGGTTAGAAATGCTGAACAGACTTTCTGAAAATCCCCATTTATCATTACTGAGACATTATTAGTTAACCATCTTTAGAAAAGACATTTCTTGCCCCCAAACTCTGATACTCTGCATTACTTTCAGGAATGGATCTCACGTTCACTTCACTGTCTGAATATCATCTTCTTTGCAGGAAGGGCAGATTAAAAGACCTGCAATAAACAGTGTATTTGGTGAATTTAGATTTTTTTTTTTTCTGTTGGGACTACCTGCAAATAAAGCTATCAGAAATGAAAAGATAAATAGCTTATTACTGGTCACCAGAGTATGTGTCACCACATCTCATGGGGCCATGAGCACAAACCAGCTGCTGCTCTACAGCATGTTTCTAAGGGGAACATTGGGTGGTTACCCCAGGTGGATCTATTTTTCATGTGACTGAGGGGTTGCTGAGAGTGCTCATCTCAGGGTCTTCAGCATGGAGGAAGCAGGCAAGGCTGCTCCGAGCATCCTTGTCGCAGGTCTGTGCATACGCTGAACTTCATGAACTTGTCTTCTTACTGCTGCCCATGGTCATGATGGGACAGATCATGGAAATCTTGTGTGAGCTATTTCTTTGTTAAGGGCGAGATGTTGGCACAGTGAAGCAGCATTTATACAGTGAAGCATCCTATGGTTGGCACTTGGGGAGCATTTCCTGAGACACAGACAGCAGCAGGACATAGGTGATTGATTTATAACAGACTTGGACTGACATGATAAAATACTGAGGTTGCTGCTCCTTGGTGGAGGCAGAGAAAATAATAGGGTGAGGTTAATTCATATCATCACACAGAGCTGGAATAGGAGCCTCGGGACTTGCAAGTGAGGGAAGGGACCTTTGTGGCACTGCCTGGCATGCAGAGCTTGCCCTGAATCTGTCCCCAAAACAGCTGGCTGAAGAAATGGATACTGCAAGATATTGGCATTTTCTTTCATATTTGGGATCCTTAAATTGCTTATTAGCTGTATTTAAGTGCCTCTCCATTGCCAGGAAGAAGGTTAGGCTATGTGCACTAGCAGTTTTTGAGGAGAAGGCACTGAAAGCAAGATGGTGGTGTTGACAGCCCTCTAACATGAGATATCTGTGCTTTTGATGATGTGCCCTGCGCATTTGTGAGGTTCAAGCAAAGTATTTTTATTTGGCATAGTCTCCGAACACTAAGTTATTGATTTTCAGGTCTGTTATAGGTAAGCATAACCTGTTTCCCCCCCCATCACACAGTGCTCCTTGCAAGTCAGGGTAGTGTAAACACCATGTGATGCATTAAGGTGAGACCCACATAGTTTGAACTGTTTTAATCAATTTTTAATCATCTTTTACTACACAACAGCAATTTATTATAGGTTTTATGTGATTGTAGGCTTACTGTGAGTTTACTTGTTCACTTACCATAGTTTTTATGGGCTTTTTTTGCAACTTTGCTAAAAACTTATCTGTACAACTTCCCCATTCCTCCTGCCTTGGCAGAAGAGAACGTTGCTACAGGCTGTCTCATTTATTAAGCAACCTGTTCAAATCAGAGAAAAAATAATGTAACTGATCCATTACAGACTTTTTATAAATGCAGAATAAATGATGTGTGCTACAAACACTGTGCAAATGCACACACCTGTATCAGTGTGTGCTTGCATAAAATATTCAATACTGTGAAAGGACAGGGCACAGATGGAAGCTTTAAGCCCTGAGCAGCAAAGTGGTCCATCTCCAAAGTGCTCTTGTTCCTGGAAAAGTTGCCAGGCCAGGAAGGCTTGTACAGTGGTGGAGCGATCCCTAGGTGCCAGGATTGTCTCTGGTCATTCCTATGTTTTTCACCTCTGCCACTGAACATAAAGAGCTTCTCCAGCCAAAGGGCAAAGGGAGAAGAGGATCCCACTTGCTCAGGGACAATTTATGAGGTTTTGGTAACTGGACAGCCTATCGGGGTTTTGAAAACTCTTGGGATGTCACCATTGTGGTCCTGGTGTGAGGGAACTGGCCAGGAGCTTCATTAACAGACTGCAGATACCATTGAGCACAGAGATTTGAAAGCCTTACCCAAGCAGCAGAGCAAAACTGAAGGAAACATGAAGCTGTCTCAAAGATGTGGACATTTCTGGAGATCTTGCCATAATTGCAGACCGGTAGTATTCACATCACAGTATCCCAGTGTGTTCCTGTAATGAGTTAACAGTGGCTAAACGGCAAGCACCTTCCATTCTGGTTGGAGCTGATCAGACACTGGCATTGGCAGGGGCCACTGCCAATGGTGAAGGCGCTACAAGGCAGCAGGTAGCATGGGGGACATCGTAGTATGGTACAGAGAACTGCAGGTATGGTTGTTAAGGACTTTATAGACTGGAGTTTAATCACCCCTAATGACACTCTCTGAGGTTTGTCCACAGTTAAGCATGTGAACACTTCCTCGCCCACAAAGAAAACCCACTGGTTTGAATACAACTATCTTCTCCCTGCACCCTCCAGAGCATGTTTAAAAGTTTTGAGGGGGGTTGGGGGCCCCTCTGCATGCCACAGCACTTGGAGAATTAACACTTCTGTTTCAAAATGAACTTCATAAACAGACCAGGCCAATCAGTCTCACCTCTGTGCCTGGCAAGATCATGGAGCAGATCCTCCTGGGAACTATGCTAAGGCACATGGAAAATAAGGTGATTAGTGACAGTCAGCATGGCTTCACTAAGGGCAAACCGTGCCTGACAAATTTGATGGCCTTCTAAGATGGGGTTACAGCATTGGTGGATAAGGGAAGAGCAACTGATGTCATCTACCTGGACTTGTACAAAGCATTTGACACTGTCCCGCATGACATCCTTGTCTCTAAATTGGAGAGACATCGGTTTGATGGATGAACCACTCAGTGCATAAGGAATTGGCTGGATGGTTGCCAAAGAGTTGTGGTCAATGGATCAATGTCCAAGTGGAGAACAGTGGTGAGTGGTGCTCCTCGGGGGTTGGTGTTGGGACGACAGTTGTTTAACATCTTTGTTGGTGACATGGACAGTGGGATTGAGTGCACCCTCAGCAAGTTTTCCAATGACACCAAGCTGTTGACAGGCTGGATGGAAGGGATGCCATCCAGAGGGACCTTGACAGGCTTGAGAGGTGGCATCATGAAGGCCAAGTGCAAGGTCCTGCACATGGGTTGAGGCAATCCCATGCATAAACACAGGCTGAGTGAGGAATGGATTGAGAACAGCCCTGAGGAGAAGGGCTTGGGGGTGTTGGTTGATGAGAAGCTCAACATGACCCTGCAATGTGTGTTCACAGTCCAGAAAGCCAAACATATCCTGGGCTGCATCAAAAGAAGCGTGACCAGCAGGTTGAGGGAGATGATTTTCCCCCTCTACTTGGCTCTGGTGAGATCTCACCTGGAGTACTGTGTTCAGATCTGGGGCCCCCAACATAAGAAGGACACGGACCTGCTTGAACAATTCCAGAGTAGGGCCACAAAGATGTTCAGAGGGCTGGAGCACCTCCCCTATGATGACAGGCTGAGAGAGCTGGGTTTGTTCAGTCTGGAGAAAAGAAGGCTCTGTGGACACCTTATAGCAACATTTCAGTACTTAGAGGGGGCCTGCAGGAAAGATGGGGAGGGACTTTTTATCAGGGACTGTAGTGATAGGATGAGGGGTAATGGTTTTAAACTGAAAGAGGGTAGATTGAGATTAGAGGTAAGGAAGAAGTTCTTCACTGTGGTGGTGGTGAGACACAGGAACAGGTTGCCCAGAGAGGTTGTGGATGCCCCCTCCCTGGAAATGTTCAAGGCCAGGGCTTCGAGCAACCTGATCTAGTGGAAGGTGTCCCATGGCAGGGGGGTTGGAATTAGATGATTTTTAAGATCCTTCCAACACAAATCATTCCATGATTCTACCAATCTAATCTACCTAAATCATAAAGTCCTCCATTGCCTAAGGAGAGCATCAGTAGGAGGACGACACAGTATGTCTGAGGACAGTTTGGAGTGATCTTGCAATTCAGGACCTTATCTGTTCCAAGATTTCCTTGTGTTAGTCTAGATACAGCCAAAAGATGCCGTGGGCTGTTGTGAGCAGCAAGGTTATCCTTGCTTTGCCTGTGTCGCAGTCCGAGAGAAGCCAGCAGGTTGCTGCTGAGCATGCGATCAAATAGTGATGGCCACAGTGGGGGATGGCAGCAGCCAGCACAGCTTTGCAGATCTTCCCCCAGGCTCCTTGCCCCAGCTCCATCCCTTCTTTCTTCCCTCCCTGTCCTGAGGGAAGAGCTGACCCACATATCTTCTGCCTAGTAGGGAAACTCCACTGTGCCAGCAGCATTGCAACCCTGCAACCCTTTGGGCTGACTTTGGCTCTGGGTTTCTCTATACTTTGCCGGGTGGAAGGGTCCCAAAAAGAAGTTCAAAGACCCTGTAAATAACCCTGAAACAAACAAATCTGCTTTACTGGTTAGCACTGTATTTTTGTCTTCTGTTTCTCTGTTCAGTGTTATAAGGAAATAAAATGTGAATTAATCTTGTAAACCAGCATCAATATGAACTCCATTATCTGTTTCAGTCACTCAGACTACTAAGGTTCGCTTTTAGGCTGGTTCTTGTGTCAGAGATGAGAAAGTTACACAATAGACATTAGAGAATCACTTTAAAAAACCTCCACAATCCTGCATTGAAATCCCATCCAGCAAGGGAGAGAACCAGCCCTCGCCTGGGTGAGACGCAGTCACATGAGTGTCCAAAACAATGAACACACAGTGTCGAAAGCTGAGGCCATTGAACTTTATGTCACTTCCCAACTGCAGCATTACTCATAATTTATGGCTATACTCGCCTTTCAACCTTTAAAACCTTTTCCCAAGTATTTGCAGCATTCTCACATAAATATTGCTACAATAAGTAACATCAACATTTAGTAGCTGTTTTTCAAGAATAACCGTGTGACACTATTATGGCATTCCATTAAACCAGCTGCAATGTGGGGAAGGTCTAAATCAAATCATGCCAGCTAAAGGTAACGTTTACACATATACAAGAGAACAATGGATGGGAAAAGTTTATTCTGTGTTTCAAGACTTAAATGACAGTTTTGTCTCCTTTCATGGTTACGCAAGATGTCTCTCTCCGGTGAAATGACCCAGTGGACACAGACTGCAGCTTACATTCCAGTGCTATTTGTTACCTTCTCAAAAAAAATTGCAACTACAAAATCCATGCTTTGGTTTATTTATTTTTTTTTTTTTTAAGGGAGAAAACCTTATTTCAAAGGAACAGGGAATGTTGTGTTTTCATTAAAGCTATCAAATGTTGTGAAATGATTAGTAAAAAATTCCTTGCCAGAATTGTTCACTGTCCAAAATGCATTACAATGACTAAATGTAAATGACAGATAGTTAGCTTGCATATAGATACGTGCTTAATTACCCTCATCCCTCCTGTCTGAAGAATGCACTTAAGCATATGCTCGTTTAAACACATATGCTTCATTTCTGTTTAGGTCAACAGGATTTGAGCATGTGCTTAAACATAAGCAAATGCTTAAGTGCTCCTCTTGAATAGGGATGCTTTTCTGAGGCAAACCAAAGAAACACTCTTTTGGAATATTTCTTCTTACCCTGGCCTACCTTTTGCTCCAGCGGCACTGATGGAGCACTCATCCTCCCCATAAACCAGCTTACACCCCTCTCCACATCTCCTCTGGGGCTGATGTCAGACATGCACATACCCCATCATCCTGCCAGCTAATCTGATACAATGAGGTCTGCAAAGCTGCCCACAGTGGAGAGATGGAGGGGAGGGAGGCAGAGGTCTGGGGAGGAAGAGGAGAAGGGGAGCTACGCCAAGGATTTTGCGGTCTTTCCTGAACAGGGCAAACCTTGGCAGTGTGTGACTGCTGGGAGGGCAAGAGAAGCCAGCAGCACCTCACTTGCACCCATTCTCTGCTGTCTTGTGGGTGCAGGGAATGGGTGCAGTGCCTGTCTGACTCCCCACGTGGCCCTGGGCAAAGTGCCGTGCTGCAGCCTGTCCCTTCACACTCAGCAGAGCTGTCTGGTTTCAAATCGCTCTGCTATAAGTTTTGCCTACGTCCTGCCCCAATAACTCCTCCTTGCTTGGCCTCGTCCCCATACCAGCCTTCCTGGCTCTCCCTGGGCTGTGGTGGTGCCTGGTTTTGCTGTAGTGCCCCTGCATGGAGGTGTATGTGGGTGTATCACTGCCAACACCAGAGGCTTGGCTGTGTGGCTGTGTGAGTTCCCTGTGGGAGAAGCATCAAACCACATGGCAGTGTCGAAACCTTCCCAGCAAACTGCAGAACAATGCAGGGCTTGATTTCTGCTCTCTGGTCAGGCTGCAGAGCCTGTCTATCTACCCAAATGCTGCTGCTGGGTGGTAAAAACCCTGTACAAACGCGTGCTTGTGAGAGAGCCGGCGGTGTTCAGTGCTGTTTTCATATGCACTGGAGCTGTATCTGTTGTGTGTTATCAGTTTAATTAAGATAAGGCTATGGAGTTTACGCTATATTCCCATAAATGACAGGGCAGGGATATGAATGATTTATATGGTATTAATTGTACTTGCGAAGCATAGGTCTGTCAATATGCATAAATAAAATCATCAGTTTAATCCAAGTAAAAGAATGAAAGCGCAAGATTTTTTTTCATTAACAACTTCCCAAAATTCCCACTGTTTGCAAAAAGCCAACATGTGTTGGGCAAAAAGTTGGAAGGGGCAGAGACTGGACTGCCTGGGCACTAATTAATAAATACATGTCTAAAGGCAACTTTGGGGAGTAAATCTGATTCAGTGAAAGAAGACTGGCTCCTCTCCCTGCCCTGCAGGTAATGTCTTTGCTTGTGACGGCAGCAGATTATTTGTTCTTTTTTTCTTTTCCCTGACACCGAACTAAAGAATGCATTGTGGGAAAACCGTCCTGACACATGACACTGTGCAAAGGAGGATCACAGCGTGAGGCAGCATCAAGGGGCTTACTTGGCCTTGATGCACTCTTGCACAGCATGGGGCTCCAGAGATGAGTGTCTCTTCCAACTGAAGCACTGGTGCAATTTGCACAACTCTCATGAGAGCGCACGGTGAAGCTGCTCTCAAAGCCCTCATGTAAACAGGGCTGGGAAAAGAAAAGGGAGAGTAAAAGAGCCTGCACCATGCATGGGAAAAGCACAAAAGGAGATGGTTCAAAAGAGGCTGAGTTAAGGAGGAGGGGAGTTGGGAGGGATGCAAGGTGGAAAGAGGCAGAAAATTAAATCCAAATATTAGAAGCAGAAGAGAAAGTCTTAGCAGTGTAATTGGATGTTTAGCACCACTGCAACAGGAGCGGTCAGAAGAAGTGAAGTATGGGAAGACACTGGATGGCAATGCACAACTAGAGATTTAGCTTTCAAGGCAAAACTGTTGCTGAGATGCGCTCTGAAGACTCTGTGCCTCAGATATGCAGCCCTTAAACTTCTTCAAAACCTCCTAAGTTCAGATAATAAGTTTGCATAAAGAGAGAGAGGGAGGGGAAGAGAAAAAATAAAGCCTGCTGTAAGTGTTCCTTGCTAGCCAGTCTCTGAGCAACAGGCCCTCCTGTACTCACTCTCCCTTGTTGCTCCTGCTTATCATAATATGCCACTTTTGCGCATCAAATTTACATTTCAAAAAATGCTGTTTCGCTGCTCTAAAATTAATTATTAATCTTTCATCAGTCCCTTCCATAGATACATTTTTAACTTTGATTTTGCTACCCGTTTGGGGGAGGGATGGGAGAGGGGGGCGGGGGAGAGAAGATCCTTTAATCTTGTCACTTTTCTGTGGGGTTCTCCTCTTGTGTGCTGCTACTTCCAGCCCTGTGAGTCCCCTAAGTGCTCTGGAGGTACAACTTCAACTTTTCTGCTCGCTGAGAGAAGTTGTTTCCCACACTTTTGAGAGCAGGAAATTTTCACCCTGCAGGATGCAGTTCAGAGAAGCGACTTCTCCTCTTGTTTGACCTGGTATTTCAGCCTCAGTAAGGTGAAGCCGTACTGATAAATTGAGCCCCAGGCTAAATAGCTAGAGGGATTATATGCCTCTGCTGGGGAGAAAGCTCTGGGTGGGAATTATATGGCCTACCCGGAGTGCAGTATGGGCTTATTCATCAATCAGCTCATCACAGTGACTTGTAGGGAATGGTCCGAATATTGGCCATCTATTGTTAAAAGTAAGCAAGCACTGGAAATGCAGCCATTTGCTATTAGTCTATAGAAGAATAAGTTCTTCTCTTGCCTGCAGTGGAAAAGGAAGAAGAGCAAGGAGAGAACTGTGTGTCAGATGGATACTGGAGAGATGGGAACTGCTGGCAAACTCTGTGCCTGTTCCACCCCTGGTCTGGGGTTGTGTCAAATCCTATAATCTACCTGAAGGAAGGGGGGAGGGCTCACACAAGATGCAGTTATGATAAGAGACACTTTTATTGATTACAGAATAGACACATTCTTTTTTACTTCTACGCTGCAAACTTACTGATCACTGGCTTCATAGCCAAATGCATGTGGGTGTAGGTGTCCACACGCATGTACACACACACACACACACACGTACTCACTCCCTTCACCCAGAAGCATACAATATGGCTGTTCATGAAACTGAAGTGCTGTGTGTAGGCTGCTTCCTTGAATTAAGGTGGAAAAACTTGCTGGACTCCATCATATTCACTGTACTCAAAAAGGGACAAAAAATTATCTTGTTGGAAGACAGATGTCAACACAACATGGCATCTAAAGGCCAAAGTCTCCCAATTATAAGGAACCATACTCTACGTTGCACTTTTTATCTTTCTATTCACATGTACAGCCTAAGAAATATGTGCTCTTTTCAGCAGCTTCTTTGTTGTTATTTGCTGGGTGTATGTGTGGGTGAATGTCTCTCAGGATGTTGGACTTAATCAGAGGTGAATTTGGATCAATAGACTATCACTTACTAGAAAATCAGATAAAGTACAAGGAAAAAGAAAGCTGAAAATACAGAGCAAAAACCCATCATGCTTGTTTTCCAAACCCACCCCTCTGTATATGTCTTCCCAAAATTGTACTTGACTAGGTTAAAAATTTATCCCTGTGGTCATTCCCTCCCGACTGTGCCCAGGTTATGCAGCCCTCTCTTTTATCTGTAGCACCAATCAGCAGATCCTCTGCAAAGTGTGCATGCTGTAGCACCTTCAGCTAGGCTGCACTTTGCCACCAATAAATTAACATTTGCATGGACACAGCCAATAGCTCTCACAGTTTACCTCTACATAAACATTATCGTGTCTGCCTTTCACAGCTGGAGAAACTGAGCCAGCAAAGCTGCTGGAGGTGAGAAAGAGTCGGCAACAGCCCTGGATCAAAACTGAAGCCTTGCTCAATCGCAGCTTTCTTCTCCATCTTCCAGACAGCAATCTGAATACAGCCGCACATCTACTGTCTGAGATTTATTCTGTGTAACAACGGATTTTTTTCACAGCGGACTTTGATTTCAGTTTGTTGACACTAGTTGTGCATGTATGTGTAATTAGGTAGGATCATCAGCGTGCTACAGAAGGCGCACTTTGTATATTATGTCTCCACAAACCACTGGAAATGAAGTGCCATGATTCTCCTTGCACATTTTCATTTGGAGGATGCAAAGCAAGAGTAACTGTAAGTGTAGGTCTTGTTTCATAAAAATAAACAATGCTTATGTGGATGCGTGACAGATGTTACACCCTGTTGAGTGCATTGAATTCCTTATAGCTAAATAAAAATAGCTAGATCACGTAGGCTTCAGAGTAAGTGTGGTTTCAGCAGGAATTCAGCTCATGCAAAAAGCCAATATTGGCCTTGGGAAATGTCCCTTTTTGTCCACATAAGAGCTGAATAATGTTCATGGCTGAAAATGCTATGGATTTTTAATCATGCACAGACTCTCCTCAATCAAAATACAGGCTACATTTTTTGATGGGTTACCCTCTTTGCCTGCCCAGCTCACCAGCCTAGCTAAGGAGCTGCATGTGTCATAAGGAGTTGGAAAGACTTTTCTTGACTCTTAGAACATTTTCTTTCCTTTTGCAATGCTATGGTAGGGTGGTTTTTTTCCATCCCAGAAACTTTCTAAGGGTTAGTCTTAAACAATTGCTTCAACAGGCCTAGGGTATTCCCTTTATGGTTTTTTTTGCTTTGTTGCTTGGGAGAGGTCTTTTCAGTAAAGTGGGGCTATAAAAAAATTTCTTGATGAAAAGAGGTGTGGCTGGGGAGGACAGGAGAAAGGAGTGAAGGCATTAGGTCTTCAGCACTTGCAACATGATTCTCCTGAGAAAACATAAACAACCCAGCAACACTTATCCCATATGTCCTGGCTTCACAACACCCCTCTCATTAGCTAGAGGTATCCTTGCTAGTCCAGGACCAAGATACCCTTATCATTCCCCACCTGCATACCCCTCCATGCATCGTGGGCCTGTGTAAAGGCTTTTGACCAGTGCTACATTCCCCCATCTACTGCTCTTCCCTCTAATGTGTGCTGCAAAGAGATCTTTTAACTCCTCATTCCTGCTGCAGTCTTTGCTGTGGGGCAAAGACCAAGACTGCAAGTGGCTTTTCTCAGCTATGGGAGTATCTTTGGCCAACGCTAAGCCCCTGTCTTTGGGAGAAGGAGACACTGACCTCATGCTCACAGAGCCCAGACTCCACTGATGGCTGTTAACTGATCCCACAACTGTTGAGCAATTTTTGAGAGCCTGGTATTGGGGGAGCTACCAATTTTTCACATGTGGGGAAAGGACAGTCGCCCAAAGCTGGCTGCCTGAAGCTCCGAAATGTGCTCTGCACCCCACTGTGTGAGGAGCTCGGCAGCTGCAGGAAGCCTCGTGGTATCAGCAGCTGCCTCTCTGCAGGAGAGCGGGTAGTGAAAGGCGGCATCCTTCTGCAGCTTCTTGCTGTTTCATCCTCCCCATCCTTCATCACGTACTGCACTATGCTCTACAGCACTTCTAATTACAAAGTGAAGCAATCACAAAAAAACTGGACTGAAATAGAGCTGTGAAAATCGCAGCAGCTGGATGTACAAGAGCAACCAGCTTAGCAAAGACAGAGTCACAGGGGCAAGCTTTTGGAAGATGGAGTGCAAAATTGCAGTGTGTCTGTCTTCTCAGTGACTACAAATGTGCATTCCCAGCCAAGTGTTTCCTCCCTGATGGACACTGGAGAGTTTAAATGAAAGCCCAGTAAGTTATGTAGGAGGTTTCTGTTGGAAATAATTTCAATATAGCTGACACATTGCAAGCTCGCATCCTAACTGATAACATCAGCGTCTTCTCTGGCTCACACACTTGCCAAGCTATTTGTAAAGGTGGGCCCATACACTGAGGTTAGAAGGATACATTAGTTATGGGGCCAAATCTTAAAGCCTGGGGAGGAAGTATTGTCAATCTCACATGTCCCCTTTGCTGCAATATCAGCCTTGGCAAATGACATCCGATTGGACTTAAAGGGATCCAGAAGAGCAGATGAACTCCTTGCATCTGACTGTCCTTGGGATGTCAAGGACATCTGACTGTCCCCTGGCTTGGGACTAAGGTCACTATTGCATGCCAGCATCACTGGAAAAGGCTTATGGCCTTTGCCCTCATCCTATAAGCATCTTTTGGATTAGTGTTTTTGGTTTTTTTTGTCTCCATGGAGAAGTAGGAAGAGGAAATTCATATCTGTAAGTGAGTTTCTGGATGCCTGGAGAAAAACAGAAAAGGCATCAAAGGTATTTCACATCTGTACATCCCAACCCAGTGAAAGTTCAGCTCCTCTGCATCTCAATCCTCTCTCTGTTTGGGCCTCATTTGCCCTATACTGCAGGAAACGTTGCTGTGAAGCCTACAGTTGTGAAAGTTTTCCCAAGCATTGCTGTGCGATTATGGGCTTTCTGCCCTGGGAAAGGGATTATCGGCCATGTTGGTGGGCTTGGTCCTGTGAGTGCAGCGTGGGGCTGGGCCACGGGGCTGCAGCCTGCAGAGCATCTTGGGGTGACATGGGCTGCCTCTGGCTCTGAGTGGTACCTGAAGACATGGAGCCAAGATAAGCGTTAGAGGAGTGGTCTGTCCTCTGGCTCATCTTGCTGCAGGGGTCAGGATGGGGCCATGAAGGACCTACAAAACTGCAGATCTGCTTCAACACACCTGGCATTAGAGTTCTAGTTTTAGACAAGATGAATTTTTATTTTGTTATAACTGACAAATATTTTGTTGACCACTCCCTCTCAGAGCATGTGAAAGAAAACCAAAATGAGGAAGGGGGCAGGACAGAAAGAGAAGGAGAAGGAAAGATTAAAAATAGACTGATTGCAAAGTGTATCTAAACATTTTGTTAAGTGATGCATTTCCCTCTTGCCCACACAGGCCTGAAGAAGATGGTTTTGTAATTCAGGCACAGCTGTACCCTGTGGGTTGGGAAGCAATGTGCTTTGGTGAATGGGAACTAGGTGGGAAGGTGGGCACTCCTCCATGCTAAGTGTTTCTCTGCTTAGACTCTGCTGATCAAGTCTAAGACCTGAAGCAACTTCCTTCCACCAGTCACCCTTTCTGAAAGCAAAAGAAGGGCAGCAGCAAACTACTCAACTTTTTATTCCTCTGTGTCCACCAGGAATAAATCAGGGACAGTGGGATTCATCTCTGAGGAGGGACTGAATCTCCACCCAGAGAGGCCTGCCTGTCTCCACTCTTTGTAGAAAGAGGGCAGAAGCCAAATCTTAAGAAATCTAAGAACAGGTGAGATAAAGCCATTTCCCCTTAATGTCAGTAAGAGGTAACACCTGAAGCACAGTAAATGAGTATAAGCCTGCTGTAGTCAGACAGAGACAGCCACACCTTTTTTCTGGCAGTGATGTGTAGTAGGAGGAGCAAGCAGGCAGGCTTTCAGGGGCTCAGAAAAGACCCCCTGGACAGAGGTGACTGTGTATAAGACTCCAGTGGGTGTTAATAATACAAGGATGGTAATAAAGATATTCACAACAGGGTACCAGTTCTGGAGCTCTAAGAGCAGTCTGAATGTGTGCTAGCATGCTGGCCATTAAGAAGTAGAGAAGAAGCAATCAGTAAGGGCAGAACATTTGGTCTGAGCACCGTACTGCAGCTGGGAACATCAACAAGGAATGAAGAAAGAGGTGACTGCTCTGTGTGCCACCACTGGCAAGGGAAGAGCAAAATGTCATCTAACAAGGACATCTGACTTCTATGGAACAGTCCAGCAGTAATATGTTGGCAATTAGGAAATAAAATATAATTTTAAATGTCCAAAAGGAAAAGCAAACCAAATAATGTCTGAGACCAGCTGGAACTTGTCTAGACACAGGACACGTCTCTCTATGTAGGCCACCACCACCTCCAGACTGTTTCGCTTTCTCCTGAAACATAAAGACAATCTGTCTGTTTGCCTTTTTTTTTTTTTTTTTTTTTTTTAATGTGCTTTGAATGTCTTGGCTAATAGCTGTGAAACAATATTTAACTATTGGTAAAAGCAGCTTTTATTTACTCTAGTAACTGTATTTTCATATACTGCATTTTTCTGCCTTTGTATTTTGAGCAAGTAATCTCTCTGGGGGGCCACAATTCTCACCCGCTTGAACTCTCAAGTCCACTGCACCTGCACATGGCATGGAGATGGTCACCCTGTGGGGTGTTGGATTAAACTACACGAGCATTTTCTTCTGCAGAATAAACTTGTCCTATTCTCTTTTGTCTCTGCTCTACCATGCCACATTTGTGCTAATTGCATTATTTCAGTGGTCTCAGGAGTCCTTCAGAACACAAGAAGTGCCAATGTTAGTGGGACAAAGGCATTTATGATTTATCGGCCACTATTTATCATGGGCATAACGCTAAAGCTGAACAAATAGGCCAGCCCTAAATGCACACAAATCCTACCATCAGCAGCTTAGAGCTGCCAGACTTGGTTCTGCCTCGAGCAGAAGGCAGTGGGAGGTTTGCTGGGTCCCCCCAGGTGCAATGAGAGGGCTGTTCCCTCGCATCCCAGTGCAAGCCCAGATGTCTCAGAAGGGCCCTCATTTATGAACAAGCACAACCTTTGCACACCGCATGGATCAGGGGCTTTTCATTGGAATTGGAGTGATTCTAGGCAGACTGTTCCCCTCCCTGTGCTCCATGAACTTTTCCTGTGAGATAGACCCTCCTGGGGGCTTTGGAACCAGCAGATGAACACTACCATGTAAGCGTTCACATCTGAAAGAGTGTATGAGGAACACAGCTGCCTGGCACAAGGCTTCCTTTCAGCTATGTTAGGAAAGCAATACCAAGAACCCACATTTTCCTTCAATACTCCACCTGGTAAGAAATAATACTTCCTATGTAACCCTTCTCAGACTCCCAAGTGCTTTGCAAAATGGATCAGTGCCAGATGAGGAAATGGAAGCAAAAAGCACTGAGTGCCATTCCCTGTGTCACTGAATTCCCCTGTTTCATCTCTAGCCACTAGGTCCCAGTGCTTAAACAGGGTAGGAGGACTTCTGCAAGACTATGGGGGACCTGGTGCTCTTTCAGGCATGCTTCTGGCTCCCCTGAATAGTCCTAGCCTGTGCCCAGTACATGGAACTCGGAAATGACAGGGACACTGCTGGTGCTGAGTATAACGGCATGGAAACTTTATAGGAATATGCAAATATTTAATTATCTTTATCATCGTATAATCATCTATGCATTTATTCCCTGACTAGCCTTATCCAGAGAACATTATTCTTACTGTTCTATGGATGAGAAATGGCAGCTTTCTTGCCTCCAGAAGGGCTAGTGATGCAGGCGTAGTGGAAGGAGGCTTTTGCTCACTCCCCCACACTGCAGGCAAGAAGCTGTCCTCTCTCCAGCCCTCCCTGCCGAACATTGTAAGCAAACCCATACACGGTTGCCTGCAGAAGAGCTCTCAGCAGCTATAGAACAGGCATCACTATTTGCCCCTTAAAGTAGTAATAGAAAGCTCATTAGAATAGCAAGTGAAGTGTACAAAAGGGGAGGAAAATGGAGTTTTGTTTGACCATGCAAATAGACAAAGAGGTAAAACTTGGATATCAGAAGAGGGGTTTGAAACAGCTTTTGGTGCATTCAATCTTTTGCCTCTTCACTCCTGGTGGAAAAGATAGCATATATCATCTTACAGTGTTTATTGTTCTAAATAAAGACCTACACCGATGGAGCTCTCACACTGACTTCGTACTCCATTGTATTGTCTTCTTGCTAACACTTATCAGCTGAAACAACATTATAACAGCACAGAGACCATAAGAGTGTATTTTACAATGCCACTAGAAGACTCTGTGTCTAGGGGGAAATACACTTTTTTTTTCTTAAAAAAAGCTAGAAGGAAGAAGATGATAGTACAAAAGCCAGCAGCCTCTAATAATTGGAGCCAGACCTGCTGGTTGACCAGAGGTAGATACTGACACAAAACAGTTTTGCAAAGGCTACAAGTTAGTAAGTGTGGACCTTTCCTAGTTACAGCAAGTGGAGTCCTTTCAGGACTTGAAAAGGATGAAAGACACAGGAAGGATGAAAGACCTACTTCTGCATATTTTCCTTACAATTTCTCAGGTGTATGCACTGTGAACAAGGGTGTGTGATTGCCTAAGCACAAGAGAGGATGGCACCCTGGAAATCAGTGATGGAACGGAGTCTTTGCCATTGTTTTATCACATCTCAGTAATAAAAGTAAAGCTGCACAGAAAAGCATGGAGAAATTCTGCTACTGTTCAGTCCACAAAGCAATCATGACACATCCACTGTCAATATGAGAAGTGGTCTTCCAGTTTTCTCTGACTCTGTAATCTAAATTAATACTTAGAAGTTATGAGAGTTGAAATACTCACTGTTGGCAGTGCCCAAGAAGTCAGGTTGTTTGCTGCAAGCTTGTGAATTAAGGATGCAAAGGCTTTCAGGTAAACACTAACCAGAGAGAAAGCTCTGGGTCCATTGCAGTTTGAGCAGCAATGCAGGAACCCATGTGTTTCACTCCGTGCCTTTACTGTTCTGCATCATTGTGTATGTGATACCATGAAGCCTTAGGAAAACACAGCCCGCAAACTGAGCTCTCAGATCTTGTAAGGGCAATGGAGAAGTGTATGCTGGAGCACAGAAAAAGCACATAATGGTTTATTTGAACATTTCTTCCATGTGGCATGGGATCCACAACAATTGTGTAGCCTACACAGAAACTCAAAACATATACACCTCTTAAGATGGAGTAGTTGCAGCCTAGCTGAATTATATTAATGCTAACCAGTAAAAAAACCCCAGTTGGTCAAAAGTCACAAATACATATATCCAGTAAACCTATTAGCTTGTGCTTAATTTAAAACTTATGGTTAGTCTCTCATATGATAAAGCACTTTTTTGGATCAGGGTCAAGATGTCCTGAGGCAACAATGAGACACCCCATAGATCCACAGAGGGGAAGGGATCTACAGAATAAAGTGGATTTACCCAAAAAGTGACCTAAAGATCAGGATGCCTATAAGAGAGCATTCCCTGTCATCCCTCCTTTCAGACTTACAAATACTTAGCTTGTCCATATTAGAATAAATGGTCAGCTGAGAAAAGCAGCTATATGAGAACCTTTCTATACATCACACATTACCAGCAGCAGGGAGAACAAAGGGTGAGTTTAGAAAACTGTGAATTTGGTTCAGTTCAGTAGTAGAAAGAGATCTGCTACTGATCATTCCAAGATTCCTTTATCTTCCAAATGTTTCCCAATTATACATAATATTTCCAACTATATATAATTTTCCCATTAAATACCACAAGTGTTTTATTATGGGCTCTGCAAACTGACCCTAAAGGAATTACTTGACATTTTTTCCTTAAATGAAATGAAATGAATTTTCTGTCCTGAAATGAAACATAGGTTTCTGATGGATTCTACTCTTCCATAAACAAATCTAAGCTGATTTAATTGCTCTTGAATAAGTTAATACAAACTCTGTTTCTGGTTTAGCTGTAATCAGAGTTAATAAACAAAATAAGAAGGCAGAACTGGAACAGGTCTCTGGGTCACTGATCCGAGTCCTTTGCCACTGACTTCGATGTTGTGTTTTCCCTTTCATTAACTCATCAGGCTCTGACAACCATGTCTTAGATAGACTTGATGGCTTTCACCCCCAAATGAAAGGCACTTCCTCAAGGCAATTCCAAGACAATGCCAAGATAAAATCCAAGTATCCTGACTCCCAGTCACTTGCTCTGTTATAATACCAAAAAACCAACATGTCCAAAATAATGTTGAAGGTGGATCATGCTTGTAGGCTATATAGGGGAAGAAAATTGTATTTTCTTTTTCCAATTCACTGAAATTCTCATGAGAAAACAGTGACCAAGATAAAAGCTCAGCAAAGACACATAAAGCAAGAACTCCATCTCTTCCTCAAAAGATGTGAAAATGATGTTAACTGGAGAGGGCTTTGTTTTGCTTTTGCTTTCTCTACAACACAGAGAATGTTAATGAATTACACTGTTAAATGGGACATAATCTTGTCTGTAAGGGATCAGGGGAAATTTAGATGTGGGACTATCTCAGATAATGAGAGGCAATTGGGAGTTTTTGGAAGAGCTGAGAAATTGGCATGTGGAAATAATAATAATTATAGATTTTACAGTATTTACTGAGAAATGCTATGGAAGAAACCTCTTTGGTTTTAACTGTGAACCTTGGTAGAAAGGGAATTAGGATACCTGGTGTTAAAATCTCCTGAAATCCCTCAAAGCTTTAGTGAAGATCTAATGCTTTGGCCGGCACACTGGCATTTGCTTAGCTGATAGAAATAATATTTCCAGGAAAGTTTTTACGTTACACTCCCAGATGTCAGCCAGATGATACAAGGATGTTTTGGCTCGGAAGCTTCTTTTCTCCTTTTCTGTTTTGCTTAAGAAGAAAAGAATTGCTTGTGTGCTGTTTACAAAGATTTCAGCATGATATCTATTATTTTAGCCACTAACACAAACAACCTTGACAATCAGAATGTATTTTTTTCATCTTTCTTCATGCAGACAAGTAAGCAGTCATCAATTACAATCCCACACATGAAATACAAATTTAGCACTACGGAAATGAAAACTAAAGCAATTTGTACCTTTACTATTCCAAGGGGATTCATTCTTGCTCTGTTTACTATGAAATATTTCTTCTCTTGAAGTCAAAGTTATATCAATGTCACCGACCTTAAGCTGAATCAGACTGAGAAGATGATATCCTGGCATTCCTGGCATCATCTCCTCATTACTGAGCTTGCTAGTTAGCATGTGTTTTAAAACAATGCTCAAGCATTTGTTTCCCTTAGGTTGCAGTCAAGCTTGATTTATTTGAGTTGATAACATCAAATTTAACAGTAAAAAATGCATTTTAGAAAACCTGATTTTTAATTGATGTCCAGTAAACAAATAAACTTTATCAGCAAAATAGTTTAAAATGTTTCTTTACCCACTACATAATCTTTCTTAATAATAGCTGAGTCATGACACTAACAGGAAAAAAAAGCTAAAATGCAAAAGCATATAAATGTCTGTAGAAGCACAGGTTTCTGTGCATCTTGTCATGAACGACTTGAAAAACAGAAAGAAAATCCTATTTCTCTTCCAGTTCTTATCCTTCTCTTGCTACAGAAACAACCAGAATATTAATATGGGTGTTCATTCTTCTATTGCACTGGTCTGTCATTTCCCCTATTTATAGTTATTAGTCCCCAGTAACAGCATTTCACACACATTTATGTACATGCACACATACGTACACATATGCACACGTATGTCATGCTGGGTCTTGCAGGAAACCACGCCACATAAAATGTAATAGCAACGTTATAAATGGAGCACCTCAATTCCCAACACACCCAAAGGGACTCTGTATTTTCACTGCTGGAGTGTACATTTGAGTGTAGGGGCACAGTTATACTGAGCCTCTCAACACTTCCCTGTGCCCAAGATCAAAAATGTTATCAACCTGCTGCCCAACCCCCATGTCTGAATACATTTCTGCAACTCCAAACCAACTCCAGCATGGTGGATGATGCCACCCTGGATTTATGCTCATTTAAATGGAGGAGGCTTTGGTTGAAGAGGTGCCTGTGCCACATTGGGCTCCCGCACCCTCTGTCCCACAAACCTCTGCAATGCTATTCCACTGCTCTCCTCCTCTTTTAAAACTGTCCTTCTAGTGATGTTTGACAACATCATAGGCATCTAGCACCAATTCTACTGATTGGTGTTCCTCCTTATTTCCCTTCTTCTCTCTGGTCTGCCCTATCTATTGCCTCTTGTCTTCCACTCAAACTGCTTGCAACAGGGATCACCTCTGGGCTGGTCCAGTACAGGCCAAATGCAGTGGGGCTCTGAAACATCGTTAGGCTGCCTGGCCACTAAGGGCCATGCTCATCCTTCTTTCTTTTAGGGAGTAATGGAGATGCCTAATTTGGGAATGTGTCCACACTGCAATGGTTCTGTCTCCACTGAGGTGAAAAAGGCATTTTGTCAAGATGATTAAGCCTTGCTAAGGTCTGGAGAGGTTTCAAAGTGCTTATCTTGCTCCATGGTCTAGAGAAGAAGCCTAGAGCAAATACGCCTCACAGAGCATCATAAATTAGGTGGGATACTCTGGGGTTTATGTAACAAATATAAGAACCCCCATAATACCAATCCACAATAACTATCCTCCCTGTGTAGGGCTCTGTTACAGTAGCACAGAGACACTAATTTTGTGTGATGGGCTGGCATGGAACTATCATCCTCATTTTCCTTGAACACAAGGCCAGAATTTGAATTCAAACCCTGATGAGCTTTTCCATACAGTATTTCAAATTGGTGTGTTTAGATGGAAAAGTCAGAAGCACTGCATTAGAGCCTAGGATATTTGGCTGAACCTGATGTCTCTATTTTTGAGCATATGGTTTATTGAATTGTAATACTTTTCCAGATAATTCTGACTGCCCTGTTCTGAAGGATTTGTATTCTCAAGTAGAACATGCACAAGAATAAAGATTTTGATTGCAGCCTTAATATCAAAGTAATATGTTTCAATTGACTAAGCAGGCCACTAACAATTTAGATAAAAGGATGCAATATAACAATTAATGAGCTATACACAAATTCCTCATTGTTCATTAACCCTTCAGAGGTTGCATATCTGCATATAGCCTATGTTTTCCTTTCAATTTGCCAGCACTCTAAAAGATGGCAGAGTTCTCAAAATATGCCGCTAAGAGATTGTTTTAATGTATGGTAAGTGATATGCATACACATTACGAAATAATATGTACAAAGCACTGGTAATGGTCCTAACAGAGGTAATGGAATTTACTGTAATTTCTACAGGGTGAAATTTTAGTTAATATCCATTATAAAATCAGCTATCTCAAGCAGAGCTGGGTTTGCAAGATCAGTCAGCCTGGGGCAAAACTCTACTTGAAAGAGCAGCAGGATAGGAAAGCTTTCAGGGAATGGGTTACCCACTCCCTTATTCTTGATTTCAGCCCCAGTGAAAATGAAAACAACCTAAGGCCTACTCTGTTTGTGCATGCAATATTTTACTTTAGCAGCATGGTAAACACCTCATGCTGTTGTCGCACACGTTGCAGCATCTCGTACACTCTGGAGAGGTCCAGATCTGGTGGTTGCACGATTTCATGAGAACCATTGCTTCAGTTCTTCAACTTTGTGGGTTGTGGCAAAAAGGCTGGCATTACAAACCCTGAAAAGTGTGAAGAAATTTTTGTCATAAAAATCCAAATTCTTTCTTCCCTTTTGTTTTCCTGACTCTGACAAGCCCTTTTCATGAGGTCCTTGGGGTGGGAGCATTAGAGTGGGTTGCCACGGCTGTTTCTCCCTTTGGATGTTCTCATTCCTCCCTATTTTTTTGACTCTATTTGCATATTTGTTTGATTATTTGACAGAGCTTTTTAGGTTGGAAATGGCAGATATACATAGATGTATATTAGCTGGAGTAAGTAATCATTCTGTGATTCTAAATAAGAGTATTTCTACTGATGACAGGGGAAATATAGCACAGTAGGCTATATTTCCCTTTTTAACAATTCAACTTTTCATCCTGAATTTGACATTCAGGTGACCTACATACAAATGACACAAAATTATCATCCCAGTTTTACAAACGGGGAGCAGAGATATGAGGCATATTAAAGCAGTTTTCCCAAGGACACACTGAGTCTTTAACCAAGCCAGAACTTGAGCGAAGGACTCCTGGAGGCCATCCCAGCATCTCATCCTCCTGGCAACTGAAGATACAAAAAGGCCATAAAAGTGTATGAGACAACTGAATGAATCATGTCCATAATTCATTCACTTGAGCTTTGTTTTCATTCATGGAAACAGTGTTGATAATCAGGGATGTTTTCATTACTGCTGAGCAATGCCTGCACAGAGTCAAGGCCTTTTCTGCTTCTCACACCACTGCACCAGTGAGTGGGCTGGGGGTGCACTAGAGATTGGGAGGGGACACAGCTGGGACAGCTGACCACAACTGACCAAAGGGATATTCCATACCATGTGACATCATGCTCAGCATATAAAGCTGGGGGAAGAAGAAGGAAGGGGGGGAAGTTTAGAGTCATGGTGTTTGTCTTCCCAAGTAACCGTTATGTGTGATGGAGCCCTGCTTTCCTGGAGATGGCTGATAGGAAGCAGTGCAGAAATTCCTTGTTTTGCTTTGCTTGCATGCGCAGCTTTTGCTTTACATATTAAACTGTCTTTATCTCAACCCACGAGTTTTCTCACTTTTACTCTTCTGATTTACTCCCCCATCCCACTGGGGGGGAGTGAGCTAGCAGCTGTGTGGGGCTTAGTTTCTGGCTGGGGTTAAACCATGGCAGATGCTCTGTGGCTGTGCCTTCCTCACAGCTCATGGACAGGGAAACAATCCTTTTGCAAACTAAAGGTTCAGACCAGACAAGTTTTTGTAATTTTTCCCTAGAAGAAGAAGGAAAGTTCTGCATTCACAAAAGACCATACTCCCTGGCCCTGAGCAGCACTTAGCGACTAGTCTCCGCTATAGTAAAGGTACAAAATATATCCTTAAAAATAAGTACTGTCTCATAAAATATAAAATGCTTGGCATCTTGGTTTGAAAGCATTTCTTGTTGCTTTTGAAGGAAATTAATACAGTAAGACTGCATTATCACAAGAGATTGTGACTATGCAGATTCCTGTGGCTTTCTGATATGTGTGCATGGTAGCTATTTCACTTATTTCATATAACATTTGTATGTATGGCACATATTTAATTGTTCCTGAGGCTCACCAATACCTTGAAATTATAATTTTTTGTTTCAAAATGTTTGTATACAACTAAACAAATTCAAGGTGGACAGTAACAATATTTAAGGTGGACACAGGCACAAGCAAATAGAAAAGGAGACGGACAAAAAATAGCCCATCATTTTAGAGCTGGGGTTCTTGACTACTTTGGAAAAAGGATTTCAGAAAAAAACCCTACTCTGCATTTTTTCCCCTGGTGCATCAAAGTTAAAAATCAAATCAATAGCATCTTAGTATTAGACGGTGGTGACAGCATGCGGACATCAGTGGTGTAATTAAAAAGCCATTCAGCTCAGTTGGTAAAATGTAATTTTAGCTGTAGTCACTGGCTGTTTCCAAGCAATCTATTTACCCCAAAATGTCCTCAGGCATGGACTGAAGAGTGTGAAATGATCGAGTTTTAGTTATCCTCATACATAACAAATTTCAATTATAATTCCTACTGTAAAAAATGTTACAATAATATTACACTGAAGTCCCTGTGCTAACTGGCACCAGGGATAGAAGAGCAGAAAGAAACTTTCTCTGCTTTACTGCTCCCATTAGTCTCATTTTACATGGGACTTCTTTCTTGAGCCTGCACAGGGTCTAACCTCAGCTGCTGACTGAGGCACCATCCTGTGCTGCCCTGGTCTGTGGCCCACGCCAGAGACTGTCCTAGAAAATGATGCTGCAACATTTTCCCCTGCTCTGACAGGGACCATCAGAAGAATGTTCCTCACTGCTTAAAGACTGGCATAGCTCTGGCTTTAGATACTGCTCACAGAAAGACCTTAGGGCCACTCATTAAAGTAGCAGCTAAATTAATGGTAAGCAAAGTTAAGTAAAATGCACATAGCATTTAACTTTCTAAGCTAAAACTATCAACCAATTTAATCGAATAACATGGCTGAATTAAATATTAAACTTATTTACAGAGAAGAAAACTGAGGCAGAAAATCAAAAGGCCAGTTTTGAGGATGGTACCTCAGGACTGCTCTACAACTGGCATTTCTTTTGGGTTAACTTATTTCTTTCTAAAGTGCTGTGTGCCCACAAGCAACCTTGTGGCAGTTGTAAACCATCTGATATTCTACTGCACATTATGAAACCCATGGAGATGGACCTGGCCTCAGCGCTGCAGGGGTGCCTGCATCCCCCTCCCCATCCGTATCCCCATCCTCCTGCACTGACTGCACATCTGCTCACTTCTCCCACTGCTTGGCTGGCTCCTGGGGTCATTCCTTCCCTTCTGCTGTATTGCCCTGCCATGGACTTATCCCAGCGGGGACCACCTTGTTGGTTAAAAGTGAATGCTGTTTCAGGACCCCTGAGTTGTCCTCCTTCTGGTTACTCAGCAGTCAAATTCACTGTGTCCAAGCCCCCCTCACTCTGCAGCAGGGGATAGGATACCCTTCCCCCTCAATCACAGCAAAAACAGTTTCTTCAACACATGAAAGTGAGGGTGTACAGGCTTTTGGACTAGTTTATAAGCATCTCCCGGTGGCTGACAAGACTTCCACCAGTCCTCAGAAGGTTTCACCTGCCAAGGGTTTCACCACTCACCTCCATATATCCTGGTGGGGCTGAACATGATGGAGGCTAGGAGACTGGGTTTGAAAGCCTGAGCTAATTGGTCTGATGAATCCAGAAGCTGGTAGAGGTTTGGAGATCCAGTAGGTCCTCAAATCACAGCTTGGACTGGTTGGCACAGGGAATGTATGTGCAATAGTAAAAGCAATCATTCCTGGTAAATATGGAATGCAAGTTTCTTTCTTTCAGGAAGGGCAGAAATAAAAGTAGAAGCAGTGAGATAATATATTTGCCTAATTCTGTGCTAGACCTTACAGGGAGTAGAGGAGATGTTCAGATAAAAAGACAAATCACACTGCAATATGCAGTGCAAATGCGTATGAAACTTGGCATTTCCTACTCTCTACTCTTGTCATGGTAGCTATTATTCTCTGACCTCTGCCCAGTGAGCCTGGCACTATCAGAAGTAGTGGTGGTCAGGTAGGAACACCATATGTGTTACAACGCAGATGGTTTGAAGGACAACCAGATAAAAAGTTTAGAACCATTTTCCTGACTCTCAGCTTCATCAGCACCCTCAGCCTCGAGCCGATATGTGGTACAATGAGCTCTTACATAGCAGAGGTTTCCAGAGAGATTTTAAGGCCCTTCCCTTTGGGCTGCTGTAGAATGCAGGTTATTGTACCCTGCATCTTACGCTGACCTGTGCTTGTTAAAAAGTGAGAATGTAAATTAGAGAGTGTGCCCTAATCTGGCATGCAGCTGACTCCTTTCCTGCAGCAGAGAGGGGGCACCAGGCAAGCAGCAGCAAGAAGGTGAATTTTCTGTTTATTTTCTGCCTCTCTCTGCAGAACTCTTCCCTCCTCTGGGGGAGATGCTGCACTGTAGCACCCTTCAATGGAAGGTCAGCTTCCAAAAGCACACTTACAATTACTGGCCTGCATCTGCTGCTTCTCTTTAGCTAGCCAAGTCTCTAACAGCCTTATTACACCTGGCATTTTTTTTTTTTTCCATCCTTAAAAGTTGCTGAAGCTGCTCTGTTCCCTTTCCATGTATGTTTCTTTCTTATGACAGCTCTGAGGGTCTACCAAAATGGGGGATCTTTTGATATGTCCAAGCTCACCAAAAGCTGAGAAGAAGCTGCATTCCTACATGTATGAAAAAATCACAATTTTATCATTGTTTGCATGGCCATGTTAAAATTTAAGGGCAAAGCTGCTTGGATTTTAGTGCAGCTGCCGACACAGAGCAGGGACCATGGACTGGGGCAACTCACAGTCTCTGGTTTTCATCAGAGGGAAAATGAACCCAGAGAAGAGAGAATGTGTTCAGACAACTCTCACACACATCCCAGGGAAGGGTGAAATGATGGAGGAATACAACGATGTCTTCTGAAGCATGGTAAATAGGAGAGAAAAGGACAGAGAAGGGTTAGATAGGGCTCATAAGGATGACCGTATAGGCAAACATACCACCCTGGTGGCTTTCAGGGAGGGCACAAAGCCTCCCTCAGCCTTTGGGTGTAGAGCAGTGTCCACCCTGCCACACTGCCATATTTTGGGGCACACATTTCACTCTATTCCTGCAACCAGGCAGCAAGCAGAAGAGCAGCCCTGGGATGTTCCAAATGGACACAAGCCCTTTTGCTGTCCTCTGAGCAGAGAACATCCATTAGCTTCCCACGTGCATTGCTTCATGTGGTCTTGAGGGCACAAATTATCTGCACATCATTTATTTTTAGGTTTTAAAAAGATTTTAGCTTACTGTATTGACATAGAGTGCTCACTATTTCTCCCTGCTGTCAATAGATAAAACAACATTAATTGACACTGGATTTATATTCATGGTATGTTTCTTGATCAGTTCATTAAAATGTCCAGGCTCACTGCCATAAAATCCAAATATGGACTAAAGTAGATCTCATATACCATCTTGCAGAAACTCCATGTGATGCACAGGAAGAACTCCTCACCACAAAATGACCAGTAACTTACTCATTAACCACATGTGCTTATTTATTCAAAATTAAGTGCAAAATGTGTTCCTCACTCTTTCCTAGAAGCCCTCTTCATTGCTGTGTACAACATTCAGCTGAACAAGCTGTCAAGTGGGAAAAGGAGTAGGAGGTGACCAGCCTTCCCTTCATCCTTTCAACTAGTGTGCAAACCAGCGCACAGTAACTATCAGGGGGAGCACATATTTTTTAGTAGCCTGCAGGCTAAACATCCCTCCTCCATCTACCTGTCTATCTTCCTGACGCACGTTGCACTGTGTCTCTGAAAGTGCTTAGAATATGCAGAAAGAGCTCCCAGGAAAGCCTGGGGAGCAGAACTCAACCTGGCTCTTCCAGAGTGGTTAGATGAATACCAGTACTTCCTTTGCCCATAAATATGGACAAAAAGGTCTTTTTATCAGTGCAGTAGACAATGCAGTATTTCTCAAGACTGAAAGATCCCAAGTTATCAAATACCTAAACTGCAGATTGCTGATATTCAGTACAGTATAACAGGGATTTTATACCGTTTTATACTGCTCGCTAGACATCCCCTTCTGGCCACTATTGGGCACAGGCTATTCAATCAGATGACTCTTTGGTCTGACTTGATGCTAGGTGTTTTCCTAATATCTTAAATGATTTCCAGACTACTGAAACACCTCGGTATTGGTGAGTCTTCTATGATGAGCCTTGCAGCATGATGAAGATATACTCTAACCTGCTCACAGACCAAAGTCCAGTGGCTAGGACACAGAATATATGTATTAATAACCTCAGTACACTTTGGCTACATCTATATGGGTGAATTAAACACGTCCAGGACTGTTTTCTGGCCTGGAACAGCTTGAGTCCATATATACACAGACTGCTTAATGGGAATGGTCTCTGGACTGACTTAACTTCTGTAGCATGTCCAGGAATTGCTTGGGAGAGTGCTAGTTGGCCTGGGACAAAACTGTGCCAAGGACCCTTCTAGCAATTCAATGGTTCAGACAGTCAAGTTTCAGTGCCAGAGGTTTTACATCTGAGTTGTTTAATTTACTTGGGCAGCATTAGTCTTTGGGAATCCAAGAGTCTAAGCTCATTGATAGCCTTCTATATATCACCCACTCTTATTAGCAAGAGTAATAGCACTTTCTTGATAGCAGCACATATCTCCATTACAACAGCTTTGAAGTGGTCTGCTCTGAAGCAGCAATCAGGAGTGGCAAGCTTCCAGGTAGTCTGGCTAAGCACCTGCCTGCGCTACGGGGCACTGTGCTGTTTCTGTTCCAGGATGACGTTATCCACATCTCTAGCAAAGTGGGCACGAGTTTCCCCAAGTCCTGAGTCTACTGCCAGTCACTCTAGGTCTGAAGTGCTATTGTCCGACAGTCCCTGCCAGTTGGACAGGCCTAAAAGCACCAGATGAAATTGTTCATAGAAAGAAATAGGTCAGCAGTCTTCACAGCTCTAGTGTCTTCCTCCTTAATATTTTGGTTCAGAGCATGGGTGTCCATAGTTTGCAGTGACCTGTTTGTGGCTGGCACCCTGGCGATCTTTCCTCCAGGTTGTCTGATCCTGCCCTGGAAGCAGAGCTGGCTGCAGAGAGCAGAGGGATGCTGGGATGAACTAGGACAGCTATGGAAGCTGAATTTTTGACACTAGAATTCCTTTGGCTTCAGAGGAAAATCTCACTAAAAGCAGCATGAAACACCCTATGAAATGGGAACTTTTACTGTGGAGCTAGCAAGAATGTGGCTCTGCACTGTGTTTGTGACTCTGCTCTTTAATAACTGCCCGTGTGCTGCTTTACTGTTCTTTTACCAGATGGCAAAGGCACTTAATCTGAAATATCAGGACTTTTCTCTAAAGCACAAATACAAAAATTTCCCACGGAATGCAACATGATGGAAAACCAATGGCCATGGTGGTTTTCTGGTGAGGGTTTTCTGTGTTTCCAGGCCCTCTGACTAAGCAGAATTTGTGGGCATGCAGCCCCTGGGTTACAGACCATGGCAAGGAGCAGGGACCCCCCACAGCAGGATCACTGTTTGGGGAGCACACCGCTCCAGCAGCCCCACTGTGGGTCCCACCTGAAGCACACGATCAGGTGTAGCAATGCCTCAGTTCTGCATTTCAGACTGATGCGGTTCTCACAGAAGTAAGGTGGGAATCTTTTCAGTTGGGGGAATAGGGTCAGGCAGGCTCTCATCCCCAGGAACGCATGCGCAGATGGTCTCCAAGTCATGGCGAGAGATCAGGAAATCAGTCAGTCCCTTTTTTTTCTTTATGCTTGAGACAGATTAAGAGATAGTGCACCCTGCTCTTGGCAAGCGCATGTTTCCATCTCTCTCCCAGCTTTGGCTGAACAGAGACGGCATCCAGCTCAGCAGCAGCAGCCGGACTCACACTCTGATGTAGGATAGTTGCATAATGTCATGCGATCTTTTCTGTTCTCCTCCTTCACCCCACTGGGGATCTCGCATGATAAAAACAGTAAAAGGCTCTTGATTTATTTTGCTGACTAGAACATTTCATTATATTGATTCAGCTCATGAAAGCCCCACAAGGAAATGGAAAATAGCCCATTATTTTTAATTTCCAATTGGAAAAGTTACAACACATTTCTATTTATGATGTGCATGTTTTTTTTATCTAAATCATCAAATTCAGCACTTATTTTTAGAACAGTCTATTTCCATCATTAAGGAAAGACTAAGGCTTGAACTTGTGGTTCTCTATATCACAAGCTGCTGAGGTTCAAAGAGATTATTCATATATATTTTGCACAGAGTTGGTGAGGAGGTGAAACTGCCAAATATCCTGAACTTCTCTATTTTAGGAAAAATGGTGGGCTAGGATGATCTTATAAAATGTATTCACGGCTTAAATTGAACAATTTAACACTCTGAAGCTTAAGTAAAAAATTAATAGAAGGCAAATCTTTGAAGTGGTGGCATGTGTGTAAGCCTCTTGTCCCCTGCAGCCAAAAAAAAAAAAGTCATCAAGGCTTCAGACAAGCAGCATTAAGCATTTGAATTCTCCATAAAAATATTCGTGATGTAGAGCAATTACTTGGTTTTGATATTAGAGAAAAGTTGCTAAAATGTGTTTATTTTGCCTCTCTCTGTATAATATCATTTGGAATATGTGCTTTGCATGACTTCTGCCTCATGGTAGATTCATCCTTTGTGGTGTAATCATATGCCCCCATGCACATACACAAACGTACATATATATTTATATACACATACACATACACACACACACAAAGAACAAATAGACTAGATGGCCAGAAATTCTTGGCACGTACTCTGTTATTTCTGTGTTGCTCTTGCTTGAAGCACATGTTTAACATTTTACTTGACTTGAAAACTTAGTAAGGTAGATGGATTAAGGAAAAAAAGCCAAAGGTTGAAAGAATGAATAGCTTAGAGAATAAAGCATTGGGCACTTACAGTACTGCTGGCATTGAATGCAAGGAATCATTCCTACAGACCTCAAAAGGGTGAGGAATGAAACTCAAACACACCCGGTTTGGTCAGCCCCAAAAACCTAACTGAACAAAGACATCCCAAACCTGCAGCTTGGGTTAAAGAGCTAAGACACTAATCCAGTACAAAAGGCTGTATTCAGACTGTTTACCCTTTTGTATGTATGTATATACAATCAAAACTAATTTTTTTTCAGACCCTGATGTGAACCAGTGCTCTATACAAATCTGGGGGGAAAAAGTCCAGCAAGTTATTTCACTGACAAAAGTGGCCTTTATGTTGCTTCAAAAGTGGCCTTTACTCCTTGCAAAGTTCCTTTAGAATAAGGTCTGTGAGGAATTTTGTGGAAAACAGAGCTACTTTACAGTATTTTCTAGGCATTGACTCTTTAAACATACTAAATCTGTGCTTTGTTAACTAAGCATTCAAATGTAGAGAAATCCGAAGAGCAGGTCAACTTTCTGTCCCTAATGACAGCTTTCCCTCTCAACCGGCCAATGGCCTGGTCACACAACCTAACCTTCTGCCCTGGAAGATTTATCATCAGCTTTGCATACGTCCTTGTCGCTTTGAACTAAATGGGGCTGCTCAACATGCCTTAAAATTTAGCGCCTGCATACGCCTTTGCTCGACTGAAGCCCAAGTGTTATTAGTGCCAAAAGCTAATTTTAGATGTTTTGTTCTTGTTGGTGAGTTCAAAATTTAGTGTAGCATGAGTCTTGCTGCCTTGATTAAACTGTAAGCTCTTCAGTGAACGGGCCACCTTTTATTCTCTGTAGATTTCAGCGTACCAGGACTCTAACTTCAGCTGGGGTCTTTCGGTGCTACCATGATGCAGATAAATAAAAGACAATATAAAATGGTGCTGCTGAAGAAAGTGGAAGCATTAGGGCCTGCCTACAGAAACCTTCTGTGAAAGATGTGAAAGGTAATAAACAAAGGTAATTTAACGCATCTGAAAACAACTGATTAAACCAGCAAATAGATCAGAAATAAGGTAAAAGCTGGAAATCTTTCCATAAACATTTTCTACCCCTTTCAGAGAAGTAGTGCAAAGTTATTGTATTACTCATCCCTACCCAAGTCTTGCTTTGATTTATTCCTTCTTAAATAAAAAAAAAGACAACCTATGTGATTTTTGCTGCAAAGTGTTTATGCAATACTTCTCAAGAGAAATCCATGCCTATACTACCAAAACTAACATATATCTCCTTAACTGGTAAAAAGACAAGCTTCCAAGAGTCTCTAGAAGCTAGAAATGGATCAAATAAAAGTACATATGGGTCCAAACCTTCTGTTTCTTGTCTGCAGATATTAAGTATATTGCTGTGAATATAGAGCTGAAAGACTATTCAGATGCAAGAAGGCAATATTCAATTTCTCCTCCCAAAGACGGTTTCTTTGTCAGAATTAGAGGAATTCTAAAGGGCTTTTCACTCGCACAAAAAGCCGCCTGCCAGCAATGATCGTGGTTAAACAAAAAGCACGTCCAATAGAGCAAGCCACTCATGTGACTATCATTTGCAACCCAGGTACTGGGAGCAAACGCTGGCTGCATACTTTGATCTAAATACCCCAATTAAGGTTTGACTGATTACCTGTACTCACAGAGTGGAGGTAGGCAAATTTAACAAATAGCAATGAGGAAACTTGGGTTTATGGAGTAATTTAGCAAAAGCAACATAATGGCAATAACACAGGAGCAGCAGACCACCTGCTCCTCTGCTGGGTTCACTTTCACATGGACCTGTCACACTGGAGAGCTCCTCACAGAAACAAAACAAAAAATAAATAATTCTCCTGGAGAGCAATTGTTAAATGACCAGTCCTGAAATACAGCCTGATGGAAACTGATATTAAGTGACATTTTTAAACCTGTTTGAGGAAGTCAAAGGTCTCTTTGGTTACAGCAGAGGTTTTAACCAAAAGATGTGTGAAAATCATGAACACTTCTCACTTTGTGAATTACATGTGGATTTTGCCATGATATTATCCAAAAAGCTGTAGGTACAGGAGAAAATCTTAATGAAAACAGCCTACAGAAAATAATGGAAAACATTAGCCTTTCTTTAAGTTATTTTATATCACAATTTAACATTTGTCAGAGATTCAGATCTTTGTTATTTGGGTAAGTTATAATTCAATATTTTTTTTTTTGCCTGGTTTTGGATGTTTTGACTTTATTAGCATATTTGTTTAATCGCTACTGAGCAACATGGAGTGAAATTTTAAGTAATAAATACATCTTAAAAAAAATTGCACATTGTGCCATGAGATCGATGCCAACAGATCCAGAAGATAAAACTGCAATATGAAGTACCTTTTTTGGTTTGGTGGATGAGAGGAAAGAGGCTAAAACCATAATGGAACAGTGGTAGGACACATAACTAGACAGAGGCTCTGAAAACTATTAGCATGAGGTTATTTCACATTTGTGAACAAAAAATGGGGAAATGGGTTCAAAACCCATAGCTGCTCCAAAGACTGTTGAGATGGGATATCTTACCAGAACATTTGGACTGGATCCTAAGGGACTAATTTTACTTTCAGGTGACCTATGGACGTGAGTCATCACCTTGGGTAAGCACTTGAAAACAGATGCCCATGCACCATTTGTTCCCTTCCTCTTGCCACTGATAGAAATGACAATTAATATGCACATCTGAACATGCATATTCACTGCGGGACTGCAGACACTAGAGATCTTTGCTTCATTGTCATAATGTGTTTTTTCCCATGAGTAAATTTACTGCTAATTCTTTCAGCTCTCACAACTGAGCATTGTTAAAAATAGAAAAGAAAAAAAAAAAAGAAAAAATTATTCAGACACAGTTGGTGAGAAATCTTAAAGTTCAGATTAAAAAGATGTTGACACAGATGTTGTGAGAGTTCATGTCTGACAGTCTCCTCTGTAGACTGGGTTTCCTGGACAGAGTAAGCGTGGGATTCAACTCACCTCACTTCAGAAGTCTTAAACATAGATGTCCTAGTCACTCTGGTCTTTCTTCACTGTGGATAGAGAAAAAAATTAAAAGACTTGATTTTCAGAGAACCATCTTAGGTTTTTTAGACAGCTACACTGCTCAAATTGCCTCTAGAGGGGCCTATTTTCCTCCATTACTGTGCAAGTCTAAATTGAGGAGCTCAAGTTGAGACGACTAACTTCTAGGCATCTGCTTTAAGGCAGATCTTCTCTTACAGATATCCATGGAGTTTTTCTCGTGTGTCAGGCAGGCTCTGGTCAGTGCATGCTGGGGTACTGAATGCATTGGAGAAACTTGGACCACGAAGGAAAAGGAGATGGCTCCCAAACTCATAAACAAGTGAGGCAAAAAGAAGGGAACTGCATGGAATGGTGCTGGCTGTGAGAGGTTCAGATCTGGATCTAGACCTGGACTTTGGGATATGATAGCCAGTGGAAAAGATCAGAGGCCAAAATTTGGATCAGGGCTGGCACTGTTCTTCCTGTGCTCACAAAATGCCTCAGGTCAGTGCTGGGCACTCAAGTGTCATATGCAGCGGAACACCTACGCACTATGGGATCAGCTCAGGGTCATGTGTCAGCTTAAACTCACAATTTCTTCCATTTATCAGCTCCTGTCACAACTGGAACATTACTTCAAGGCAGCAGAGATTTGGGGGGTGTGCCCGTTAATCTTACTTTACTATGAAAATGTTCATGATAGTCCTTTTACTATCAAGATGTAATGCTGCTGATTAAATTACAAATGACACACTACATCAATTCTTATTAGAGATGCTCAGGTCTCTGAGTATGTACACTCATGTGGCTGATACCCCTCTTGCCCATTTCTCATAACATTCAACCCAGTAATTATGAGCAAAGATTTCAGACCAGAGTTGAGGTAGTTGCGCATTTCTCTGTCAGTCAAGGGTTTTATTTTTTTTGGCAATGTTTATGTGATATCAGGGGTCAGAGGTTTTTAACCCTACTTCCCCTGGTGAACTATTACAATCCTCTGTTGAATTTTGCTGGGGAGGAAACATATCCTATTATGCTGCCATCAATTCTTCATCTTGTAGCATCACTTCACAATTTGCAGATATGATATCATTAAGGCTGAAATTCTACCGTATGTTGAATACTTTGTTTATTTCAATAAGACCTGAAAGATCTTTGGACTAGTTTTCAGATATGATGAGACCTGTCAAGCACAACTTCACCAGTTGTTGTACACTAACAATATTTTTTTCATTATTTATTATTTAATATTTTTATTTAATATTTTTATTATTTAATGATAGTTTAAGACTGTACTAGATACAGTTTATTCACAACTAGTCTGAAAAAGATTACCTTTTGCAAGTGATTGTCTTTCATCCTTTTTTACCAAAAACATAAACACATTTGGCTGAAGACTGAAAATATTTCATTTTTAATGCAATAGTTTAAATTTTCTATTATGACAGGTGAGAACTTTTTGTGGAAAAAAAGAAGTAATGAAATAATCAGGCCGTTCACTGAAAAAAATCCATTTTAGTGGAAAATGCTTGGCAGGGCTATTTCTTTACAACCTGCCGAGCCCTATACATGCACTCTATGAAAACTTTATAAGTCCTTGATAACCTCTATAAGTGGATAAAGTGAGAAACGTAACATGATAGTTCCTGAAAGCGGCACTTCAGCTATTCTGGTTTAATAGTGGCACTTATGCTCCTTTAATAATAATAATAACGACAATAAACCCTCTTCTTTTTTTTCTACCAAGTCACAATATGATGAGAACACAAAGTACCCCTCAGTATAGTTCTGCAGCACAGACTTGGCAAAAATTTGAAAGCAGTGCTGTGACAGCAGAGTTGAGAAAATGAAACGGATAAAACTGTTGACAAAAGTAATGTAACTCTTAATAGAGATGCAATAAATAGAAGCCACCAAAGTATTTTGACCTATAAAAAGGTGGTCCTTTCGGATAAAATCCACTTACATACATATAAGGCAAACTGGATTTCTAGTACAACGCTGCAGAGGCACAAGGGCACTGACATAGTCCTAGAGTCACCTTTTAATAAATGAAGTGTTAGGGGGCTGGGCAACACATGGGGGTGACACGGAGCCACTTGCTTCCAGGTCACTGCTTTGAATCTGGCTCTGGCTGATGCCAGCTGAGAGCCATAACTCTTTGATGACTGCTTGGTGGCCTTAAAAACTTCCCCCTTAGTTAGGTTCAGCATGAGTGGGTGTTTGCTACACTGGTGAGTGCTTCCATGGTGGCAGATTTGGCATGGGGACGGTGGGTCTAGTGGTCTGTGCAGAATGGGGTGGTATGAGTAGGGGACGTTGCTTCTGTGCCCGTAACTCAGGATATCAACTGCCATGCTGGTGCAACCACATTGACAAAGAAGCTCCCTTCAGTCCATCAGTCTTGAGGACACAGAGTGCTTTATTCTGCAAGGCTGTTTCTCAGTATGATACCTGCAAAGTTTTTACTAAGTGTGCTAATCTTAAAAATGTTTTGTTTTATGAGTAGGTCAGTATTATGCCATTTTACCTCTATCCCCCCACCTCCCATACCATGTACCACCTGGGAGTCCAAAAGCAAGTTCACAAAACAGCATAACATTTTCTAGCTATTTATTTATTTGCTACACTTACTTTCTAATGGAGTGTGTGCAACATCATATTTAAAACATGACCTTAGAATCTTAAAAACACATCCGTTTCTCCCAAAGAATATACAGCTGCCAGAGAAAAGGGGACATTCAGTAAACTGCATGTCACTATCAGCTATTGATAGCCAGTGATTTGTTCTGAATCCAAAGGCTAAACCAAACCTCATGCTGCTGTATGTCAGATGCAATTGGTCCAAAGTCAAAGTTTTACAGCTCAGACAGGGCGCACTTTATCCTTCAGGCTGCTACTTAAGATAGCCATGACCCTGAGGAGAACCAGTCAACAAAACAGACAGACAAGAGGATGTGATTTGTATGCATCCCTGAGCCTGCTCAAATCACCTCTGACCTGCAGGTCAGGCTGCAAATGACAGCAGAGTGCATGCACCTGATCAGACAGCACATTCTCATTAGAAAGCCTGGGAAAAGGGGGCAGCTACACTGTGTTTACTCATAGACCAAATGCAATCTACCCAGGAAATGAGAAGAAAAAAGATCAATTTAGCTCAACAGAAGGATGTGAGTGACATGTAAGTATGTTATGAAATTCCAAATCAAACTGTTTATTCTTATAAACCCAGACGGGAGCTCTCTGCCTGGATGAGGTACCAAGAAAACAGGTTAGCAACAAAACTGGGGTATTTATTTGCTGCAGAATGCCATGCCAGGAGTCTTCAGTGGGGTACATAACCTCTACTCTAATAAACTGAGATCTGCTATCAAAGGCATTTACAGGCTTGATTTGCTGCTAGTGCTAGTTGAACATCAGTGCAGTTTGCTGATTTGATAGTCATATAGTCATTGTTGCTAATTTACATCAGCAGTATGTAAATCTATCCAGTAGAGAAGGCTGGATTTATCCAGCAGAAGGGCAGTGTTCACATGGAAATCTGGGCTCTCCTAAATTTGTTTGTTTGGATATGGAAGCTTGTCAAGTTATCAGACATCAAAACCATAGTTCTGTTGCCAGGCTTCTGCAAAGTTTGGAGACAGCCAGTGCTGAGGTTTTCATTTAGGACAACTTCCAGCACATTTGAAGTCTAGGATTTGAAGGGTGCATGTGTTTGGTGACTTACTTTGTGCAGAGTCTAAGGACCACTCTTCATTGTTCTCAAAGTTTGCGTTATATTTCTTACAAATTTCATTTGGCATTAGACTGTAGGTTGCAGTGCTGCCATGATCCATCTATGCTAAACAGGCCTGTAGCCTGGGTACACGTCACCACTCATACAGGAAATGTGATTTGTGCCTCCACTTGTCAGGGGCTGCAAGGACTGCTCTGACCTCAGCGTCAGGTCAGACCTGGGGCTACACAGGAATCATACTGCCCACCTATAGCCTTAGTCCTAATGGAAATCAGCTTAGCACATAACTCATCTGCCTCAGCTGTTTCTGCTTCTAGCCCTCACTGTGCCATCTCTCGGCTTACTCCCACTTCTCTGCCCAGGCACGAGATGTGGCACTGGCTGCACCAGGAGGGAATTCCTGTGCAGTCCTACCGCAAACTGACCACAGCACTGAGGTTAAGGCCCCCTGTGCAGTCCTGGAGAACAGAAAATTTAGATAAAGTCCTTCTGGAGCTAATGTATTTCCAACACACACCAGAAGTATACTAATATGCTTCTTGAGTGCCCTGCGAAGTAACTAGTGAGGAGGTCAGCATCATGCTCTATAACTATTTTCTTCTGAGAATAATACTGAATGGTCTTATCCAGTAATGAATGATGGTCCCTGTTATCATGGGATTTTGCCATAAATGTGAGATGGGAAACAACGCTGAAACAGAATTTAAGCCTCATCCTTTGCTTGGATTAAGTGGGGACTCAGTGTGTGAAGGTTAGTTATTTCACATTTTCCACAGCAGATCCACACATTTATGATAGATTTTAGCCATGATGTTCAGACTTGTATTTTCCTCCAGTGATATCCATGACAGCAGAAAGGAAAGGAATCCTACACACTGGGGTTATTTTAAGAGGTATCATTCCTGTGAATTAAATAAGTGCATTTTTTTAAAGCTCTCAACATAAGACATCTGGTGACAGATGTTCTGGTGAGGAGTCATCCTTGCTTTGTACACATGTGTCGAAGTACCACATGTTATGACATTAATGATGTTTTTATACCTACTGGACAATCACCAAGTCCCATGAGTATATTGCCTTTTGGTTGTAATGCCTTTCAGCATCCTGAGCTGGGGAAGACAGAGAATGCTTCTGACAGAGCTTCCCTGTGCAGAAGAAGAAAGAAAACAAGTGTCCCTGTGAGTACCACGAACGGGGTCACAGCAGTCTGGATTCCTGATAAAATCCTTTCCAGTGTGCTGGCCACAGTTCTAGGGAGAAGAATAAAAATAGACTTTGTTGCTGGAATAAAATAAGAACAGAGCAACAAGAAGAGAACAGCTGTACTGAGTCAGACCAAAGGTCCTTCTGCTTCTGTCCCTGCCAGTGTCTAGTAATAACTGCTTGGGGAAAGATTATGAGGAGGACAGCATGGAGTGACCCTTCCCATGGCAGAGACTCTCCGCTTTCAGCTATCTATAATTTAGGAATTTCCTGACACAGACATGGTATCCATTGGACTTTTCTTTCCTGGCTTTGCACAGTTGCCTTTTGAGCCCATTTGGCTTTCACATT
This sequence comes from Strix aluco, assembly GCF_031877795.1. Taxonomy (NCBI): domain Eukaryota; kingdom Metazoa; phylum Chordata; class Aves; order Strigiformes; family Strigidae; genus Strix; species Strix aluco. The sequence continues at coordinate 87,134,587 of NC_133933.1, forward strand.
TTCTTTTAGGGAGGAGTTATGTGGTACAAGGAGCCTGAGCATGCCATGTGTGAAGGAGTACTTTTGTTTGTCTTAGAATTCTGTCTACTAATTTCATTTGGTGCTTCTCAATTAGACCTAGAGAAAATGACACATTCTGATTGGACTAGGAAGAAAACTCATGAAGCCAGAAAATCTCCCTGTCATTTATCTTTGTCATGGTTTCTACTACATTACAAGCCACGCAGTTGTTAGTAAGCTGCATTGTGCTAATAGGAGCATATGGAAAGTACAAGAAATGACAACAGAGTCTGGAAGGAAATGCATTTTGGTATCATACGCACACCTGTAGGTACAGATGAGAGATTTTGAAAGCTTACTACGATGTGTCGGCAGGCTCTCATGAACTGCACAGCCACTTTCAAAGGCAATGAAAAGCTGGACATTTTACAGGGATCTTTTTCCAAAAAGAAAAAGAACATGGCCAAATACTGTGATTTCATTTGCGGTTATAATTTCATTGCAGTTTGTTTCTCTGCTCTGTCACCCACAAAATCTAACTAATTACATCCCAGCGAGCCCCACACAATACTAACATGTATAACGGACAGGACATAGATTATAGAGAGTTAAGCAAAGCAGTGTAATAGCTGTTTTCTTCAAGTTTCAGCAATGACTACAAGTAGTGTGGTTTATGTTTTTGTGAACCACTGAGCTTTCCAAGTTTGCTGGACAAACCAATCAATTCATATGTAAATAAAATATATCGTATCCTATAAGAAAAGAGCAGTTGATAAAGAGGATCTAGTGCTGTGGGTCTTTATGATCAAGAGAGGGAAGAATTTCTTTGTGTCACTACAAAATGTTACTCTGTTCCTGAAAGGAGACAGAAGGCTAGCTCTATGCAAAAGCCTGACTGCATGTGACTGACCCAGCAGGAGAAGGGCTGGCTCTCTTTCTCGGGCTCCTTCTGTTGCAAGACACAGATCCTAAGTACGTGCTGGATGCCTCTGCCTGATTTCTTGGGGGCATTCAGGCTGAGTGATACATTTTAAAACAAGAAGGGGAATGAGAAGATCAAAAATGTAAAGCACAAGCTGTTTCTCTTGAACTTCATTGCTCTGATGAAAACGGAGGACAGTAAATATCTGTGCATTTTCCTCCTTTTTACGTTACATACTGATAATGACTTTTGTTCATGTTACAAAAAAAGATTTCATCCTTTTCCTTTTTCCTTTTGAACGGCAGTCCTTATTTAAAATTATCTTGTCCCTTCTGAAATGTGCTTTTTCAGGGTGAGTGAGCCTAGAACGGCTTGAGAAAAAATACAGTCCTTCCAAGTTGGACTGCATCTCATCAAAGTGTTTTTCCCCTTAGGATTTTATGGAATGTTACCTCACTTTATGACAGTTCACATCACAGCGTAAATGCTGAACATTTCTGTAAGTGAGGCAATGCACTGTGAAATGTCAAGCAAACGATAAAATCAATAATCTCCAAGTTACCAAAGAGAAATGAAACTCATGGATGTCAGTAGTTTTTGGGTCAAAGGCAGATGCTCCAGAATGATGATGGCCAAACACTTTTGGGTTGTTTTTGTTTGAGTTTCATACCCAGACAGCACCGAAAAATGGCCCTTTTCTGATCAGCTAGGAGCATCTTTACATACACTTCTTCCATCTTTTATTCTTTTAGCTGAGACAGTGAGATTGAAAAATTACTTGTTTTCTTTAATATCATCTTTCTATGCCCTGGTTGTATATTCTGTAACAAAGTTAACTTGTATTCTTAACAAGTGTAGAAAGAAACCTTTGAACAATATCTACCTGAGATCAAATGGTGTATTTCTTTTGCACTCAGATCTGACTACAAAATCAAAACCTGAGGATTGGGATTCTGCTTGAACTAAAAAGATGAGAAAAAAATATTTTAGCCAAAAAAGAAAAATGTTCATAGAAGTGTTCTCTGCAATTTGAAAATGGAAAATGTTGGGGTAAGCATCTTTTTGCATTTCTTTTTCAGAAACTAAGTACTTGAAACCAAATTTTATTTTTAAAGTATCAGGACTGAAAGAGTTTTAGCACAATTATTCAGTTTTGACTTTTAGTTCTTAACTGAAAAAACATAACATTTTTCTGAGAGCCTTCTCCCTCCCCAATTCCCCCTGAACAATTATAGCTACTTTTCAGCCAGTTGTATTTAATTACTCAGATGGCCATGTCCAGGAAAGAAATGTTATTGGAGCTTCCCATATTCACTTTGAACTTTAAAATATATGAGGGGAAATGTACTTAACACTGGGATTAAAGCAGTCACAGAACAAGTAAAAGAAAATTGACTGTTAATATTTTTACTGAGCTTATCTATGTGCAGGCTTTTGAAAAATACCATCGGAGAACTTGTAGGATAGGCATAGCGGGTCTTGTAATATCTGCAGATACACTGACAGCCTAAACAAATGTAAAGCTGGAAACAAAGTGCTTCAGCTGCAAAGGATGGATATGGACGCTTTCATAAACCCACAACAAAAAATTCCCTGGCAAAGCCAGGCAAGTGAAAATATCCCAATACAGTGATGTATGGTGGAGGCTAAAAGGTCAATGACTGCAGCTAAAAGTTATCAAGATAATTATTGTTGATGCCTTGATTGGGGAAAATAAGCACCACCACAAAGCTTTTAAGCTTTGCATCCCTTTCAGCCTTGAGAGCACTCCTCTGTCCAGGTATTATTTTATTAATATAAAAGGCTTTGGGCTTTATAAGTATCACACCTGCAGTACCGCCTTTCCTCGGGGAAATCATTCAGCGTGCTAGTAAAATGACCCTACCCGACATCAAAAGTTTCCACTTTCCCTCACCCCTTTCAGTGGTGGGTCCCTCCCCTCTCCCCGGGCGGCTGGCCGCGGTCTGGGGAACCTCTCACTTTTTGTCCTCTCCCGACCCTTCTGGACCACATTCTATGTTTTTATTCAGGCCATCTGCTCGCTGGGGAAGGGAAAACGGCCACTGCCGGCACCACAGCCCCTCCTGGCAGTTAGCTGCTTGGCGACGTTACCTTTTCAGCCAGCCGCGGCCCGCGCAGGCTGATGCTGGCGAGGCGGGTTTTTATTTCCGCTTAAATATAGCTGGTGAGGGGTAGGTTTGTGGCGGCGGCCTCCCCCTGCTCCCCCAGAGTGGTACGACCGCCTTGTTCCTGACAGAAGTCTTTCTAAAGACCTGCTCAAGCCTCACTAAGCAGCTGTGAGTTAGGTCATTTTCCCAGGAGTTTTACATGTGGAAAACCGGGCATTAGGAAGGCCTCAAAAAAGGACACCATCTGGCCCCAGTGAAAAAAAGGATCATGACACTTTCTGTGGTACCAACAGGCCCTGATGAACCATAAAGGAATTCAGGCCTCGACTGTGATCTGATGGTGACTGGCCCAACAATCCCCCCCGTGACAGCCTCCCCCATTCAGCCCCGCAGTTATCTCATAGCACAATGGACTTTTGTGCCACGCTGTTTACTGGGGGCGTCGTCAAATCCAGTTGGATTTCTGGGCTCGGCTTCAGCGCCCCTGCTCTTTGCTGCAACATGTAACACACATCGGGAGAGATAAGGACACAAAGGAGGCGGCTTTTTTTTTTCTTTCTTTTTTTTTTTTTTTTTTCCAGCGTTCAAACCTCTTGCATTTCTTTCACTGTACGGAGGAATAAAGAGTAAGGCTCTGTAGTGGATGCAAGAAAGATCTTTGCTGGGAATCAAGAAAGTCCCCCCCTCCCCAAGTTAAGTCAGACATCGTGGATTAAGGGGAATCTGCACTACTGTTTTCTAAAAGTGAAATTTAATTAATGCAGATCAGGATTTACAGCTTACAAGCACTTTTTGTGAGGAAAAAAAAGGATGTGTTTATTTTTTTTAAGTCAATGTATCACTATTTCCTCATTTTGATTTTGGAATAAATTCTGTCTAGGTAAAAAAGTATTTTACTATTAGCAATACTGGATTAATCTCATTTTTTATTCTGTTGCCTGATTTCAATGTATGAGTGTTTGTTATTTAATACAGGAAGTGTCTTAATTAGTTTGTACACTGGGGTGCAAGCTGTGTATGGCTACAAGCAGAAGTAGCTCCCCCTGCCTCTCCCCACCAAGGGCACTACCTTCTCCCTGCCATTCTCACCCCCCTGCCCCACTCCCACTGCAAGAGAGAGCCTGGGAAAATAAACAGACCTTGTAGACTGCCCTCAAGGTCACTGCATTGACCTTGAAAGGGTAGGGGGGTGCCAAAATCCAGAGTCAAGGAGCCTGCGGGGAAAGCAACCTTCTGTCTGTCCCTGACTCCCCATTTTAACCCAGGGCTTGGTGGTGCTTCCACTCACGAGGCTCCTGTGGCACCACACTAGTGGTGAGGATGCCTCTTCTGCTGGGACCATGAACCAGACATCTCCTGAGGTCAAACCCAACAACTCTGACATCATCAGAAAACTAGATGGAGGCTGACGCAGCTTGGGCAGCATGGACATAAGGACAGATGTGGCACATGGCTCCCTGTTAGGGCTAAAATGGGCTAAATTTGGCTGGAGGTTTTGGGCATGCTGTGACTCCCTGAGAAAGATCTAGTGCTGACTTCACAGGGGCATGACTGGGTTATAATTGACTTTCATCTGAAATGGTGACAGACAGATACCAGCTGTGAATCTGGCTGTTTGTCCTTCCAGTTTTGTGTTCATGTACCCTCCAAGAAGGCATTTCTTGTGCCCAGCTTGCTGTCCTCACCCTTTTGTGACACAGCCCCTGTAGAGCCCAGGTGCCCTGGGTGTGGAGGTGAGCACTCATGCACAGCCAGAGCACACCTGCCTCACATTGGCCACATCTGACAAATCAGAGGTGTCCCAGGGAACCAAAATGCCATTTATCCTCCTTTTGGGAAGGAGAGAGGATGAACAGAAAGTCTGGGGGCTTTCAGCAAGTTAGCAGAAATGGATGATAAACCACATCTCCTGGGGTATCTGCTCAACACTTTAAAGTCTTTATGAAAGCTTCTATTAAAACAGATCTCCAAATTCTTACCGGCTCGCTTGAGTGCCTAATTGAGCTTTGTACACCCAAACAGAGGTAGGGTGGGTTGAGGAAACATTTCATTGCAATGTTTCATACATTGCCTTAATTGGTGACCCCAGACATTAAATATTGGGCAGCTTATTACTTGTGGTTTCATTACACTCAGCTTATTACACAGGCCTCCCCAGCACAAAAGGCGGACCTCTTCAAAAGGCCCCACATTATCCAACACATACCCAGTAGCACATCTGCTGACAATCAACAGTTTTTAACGAGATCACGCATTCTCTCGTTTTCAGCAGTCTTTTACTACCCCAGGAAATGTTTTACTCTCCATTTCAAGAGGAAAAAGCAGAAAGAAGAAAACCTGTGGAGTAACCACATCCAAGTAAAACACTGTAAAACTTCCACAGAAAGAGGACTCTGCTTACCGCTGAACCAGCATGTTGTTTGACAAGATTATGTATTAAGCACCAAATACTGAAGTGATTTTAAGAAAAGGCTAGTTCTTAGAGGAATTGCTTTATTATTTTATTTTTGAGACAATGATGCCATTTCCTATGGGTCACAATCTGTACATACAGCTATTGATGGCTCCCAGTAAGTAGATTTACAGTTTATGCGTACCAGCTTCTCTGTGTACTACATTGAGAGATGTCAGAAAGGAAGAGCTTGACTGTGAGAGAAGGAATTGTGTGTGTGTGTTTTGAAATGTCTAAAGATGAGGTCTGTGGCAGCCTGTATCCACTTACTGAAGTGTTTTCATAATTATGCACACAGTTATTTATCCTATTATGAGTTACAGCTTTTCAGAGGTTGCCTTTAACCACTTAAATGAGAAAACCGCCAATGACACTCTGAGCCAAGAAGGAGGGAGAGCAGCATGCCCTGGCATGGGCATGCAATGACTATCAGCTGAGCAAGTGCACGCTGAACCCCCCAGCAAGCCCTGTCCTTGCAAAGGGCTTTGGGGGCTACAAAGAGCCCTGGTTAAAACAAAAAGGAGTGAGGAAACTGGGACACCTTGGTGTGTGTTCCATTCTGCCACCACAAAAGATATTTATCTAGTCTATCAGTAACTGTTTCAAACAGGAGGAAAACCAGGACGAGGCCTTTATCATGCAAACAGTTAAATGTTCTGTAATCTGGGGTACACACTCACTTTTTATTCAGAAAGCCCTGCTCACTGTAATGAAAAATGTCAGGCTCTTTTAATAAAAGAACAATCTGAAAACTTGATATATCACAAAACCATTAATTTTAGCTATTATCTGTTTGACACTTTTCATAGCAACGATTTCACTGTGTAACATGCTTCCCGAGGATTAAAATGATTTTAAAGGATTAAAATGTTAATTAAAAATATAATAGAAATATCAATCGCTGAGAAGACCAACATAAGTATTTGTCTCTTTAACTGTATAATCATGCTGCTGTGGTTTCCTCCTGGCTCTTTACAGTTTGGACCTCCAGTTCATGAGGAGGTAAATGACAGATCCAGGAGCAATTCTGTTCTTTAACTATTTGACAATGCATCTGTTTACACTTCACAAAGGCAGCGTTATGTCCTTGAAATTTCTAAAGGTCATTGTTAATGGGATCAAATTTTTTTTTTTTTTTTTTTTTTGTGCCAACTGTGTCTTTCTTAGCTTGTAAGAGCACTATTCCCGGAGAGGGGCTGGAGGGGGTGGGAGCAGGCAGGTCCAGCAAATTCCATGTGACCAGTTTAGCTGCAATAATCTCTTTTCTCCTTCTGGTCCAAGCTACACATGAGAGCACTCTAGTGTCTTTCATCATTATTTGTCACCCTTTTGTGTTGAGCAACTTATATCCACAGCCATTCCAGCAATTAAAATAAAAAAGGACCAAACATTCACAGTGAATAGCTCTGAGACCAGTGACATCAAGTACCAACCAACCCATTGAAGACTGGGTACCTGATATCCCTGGAGTATTTTATGGAGGGAAAAGAAAATGCAAACCAAAATCAAATCCAGCAAACACATGGTTATGTGGAGAGTTCAGAGCCTGATTAAAAGATAGGCTCTCTACAGCGATTTGTCTTACAACATGTTCTTAGTAATGAGAGGAGAGGGGAGTGGGGCAGAGGGGTGAGAGGACTGAGAGCTGAGAGACTCTCAGTTACTGGACAGCTAACTTTAAAAGACTGACAACTTCAAGGTTTATTTGTATGTTCAGGCACCTAAGTGGACCACAGGTCCACATCACCCGCACCCACCTTCCCAAATGCTGTAATTTAGGAAACCTTCATCATTAGTACTCTGACAAAGTTAAGCTTTTCTGTGGCACTTGTCAAGTGACTTGAGCATGCTTAAGTTACACGGAGACCCCCCTCATTTTTTCCTCTCTGCAAAATTGCCTTCCTGTGCACCTACTGTGAGCAGGTGGATTTGTATGCCTAGGGAGATACAGCTCCTTCCCCACCTGACCAGGTAAACAACTATTCATCTTCTAGAAGTTGATTATTCTCAATCCAATATCTTAATTTTTCTTTTGGAAAGGCACAACCCTCCCCGAACAAATCCTTGGCTTCAATTTCTCCTAAAATATTAAGAAAAATCGTATTCTTGTCTTTTCAAAGGGTCTTCAGACTGAAATGACATTGAAATAAAAATCCTCCAAAAAACCAACAGCAATACATTTATGTTGCATCTCTTAGAGCCTGGATTAATACACTAAGGTATGCACAATGGCACAAAGAGAAATGACTCTTGGCAACAAAAGGAGGCAAGAGATTCATGTATTTACAGAAGTGGTCTGATTGTCTAACCTCAGAGTTGTGTGGGGCTATGTGGAGATATTCATTAGTAACTTCTGCAATGAACAGATAAATACTCCATGGTGTTCAAAAGTCTACCACATCCTTTTATAATTGTTCAGTTGGGTAATTAGTGGCACTGTTAAAGAAATGTCCTTTATTTCTAATCAGTGTTTGTGAAGATTGAGTTTTCAGGTTCTGATCGTTATGCCTCTGTTGCGTTAGAAAGCCATCTGCTACCAGCAAAATTTCGTTCTTTTCAACAGGTAGAGCTTTATAAGGCATCACAAATTCACCCTTACCCTTCTTTGAAGAAACTGAACACACTGAATTATCTTATTTCTTACCACAGAGTGGAATATTCCATAATTCTGAATGAATCGTAATAATTTTTTGGATTCTTTTCACATTTTTCCTACATATTTTTTGAAGTGGTTGAAGGAATGGGGACAATATTCCAGTAATGTTCTCAGTGGTGCTGTTTGGATGCAATTCACTTCCCTGCTTGATATTCCTCTGCTTTCAAATTTACTACTCCTCACAGCCAAAGCACTGGACTGGGAGATTTGCAGTGGTATATAATACGGGCATTAAGTGGGTTTTTAGGGTCAGTGCAGTCTGGGCCAAGGGATTTGCATCTTGTGAGTCTAAAATTAATTTTTTTTTGTTCTGAGATGTATTACATCATGTTTGGAAATATCAATAACCTCTGATGTTCAAAGGAGACTAGTTTATCAAGCAACCTAGATTGCTCTGTTCAACTGATCTGCCTTTATCATTAATTTTGGACTTCACCAACTTTGAATCACTAGTAAACTTTACTGCAAATGATTTATATTTTCTTCCAGAGTACTGTTAAAGGTATTGAATGACAATGAACAGAAAACAAATCCTGGCAACAGTGTGCTAGAAACTCTTTTACTGAGGTGGTCCCACCCATTACTTTGTATTATGCATTACGAAGCTCCTCTCCAGGGTCTGGGCACTAGTCTCTAGAAACTGTGGAGCACGCAAAGGGACAGTGACTCTCTGTTCAAAATGTTTCCCTGACATTTGGCTACTTTAGTGACACCTCCAGTATGTGCCGCATGGATTTGGCACAGTGCTGCTTTTTAGGTGCTGATGTTTGTGGGTGGCAGAGGCGCTGACCCAGCACCAAGCTGAGGGAGCCCAGGGCTCTCAGCCTCTGGAGGGAGATTTCTCGCCCCTGTGGACAGTCCCCCATTGAGGGAGGAGGAAAAAACCCTCATGTGAGACTGGGAGAGTTCCCAACTATTCTTTCACTGGACAGAGTCTGCCTCTGAAAAGACGGGATACAGACTATATGCCCTGGGGCTCAGTCCATACAACCTGTCCCTGATGAGGTTTGGGAGTGAAAACTGTGCCTCATATCGCCTTGGAGGGTCTCTGCCCTTCAGTTTGAGCTCACAGAAGCAAAGGGAAGCTTAATTTATAAGCATTTTTTAAAGGGCAAAAGAGGAGAAAAAATACTGACATTGCCAAGGATGTTTTTCTGTTTACAAATGACATGAATAAAATAGTGATATATTAAATGCACTGCTCTGTTTGGACCAGATGCTTTCGATGTGTGAAAAATGACCATGCTTCTCTCCCTAGGAAAACCAATCTTTTGCTTTAATGCGATTTATGAAAGAAATCACCATTACTTTTAAAACTTGAGGCACTGAAGAGCAATGCTGTTAGAAGTTTCTGCAACTTTGGTGAACGCTGAGCTGTTTGTAGAGATGTCAGACACAAGATTGGTGGCTGAACCTAGCAGGTTGCATTCAGACTGGCTCTGTGTCAGTTTTCAATTTGAAAGGAACTGGCTAAAGTGTTGCAAACACTTGAAGCTATGCATTCTGCATTACAATGATAGTGGTGTCATTATACACATTACACTCAACAACAGTTTCCTTTTTAATACAAGAAGGACATCATAATCAAAATCTGCTGACTATAAAGCACAGCAAGAGGAAAAAAACCCAGACAACCTGGATGTACCAAACCTTGTAGCTAGTGCTGTGGACATGTTTTTTCCCCAGTGATGCTGCCATAACTTGTACATAACAAAAATACTAGGATTTAAAATAATGCATTAGTGATACCTGTCAAAAAGAATCAGCAAAGGTCATAGCACAACTCCTGTTTCTCTTCTCTTTGTTTTGCTTTACTTTTCAATAAAACAGCATATGGAGCATATATAATGACAAGACATATGCAATGCATACTCCGCCTTACAGATGCAAGTAAGAGGCACCAGTTATCTTGAAACAACTCCATCTGAATCACCATGGCTGTTAATGTGCAGAACTAGAGGCCAAAGTCGTACTGACACAGGAGGGTATGGACCTTTCCTGTCTGTTCCCCAGAAGATGAGAAGTCCAGAGCTGGAACTAGCAAATGCATTGGGCACACTGGTTGCCTAGGCCCTCATGATAGGTGACCCATTTTTTTCTTTGAGAAGCCTCCTTCCTTTGAAATTCCATGTCTCCCCCAGCACCTATTTCCCTGATGAGATATTTAAACACAAGTAGCTATTTCAGTCCTTTCTCCTATATAGACAAACACCTAAGTGAACAGGGGTTTGTATTCCTGGCATTTACTTGGGATTTGGTTCTGTTTTTATTATTTTCAAGAGGAATAAAAATGGACAGAGGAAAAGCTTTCCTTGAATGGCAGAGTTGCACTGTGTTGGCACAGGGTAAAGAACCTGAGACCTCATTTCTTGGTGTCAGATTCCCAGGGCCAACCTTGACAGTCTCCTGGCCATCCTTGACAGAGCAATATCTGAACCAAGACTCTGACCGAGACTCTTGCCGCTGGACAAGGTGAAGAATAAATACTTTCCCAGCTGAGTTTTAATCAACCCTTTACCGAAGTGTCATCAGCTGATTTTCCCTGTAACAAGCAGAACCTTAACCCCAGAAGTCCTCAGAGGTGCTCAGAATAAAACACCTGTTTTCACTGTGCAGAAATGCCAACATGAGGTGGGACAGAGGACACACTGACCAAACATGTTTATTTTGTTTAATTCTTGGAAGTAGTTTGCTTTTTCCTACAAAGAGATCTGCCACCACTTTGTTTTCTAGAACACTAATATTTAAAAACATCTCCCTATAAACATCATAACAAAGTCTAGAAGGGGAAAAAAATACTGTCGAGCAGATAAGCCTTCTCCGTGTTTGTTTCATGCTTGTAAGGACCACCTTTCACTTAGTTTTCCACCATGTACGATGATGGGAGCAGAGATAGGAGAGGTTGTTTACCTGATAAAGTTACAGCTTTTCTTAAATGCTAGATTTTGCCACTGGCTATTATGTTGTACTTGGTGTGCAATGAACATGTGGTAAAATTTGCTCTGACTTTAACTGTACAGCAAAGAGACAAAGACTAAACACTTCTAGAAATCCTGCTTTATGTTCATAAAACTATTGTGGAACATCTGAAAAACCTTAGATTATGGAATCCAAATGGGTGATTTTTTAAAATGGCATTTCTGAAAAGACAGAATACCACATAGTAGTAATATTTAAGTATGTTTTGGAAGACCCAGTTCAAAATTAATTGAACTCATAAATTGAAATCATACCTGGTCATTCTGGATCAGAATGTGATGATGTGCATTTATATTATGTTCTTTTATTATCTTCAGTCAATCAAACTCTAGCATATTCATGTTGTTGATTAGTTCAGTGTTTGATTCAAATTATTTTTGTGGACCCTTCCCCAAACTCTCATCTTAACACATTTCTGTGGCTGATATATGGATTAAAAAAAACTACCACAAAACTCTGACAATATTGGGGATTACACACAAAACTAATGAGGAAGAAAAGAACTCCAAAGTGAGGTGGAAATTGAAGTGATGCACACTATTCTAGCATGGATTCAGGGGCTCCTTTTTTCACACTATCCTTACCACATGATGGTTATTTTCCTAGAAACTGGATGAAAGACATATATTTCAGATGTGAAAAACTTTAATGAGAAGATAAACTTTCTTAATGATAGGATGAACTGTTTCTCTGAATGTTCCATTGTGGACCATGTTTCCTTATAGCTCTTTAGTAAAGGGTCTATGAGTCAGCATGGAAAGAGCATCGCTACAGTGAAATGAGGGAAGGCAGCAGAAAGGGGGAAAAATGGGTCTTGAAAGGGAAACTCCAACAGGTTGAATGGAGCTCTAGGATCAAGAACAGCACTTATAAACCTATCATTCACTGACTTTGTCTTACTGGAAACACCGGGACACTCTCAGGGCAGGTTTAGTTGTGCCTGATTGGGATTGAAGTTAATAGATTTGGCAAAAAACATGTAAAAGGGAAACAGCAGTAGATCTCAGCTGCTTGCACATACCTGGCTTTCATCCCAGGACAGGGACATGGCAATATTTGGAAATCACATAGAGTGGGATTTGAAGGGATGGTGTTGTACTCTTAAATTGCTGTGACTGCAACAGCCTGTGGGAACGGACTACTCTTTGGTGTTAGCTGTTTTGGGAGAGAGGAGTAGAAGATGAGGCATGAGGGATTTATCACTGACTTGCAATGGGAAGCAAGGGAGACTGTTGTGTTTGAAAGACTCAGACATGGTACTACTTGGGCATTCCCTGCCATTACGAAGACACAACATTGGCAACTGACTAAAATGTTTTGCCTTTATTTGTAATAGGACCTTTGTCAACTGCCAATGCCCATGTTCACAGGTAGTCCACGGAGCAAAGGCAGCCATGACAGAGAGATATAAAACATATTAGGTGCAGATCCTCATCTAACATATCTCAGTGTTGATCTACTGTGTGGTGGTATGGCTAAGCTATAACAGTGAAAGTCCTAATCTCTAGAGAGTGTCAAAGGAAGTGACTTTGAAATGCCTTGATCCTTCTGTGACAACCTGGAAAATACCTGTGTGGGTAAAAGGAGCACAGAGACTTTCAGTCATAGAGACCTGGCCATCATTCAGTTGACCTTCTTGACTGTTCAGTACAGATTTCCAGAATACATTTTCTGCTTCTTTAATTGGTGCAGCAGGCAACAGCACTAGCAATAGGACTTCCCTGCTCCCTTGGGTGGGTGGAGAAAACTTCCACTGGCTCTACTTCAAGGTGCTACTGAGGCCAAGAACTTGGGAGGATCCAAAGAAAGAATTTATTGTTCATGCAAACACCTTCATATTAGTCATTATAAATTAGCTATACTGATAGTAACTTTCATTTTCTGTGGCAGGTCAGGAAAAAAATCAGTCATTTTCTAGGTTTCAGAAGACACTTTGCATCTGAGAAGGATATTTAGTTATTATCCAGGATACGACAATTTTGTATTTCTATTTGTTTCCTGAAGTCCACCCTGATGGTTGTTCCTGCAGAAAACAAAAGTGGGCTAGATGAACCACTTGCCTAATTCAATTTCACACATCTCAAGTTTGTGGCTGGCCTTGAGCAGGCCCTTGCAGGGAGTGTGGGGAGAGATCTGCCTCTTAAGTGTAGCCTAACAAGCCTCTAAGAGCACTGGGTGCTGCCTCTCTTGTCTGGCTAATAACCAGAAATGGAAGGGTGAAGAGTTGGACTAATCTTCAGTATAGCTGACAAAAAGGGGAGAAGTCTGGGCTGGCAGTGCTGTCATGAATGATAAGCTCTGGAGGGATGCAGAGAGCAAACCTTCCCAGCAGTGAAGCGATGTGGCCCCAAACTCAACCATGGAGCATTGTGTAAATTACACAACCTAGTCACACACACACACAAATCCACTGTGCCTGCAATGTGTTATTTCATGTTTCACGGAAGAGCTGATCCCTCCTCTTGGGAATCACGGATAATACCAAAAGGGTACAGTGCTTTTTCTTTTGGCCTGGTGGGTAACAGGAGCACATGTACTAAATAAGTTATCTGCTAGGAAATGTAGGTGTGCTGCTCCTTTGGAGTGTCTGTGGGATGTTAATTCAGAAGTGGTGGGAGCTGATGGCTAGCGGCACTGCACAGGGCTTCTGGGGACAGGCAGAATCCTTTGCAGTGTACTTCAAAGGGGGTTCTCAGTTAAGGGAAAAAAAGGATAGATTTTGAAGTTTCTTTCTGCCAGAAGGCTTTACTGTGAGCCCCTGAAGTTCTTCTTTTATAATCAGGGATGAGATAGGTACTTTTTCTTTCTTTTCTGCTTAATTTGGGCCAATGTATTTTGAACCCTGTGTAAATTCTTGTGTGAGGAGAAGACCAAATGTACTGTTTATTTCTTTGCCTTCTATGTTGATCTGGCTTCTTTTTTATTTATTTAATTAGAGACTGAGCCTCGAAGGATATTTACAAGGAGACCTTAACCACTGGTTTGGCATTCGTTCAGCATTCATTCCCAAAGCCAGTGAAATTATTCTTTGGCATTAAACACTGTAGGAACATAATGTTTTGCTGTATTGGACTGAATTAGTCACCACCTCCCAGGACTGAGCCCCAACTTTTTGATAGTTTCACATGCACCCTTCTCATGGACGCATCAGATGTAAAGCCTGATCTGGGAATGAATTTGCACTGATTTTCAGCTCTCTTTTCCCCCTCCTCATCACTGGTTCCTGCCTAAGACCTCCTGAATGAAAAACAACTGTACCAAGTGAGACACCTTCAGTTCTTGTGTTTTTAAAACTATGTTTGTACAGGATCAGCACTGGAATTGGATTCCTTCTTCTTACACCTGCATCCAGTAATACAGTACTCTCCCAGGGCACAATTAAAATGCCTGTTGCACATACGGCTGCAGTGGGAATATTCTTCGAGACCACAGGCTGGACAGGGCATGTGCAGTGACCCAGGCCCCTTGGTTCTGTGACCTTAGCAAAAACCTGTGAGGAGGTGATTAATTTTCATGCTAACCATCTTGAATTGAGTGGTTTGTTAATGACATGTGGGAGGGCAGTGGGATCTCTTTTGATGTCTCCCAGCAACATCTTCCCAATGACACTGTGCTGTGTGCCTCAGCTTTCTTGTGCTCACACAAGCTGTCACTTGTGCTTGTGACAAGGAAGTCTGAAAAACTTCTTCCAGTTCTAGTCCAGAATGGGACATGATGGGCCTGGAGGTAGACAACCTAATGCAAACCCCAGGTACAACCTTGGGTACAAATTAAACCAACAGATCATTTCAGAGTGAAAGTCCTTCTTGATTAGAACCTGCTGTGCTATGTTTTGGATATTTTAAAAATCATATGGCCAAGTCATGTCTGTTTCAGAACTGGGAATATCCCAGCTTGTGCTCACAAAGCTCAGACTAAATGTTGCTTTCTCAAGATGTCTTACAACCCTTTTTCACATTGACATACTATTTATTAACCACTTGTACTAATAATCATGGTGAGGTCTGCAGGTTCATGTAATGAATTATAGCTTGATATAGTAAGAAAAAGTTTTCTCCAGATACATGCAGAGAGCTTCCATAACCTAAAAATGCACCCTGGGTAAAAATTAGCCCTAAATTTTCATGGTTGGAATGGTTTTTCTATGAAAAATAACTGACTATAAATGGTGATGCGAGGTGGTACTTTAAATGGCACCTTACCTATTTGTAAGGGCAGAAATCAGGAGGTCGAAAGCCCAGCTAGAAATTGATCTGGCTTCAGCAATCAAGCATTACAAGAAATGTTTCTATAAGTACATCAACAGCAAAAGAAAGACCAGGGAGAGCCTCCATCCCCTGCTAGACACAGGAGGAAACATGGTAACAAGTGATGAGGAAAAGGCTGAGGTGCTTAATGCCTCCTGCGCCTCAGTCTTTAATAACAAGACCAGTTGTATTGAGGGAATCCAGCCTCCTCAGCCAGAAGACAGAGACTGGGAGAACGACCCCCCCGCAATCCAGGAGGAGATAGTCAGTGACCTACTGCATCACATAGACATATACAAGCCTACGGGACCAGACGGAATACACCCGAGGGTGCTGAAGGAGCTGGCTGGGGTGCTCGCCAAGCCTCTTTCCATCATTTACCAGCAGTCCTGGCTGACCGGGGAGGTCCTGACAGATTGGAAATTGGCCAATGTGACGCCCATCTATAAGAAGGGTCGGAAGGATGATACGGGAAATTACAGGCCTGTCAGCTTGACTTCGGTGCCTGGGAAGCTGATGGAGCAGCTCATCCTGAGTACCATCACACAACACATGCGGGACAACCAGATGATCAGGCCCAGTCAGCATGGGTTTATGAAAGGCAGGTCCTGCTTGACAAACCTGATCTCCTTCTACGACAGGGTGACCTGCTTATTGGATGAGGGAAAGGCTGTGGATGTTGTTTACTTTGACTTTAGTAAGGCCTTTGACACCGTTTCCCACAGCATTCTCTTGGTGAAACTGGCTGCTCATGGCTTGGATGGGCACATGTTTTGCTGGGTAAAAAACTGGCTGGATGGCCGGACCCAAAGAGTTGTGGTTAATGGAGTTAAATCCAGTTGGTGGCCGGTCACGAGTGGTGTCTCCCAGGGCTCGGTTTTGGGGCCACTCCTGTTTAACATCTTTATTGATGATCTAGATGACGGGATCGAGTGCACCCTCACTAAGTTTGCAGACGACACCAAGTTGGGTGGGAGTGTTGATCTGCTCAAGGGTAGGGAGGCTCTTCAGAGAGATCTGGACAGGCTGGAGCGATGGGCTAAGGCCAACTGGATGAGCTTCAATAAGGCGAAATGCCGGGTGCTGCACTTCGGCCACAACAACCCCCAGCAGCGCTACAGGCTTGGGGAGGAGTGGCTGGAGAGCTGCCAGTCAGAGAGGGACCTGGGGGTGTTGATTGACAGCCAGATGAACATGAGCCAGCAGTGTGCCCAGGTGGCCAAGAAGGCCAATGGTATCCTGGCTTGTATCAGAAATAGCGTGGCCAGCAGGGACAGGGAAGTGATCTTGCCCCTGTCATTGGCACTGGTGAGGCTGCACCTCGATTACTGTGTTCATTTTTGGACCCCTCACTACAAAAAGGACATTTATTACTTGAGCGTGTCCAGAGAAGGGCAACGAAGGTGGTGAAGGGTCTGGAGCACATGTCGTACAAGGAGCGGCTGAGGGAACTGGGGTTGTTTAGTCTGGAGAAGAGGAGGCTGAGGGGAGACCTCATTGCCCTCTACAACTACCTGAAAGGAGGCTGCAGAGAACTGGGGATGGGTCTCTTTAACCAAGTAACAAATAATAGGACAAGAGGGAATGGCCTCAAGTTGTGCCAGGGAAGGTTTAGACTGGATATTAGGAAGTATTTCTTTACAGAACGGGTTGTTAGGTGTTGGAATGGGCTGCCCAGGGCAGTGGTTGAGTCCCCATCCCTGGAGGTGTTTAAGAGTCGGGTTGACATAGCGCTGAGGGATATAGTTGTCCTGGTTTAGCCAGGATAGGGTTAAGTTTCCCCAGCAGTGGGGGGGGAGCTCTAGCCGGGTTATTCAGATACCATGCTGAGGTCACATCGTCTAAGCGGGCAGTTGGTTACCGCATGTACTGTGGGATTGGCTCTGTTCTCACTGCTGTATTGGTAGAGATTTTGCTCTGTTCGTTGTTATTACTGTTATTCTTATTGTTATTGTTGTTGTTTGCTGCGTTGCTGTTGCACTGCTGTATTAAACCTTTCCTTATCTCAGCCCTGGGGCTTTGTATTTCACTCCCTTTGTGGGGGAGGGGCAGCGGCCGCGTGGTCTCAGACCCCGGCAGGGGCTAAACCATCACAATGGTGTAGTTGGGAACTGTCAGTGTTAGGTTAATGGTTGGACTAGATGATCTTCAAGGTCTTTTCCAACCTAGATGATTCTGTGATTCTGTACTCTGTGATTCTATTTTGGACATATTATAAAACCAGAAGATTTTGAACTTTGCTCCATTCAGGGATAGGACTAAATATTTTCTTACAGTATATATAGAGAGCAAAGTAAGTGTCACATTTGCTGACTGTTATTTTGCAGTCTATAGCAGTAAAATGTAATCAGATTCTAAAGAGGAGTGATGGTTCCATGTGAATTACTCATGTGCAGGTTGTGTTAAGCTATGATTTTATGTAGCTACAGTAACTACTACCTGATCCATTTTTAATTTTTAATTTATTTCACAGTCAACAAGGTTTAATCTTGCAAGAAGATTAAAAAAAATACAATTTTTTTAAGGCCACCAAAGGACCAACAGCCTTCCATTTAATCCACCCATGAGCTGAATGCCTTGAGAAGACGTGTGACTTGTTTGGCGCTGACCCTAGCAGAGTATGATATTAATAGGTTATTGACTTGGTAGGTCTTAAACAGCCAGAGGGAACATCACTTGCAGTAGCTGCAATGCACTGGAGGTTTGTTTCATTGATTGGGCTGTTTAACCCATCATCTCCAGGCATTTAAACAATGATATACGCTTGACAAACCTAATATTTCATTCTCTATCTGGGGACCATGAAACAGAAATTAAAGGAAAGAAAAAGACAACTGGACAGACACATAGCAGAAAATGATGATAAATGAGAGGGAAAAACCCAGACAGATAATGGCCCAAATTTTGGACTGTGCCATAACTAAGAAATACATAAAAAATAACAGAATTTTCTATGAGAAAGGTGGGGAAATGATAGCAAATACATCTGAGCCCTGAAAGACTCATAGTTAGCATGAATTCTGAAATCTTTGTAAATTAGGTGTTCTTTTACTTTATGCTGTCAGGGAATTTTATGAGGTAAAAAGTGTGTTGGAATACATGGCCCTTTCTATTTACAAAAAGTAATGGCAAAGATCAACAATGTGCTGAGCATATACAGCATGGACTGAAGGAAAAGAATTTAATTTTCAGGACTGATGCTAACTTAGCAGTAAAGATAAATATAGTAACAACAATAACAATGACAATGGTGGGCTTCTGAGTATGATTAGATAGAGTATTACACTGAAGGTCCATCTGAGATATTTAAAATACTACTCATATCATGGGCTGTTACATGTGTCTGCACCTGAAAAAGGGGAAAAATTGGAAACCCAGTTTCGTTTTGCCATCTTTGTGTCATAGTTCCATTAGAAGAACACAGCTACAGTATAGGAGGTTCTTGTTATCTTTACAAAAATTGAGGGCAATAAACTTATAGGAAAAACACAGCATGGATTCTGTTCTAATAAAATAAAAAAACTTTGAGTCAGAACCACACTTCTACCATGAGCTAATAAAACGTCAAATACAGCAGATAAATAGATCTCGATAGTAAAGCTGGGATTCACTTAGTTAGGTGTTCAGTGTATAGTAGCATTGGGATTCACTTCTCTCCAGACCCTGGAAAGTCATGCTGAATTGGGCACTGGGGTGGCAGGGTGGTGGGTGCACCTTGTTTAGCTGCAGCCTTTTAAAAGGGCATTCACTTTGAGCTAGGCATCAACAGAGAGAGTGTGTGACTTGCTGAGGTTCATTGACACCGCTGACAGCAACCTTAGCAAGGCACAAACCACCGCCTGGAGATTTTGCTCTATTCCATTGGCCACTGAGACAATCTAATCTTTACACAGCTAAAATTAGTCTGGGTGAACATGGTTACTTTGAGATCTCTTAGTCCCTTTGACTTTCCTTAAATAACCAAGTCACTATATGATCAGAAATGCTTAGGCCTCACTTCTGCTAATGAAAGTGCCATAGCCACATGGAGTCCTCAAAAAGCTGAGGATATTACCATACTGGAACAGATCTAGCAAGAGCCACCAACACTAGGTCAGTGCAGAGGAAAGGCTCCATGGTCTTCAGAGATAGCTCTGATTAAAGTTACTGACACGGAAAATGAAACAACCATGTGAGACAGCCACCTGCACACTGTGGAAAGCAAAGAGAAAACAGTTAATGATGTTTTTGAATAATCCAGAACAACCTATGGGAATAGATAGTTGAAAAATTACGAAAGGATTGTTACAATTGATCTTTTACACCTTTAATGTCAATGATTCTATGACAAATTGCAGTTGTGAGGGATACCTCATCTCCAATACATATTTTATTAATAATTATTAGCACATTTGTCACATTCTGTATCACTGCATAGCTTTTCATTTGTTTTCCTAAAAGAGAGAAAATGAAATGCCTAGATTTTACTAGCTAATGTACTTTAAATTATTTAAAAATTCTTGTCTTGACTTTAGAATATACAGGACTATGGTTAACCTGGAGAAATACAGGACTATGGTTAACATGGAGCAAAAATGTTTTTTTCACTAGAAATACCAGAGGCATTAGTGTTGTGTTTGCAAGCAAAAGTGCCCAAAATGCCAAGTTGCACCAGTGGAGTGTGGTACCTCAGGGTTTAGTAGGTAACAGTTTTTATTTCTCATGTATGAGACCTTGACTGTGAGTTTTACTTAATTCAAAAGAGTTTCCACTACCTTCAGGTGGGTCAAGATTCTGCCTCCAAAGGATGCAGAAGCTTACATGGAAGAAAGTATTTCTGTTTTCATAAGAACATGATAAGATTAAATACACCTGTGTGAATTTGTAAGGAAGACTTTTCTTAGTTCATTCTGCATAGTTCCATGCAGTTGAGGTTTATTTTCTCCTCTACCCTTCTTCAGTAATGTAGGCAACACTGTGAAAGCAGCCAGACTAACTGTGGGTGATGTGCACCTGCATTTCCTCAAAAACACGTGTCCTGCTCCTGAAACACCACTGTTCAACGTAACTATGATCTCCACAAAAGATGTCCTGCTTAAGTTTCAAGTATATAGTCCTGATCTGCTCCACTGTTCTACAGCAGATCAGGGCTGAGTTGTTACCGGAGAGGGTATATAGATATACAGTATTTATTTAAAAGATGAAAGCAGAAGTTGAGCATACATTGAGAGGGAATTGTAAAAATCAATTATTTTAGTAATATCACATAAGAAGGGTCAAAGAGGAAAGAAGGAAGGCCCTCATTTAAAAAATATTTACTAATGGAGCCCTGAGCAGATGCTGTGAAAGCAGCATAAATGTTTCTGAACATTTACTATGATGAACACTCTTTAATATTACTAATTAAGTTTCCTTTACTAGCACCAGCTGATATTTATGTATATATTTCCCTCCTCAGTAACTGGATAGTTGGTTAGGGCATATTGTGCAAATCTCTCGCTGTTCTGAGTGACTGCATTAGCTTTCCTGTTGCTCACTACAGCAAAGGTACAACCTCAAAAATATTGCAATGATCAGCTAATATATAATCTTTACTTATTGCATGCAGATGTGTGAGACCTCAGAATCTACACAGAGATTAATCATTTTAAAAAAATCTCATGTCATAGCAGAAATGAAGATGATTAGAAGCACCAGTAAAACTGCAGCAAGTAATGAAATGGGTAGATCAACAAACTACGAGATAAAATATAACTCATAACTCTTTTTATTATGGATTATTGAGATTGTCTCTTACATGTGCTTATTTCTACAACAAACTCCAGACTGGCATCCAGACTCTTTCTGGTAAATGACACAGTGCGCCTATTTTTCTCTGGCTCCCCTTATTACCTGAGCACCAGCTTCATCACAACACTTGATGTATAAATCTGCTATGTGAATTACATCATACCACCCTGATAAGTGACTGTTGTAACTTGTTTTCTGCATAAGGCTATTTGAAACAGGTTTCTGCTATGTCAACCTAACATGGGACTAGATGGCACACATGTAGGTGACCGTAGGTGGCATATTTCACTGAAATCACTTATAGCCATATGTGTAACTTAGAACAAATTTATGTATGAGCTATCCAATAGCAAACTCTGTGGAATAACTCCTCTATTTTACTCATGAAATGTTTAAATTAAGAAAGATATATGTTGGAGATGTAGTGTATCTCTAAGACTGTAAGCAAATATATCCCACATGGCATCCATTTAAAATACAAAAAACATGCTTTGCAAGATCAAACTCCCACAATTATGCATCTATATGTAACTCCATGCATACACAGTGTTAGTTATGCACACTCCCAAACTACTAATGCTCCTGAGCTTTCTTGAATCTGGAGAAGTACCTTCCTTTTTGCATCATTTTTCTGGTTTTATGCTATTTTACTCTCCATCATCAGTGCGAATGTTAAAAGTCCAGGTAACCAAGCACTTAGGCTCTGTTAAGAGTCACTCAAGAGAAACAGACTTTTTCAGAGAGTGATAGGAGAGCAGAGGGAAAGACACGGGACACTCCTGTCCCATCTGCCCAAGTTGATGGAGGAGACCCCTGCCATAACATCTCCTGGCAGCAGAGCTCTTTACCCCTGCCTCTGGGGTAAGGAAGGGTGGAAGGGTGGAACCATTTTGCTGTTTTCTCAGGGCTTGAATTGCCTGCTAACCTCCCTTTGACTATCTTAAGAGAGAAAATGTAGAGCAACAGCAAAAAAAGGAAAATATAGAGCATCAGTCTCTGGCAGCTCCAGAGACTGAAGTGAGAACCAGATACATGAATGGAAAATGTGCCTTGAGCCACCCAAATCCTTTAACGTCGATGGGGTAAAGGGGATAGTTCACACCAGAGGGCAGAAATCTCTCTACTTCTCCTTGGCACCTTTCCTGAGTCTCCAGTGTGATGGATATCTCTCAGGTGGAGCGAGTCCTGTTCAGCAAAGAACGGAATGATGCTACTCATTTGTTCCCACTACACTGACAAATGGCTATTTAAAGTAAACATTATTTTAGTTGAAATCTGATCTGAGTCAGATTGGGAGGAACAGGCTGAACTGCTTTTTAGCCATTCCTCTATTTGTTGCTAAATGTATATATAAAAATGTGGGACTTACAGTCTTCTTCAAGAGTCGCTTTGTCTTGGTGTCCCTGATAGAGGTCACTAAAGTTAAAACAGAGACTTTCCCACTGAATCATTTAATGACTGGAAATTGGAGGTAATAGACTTGAAAACGTATTCTCATTTCTGCAATTCAAAACCCTTTATCTGTGCCATGTAGTCCTGCTAGAAAGAGCAAAATGGCCTTTAACAAAGTCTATTTGCAGAATAGTAAGAAGTGTTAAGATGCCAGATGCATCTTATTATGAATTTTAATGAGTAGATCTACACCTTGTCTTCCATTAAATAAATTACATGGTCTTTTCCAGACTCTTATCTGTCAAATTTGAAATTTGTTTCTAAAAAGTAGGCTCTAGGAGAGTTTAGGACTGTTCCTCCAGGGTCCAGGCCCTGTGGTCTGTAGTCTGCCAAAGAAGGGGAAAGGGTCATACTCACTCATGTGGCAACGCCCGACAGCTCCTTTGTGCCATCGACACAGAGAGCACTGCCTGAAACATGATTAAAAGTGAGAATCAGAAATCTAGATACTCTGGATTGCAATTAAAAGAGAAATCAATCATGTAATTTTCTTTTTATCTCAGGAAGTAAAGAGCTAAATTCATCTTCATCATGTAGAAACCTCCAGAAAAAGAAAACAAATATTACAGTGGATAGTGAAGCATATTCTGGTCCCATTATCACAGCAAATGCAATCTCTTTCATAACCAGACCCTTTTGGATAATGGTCAGAGACATTTTTTCTACAAAAAGCATGTATCAGTGTCTGAGCCTGAACTCTTCTGTGCCACTTCATCTCTGAACAGGTTTGAAGTTACAGGCTCCTTGAAGTTATAAGAAGGCATTGATTTCAGCAAGGGATATTTGCAACACTGCAGGAGTGAAACTGAGGGGAGGAAAGAAGCTTCCCTTTCTCTGCATCCTGAAAGGAAGGATGTTGAACGCACTCATTCAAACTACTAGCAACTGCAAAGAGAGTCTTAAAGTTGAAAATATGAGACATTAAGATGCTTTGAATCAATGTAGTTTTACTGAAATCAGTGACTGCACAGTGCTTCAGAGAAGCAGAGGTCTTGGTCCTTCTCTGTTGCATAATCGTGTTTCAATTTTTCTCTATTTACGGATAGTCAGAATCTATTTCTGTAGAAATAGATAACAGACAACCTTCCTGAAATAAGTTTCTCAGGTCTATGGTCAGAATTCCTCTTGTGAGTAAGAAAACCTGTGAAATTAATGAGATGTAACATCTTACTCTAACCCTTCCCCACCAGAAATATGTGCAGTTTGAAAGTTCTAAATGCAACAAAACAAATTGCAAAATTTCACTAAATATTATGGTCAACAGCTTACAGCATATATCCAGGCAGAAAACACAAGCGTAGTCTTTTCATTCTGGAACAACTTGAATCCAGTCTTTTGCCTAACTTTCATTCCTTCAGTCTACTGAATTTCTGTATTTTGTACATTACACACAGAAGATACTTATTTTACTCTTTCCAATGCAGTGATGGTGTTTAATGAAAGCAACCATCACACACTTGCATATATGGAAGAGTGTCCTTTTAAACACTACACATAGTGTCAATAGACTAATGAATGATGCTAAAGAAAAGTCATGTCTTTGGCAGAAAACATCTGGTTTAGGTCAAGAGAAAGAATTCAGGTATTACATCAAAATCCCATGTATTTGTTATGTTATGGTTTAACCCCAGCCAGCAACTAAGCACCACACAGTTGCTTGTTCACTCCTCCCCCTTCCCAGAGGGATGGGGAGGACAATCGAAAAAAAAAAGGTAAAACTTGTGGGTTGAGATAAAAATAGTTTAATAACTAAATAATATAAGATAATAAAATACAATAATAGTAATTATAATTAAAAGGAATATAACAAAACCAAGAGAGATATAAAACCCAAGAAAAGAGAAGTGATGCACAATGCAATTGCTCAGAACCTGCTGACCAATGCCCAAGCAGCAATCTGCCCCTCCCAGTCAACTCTCCCCAGTTTATGTACTCAGCATGACATCCTATGGTATGGAATATCCCTTTGGCTAGTTTGGGTCAGCTGTCCTGGTCATGCTTCCTCCCAGCTTCTTGTGCACCTCCTTGCTGGCAGAGCATGGGAAACAAAAATCCTTAACAGGATAAGTGCCACTTAGCAACAACTAAAACATCAGTGTGTTATCAACATTATTCTCACACTAAATCCAAAATACAGCACTGTACCAGCTACTGGGAAGAAAATTGACACCATTCCAGCTGAAACCAGGACAGTATGTAAGTGCAGTGTGTGAGTGTATATATAAAGGACATTAACAAATAATTGGGTTTGGTTTTAAATATAGTCCATTGAATGCAGGGACTATCTGATGACCAGATTTTATCCACACATTATACATTTCCAGTTCTGTGTATTTTGTCAAAGCATCTGCCAAAATCTAGTGCCTACTTTCTAGTTCAAAGGACAGAGCAAAAAATGTTGGGTTTGCTTGTTTACTTCAAAGGGGAACTATCAGAAAACAATTACATTTTTCTGGGTCAAGCAAATACAGGTGAATTAGATGAACGGGAAACCAAGTACAAGCACCAACTATCACTAAAGCACCACTAGTTAAGATACAGCAGATTTATGGGCTTTATTTTCTACCTTAGGCCTGTCATATTTTTTCACCTTTATGTTAGTTAATTGCAGAGTAACATAAATTAACTTTGGAACACAGCAAAAATGGGAACTTTATTTATGAATTTCTTGGATTTCTTTACCCCAAGCCAAACAACTAAATTGCTACTTAGCATAAATTATTTATTGGCCCTGGCTCAATACCATCCAACACCAGCCCCTGGAGGTCTGGGAGATATAAAAGATTTAAAGCATCTGTGCGACAGCATTGGTGCAGCCACAAAGCTATGTTTCTTTCCAGAAGGGTCCACTTTATTTTGTTGTAAATAAATAGAGCCTAAATTTCAGGGGAGGACTGGGTAGCTTCTAGTAGGACTGTAGTGTTTTGCATATGTTAATTACCCACAGTTGCATGACAGAGACATACACTGTTTGCACAACTATTCTGGGGAGACCTGTTGACAAAAGGATGCATTTTAATTTACACAGAATACATGAATGCTATCATTTTCTGTCACTTTGTTTTATGTATATATATGTATAAATACATTACAAAGTGATCATATATACATAGTCACTTCATCATCTTTATCGTTATCATTATCTTTATCTATATATCTCTACATACATGTAAGGAAATGATGACTAAAGCCAGAGTTAACTTGAAAATGGGCATATGCCGTTCAGTATATATTTACTTATGAAGCTAGTCTCTAACTTGTCTGGCAAATATGTCCAAGTAATATCCCCATCTAGGCTGTTGTCTGCAAACTGCAGCTGAAGCCATCCTGCATGGCTCCTGTGGACTTGCTCTCCACCTATGGACCATCTCCATGGGCATATTGGCTTGGCTCTTCCCCCTTCAGGCTCCTTCTCTATCACGTTCTCCTCAAATTCTCCCCTCTTTGGTAATGACAGAGGCTTGCACAGGGCAAGACACAGGACCCTGGTACACTGTTGTGTGTCTCCAAAGAGAGAGTCCCTATATGTCAGACCTGTAAACGAATATGTAGGTCATAACTCACGCTCTGAGGGACACCACACACTGAAGAACAATTATCTGTACATTGATTCTTGACCAGTCGGGTGAGCACTTCTGAAAGTATATATATAGCATATATTTTATTGTTCTGTAGAAGAACTGGCTTCTACAATACTTAAATCTACAATTTACTCTCTTGTTATTTTTGCAAAAATTGACTTATTTTTCTGTCAAAATGTCAAAATGAGGTAGAGTAAAATTTTATTGAAAGTTTTATAAGGAATTGGAAAGACTTCTAGAATTATAAAAGCCCTTTCACTTCATTAAAAATGTCTTATTTTTTTGATGTTGCTTTTGTGGCTGCTGTGTCCTAGGTAGTTGGTTTTGGCAGTGGGAAATCACAGGGAAATAACAAGCACAGAGCAGCTGCATCAACATTAGTGCAACAGTCTGTAATGACAGCCCTTATCTCATACATGTGCATGTATGCTTAGCACTACTTTCCTTGGCTCGTCCTGTTGGTTTGACTGGAGCTCAGGTAGCATGTGCACAGTAGAGTCTTTATATCATTGGGCATGAGTTGACAAGGCTATTTTAATACTTAAGAACAACAAATGAAGTTTAAATTGCCTTTTTATTTTTTTTGTGTAAGGTTTAAAAATATATTCATTTTCAGTTTCATCATCACTTAGAGAAACATCTTAAAGCCAACACATATAAAACTGATGAAGGATGGAGGAATGATGGAAACAGCACTGTGAGGTGATTCATGACTTGTTGCAGAGCAGAGTAGAAGAGCTGAGATGAGCAAATAGTCTCCTGTCTGCCAGTCCATTGCCCTATCCAGTAGAACGAGTATCCCATCAAAAAGACAGCTAAAATCCTGAACGATTGTAATAATTTTTAAATACAAACCCACTGCTTTCTTGTCTCCATGGACTCGTTCCAGGAACTGGAAAAGATCATGGGCAATTATTGTACAGAGAGTTATTTTCAAATAGTTAACAGACATGAAGGGTGAGAAGTTCCAGTGGTCTGAAAGCATGGACGTATTTACCTGGAAATGGGCCTGGAACCTGATCCTGTGGTTGCCATCATGGAGACCAAGGGCAGTCAGGACATGCAGTGAGCAATCATCATCTCGGCACACAAATAGTATTTGGGTAGGTCGACCCTAAGTACCATTTACAGAAGCATGTACCACTTAAACATATACATCGACTTCTGAGGACTTGTTTGGCATTTACAATATTAGTAATGTGGAAGAAACAGAACTCCAAAAATCCAGAAAATTTAAATGCAAACTGAAATATCAGATGATTTTTACTTTATTTATAATACTTTTTTATTGATGCGACTGTTGCATTTCTCAATAAATAGCTTATACTACGGGAGCTATAGAGATAATCAAACTATAAAAACAGTTGGGGGAAAAAAAGCAATTATGCAGGGGTGAAAATGCTGTTTTTGAGGCATATCCAGAAAATCCATAATCATCAATAAGGTTTGGCCGATGTGCATTCAATAAACCCTTTGTATGAACTCACAATGATTTCATGCAAATAATGATTTCTTACATAGAAATTTTTCTTCTTCATCTTTCTCCTCTTGCTTTGACAGTATGTTTTTAATCACATCCACTTTAGTGAGTTTAATTAATCAACCTGTGTCTCTGAAGAGTTGATTTTATAAAAGCTCTGCAGTACTGTAGAGGCACTGCTTATTTTCTCTCGGTGCTCATTCAGAAAGGAAGACCTCTAAACCCTATCTGGAGCTATTCACACTTACTGATTCCCCATTGGTAATTCAGCTCAGAGTTTGGCATCACTGCTCATGAGGTCTGCCAAGGAACCACATCTCCTGCTTCTGTGTTCAACACAATTTGCTCCTTGCTGGGTGTTTGGGATCTGAAAGTCCTGCTCTCAGTATGCCAAGTGTTTTGTTGCTAGTCATGTTCAACGCAATCCTTTATGACAGCAAAGTCAAGGAAAATCTTCCCTGCGTTTTAAGTACACTCTTTAAACAACCTTAAAGGTTTCTCCATATATCCTTAAAGACCTTCATTTTGATCCACATCAAAACTAATCTGTCTAGGCTCTGTTTCTTTGTTTATGAAGAAGGAATATAGAAGGCCATTCATGACCTGACATCATTCAGTTCTGAACTGCTAAAAAAAATGGGCTCAGACGAAGCCTTTCTAGCGGTGACCTAAATAAAGCAAGCTAGCTATGAATCAAGAAACTTCTTCCCTTGCTGACTATGCTCTTACTATGTATTTGTTTAGAGGCATTAAATTAATCTTTTTGCTTACATTTTAAACAATAATCTTTGCTCACATATAATTAAAATTACGATTTGAAAGTGAAAAATCAAAATAGCACCAAGTCTGAAATAAACTAAGATATATGAACCCATCTCTGAGCAATGTTTTGTGTTCCTGTTGACAGTTTTTCTCTCTCTGTACCGACATGAAAAATACCCCGATACTTCAATGCAAGCTGTCATGCAGAATCCTCAGCTGCCAGTATCCAGCGTTTTTGAAGAGTATGAGAAAAAACTGTCAGTGCCAACAGATTCCCTAATAAAAATAATAATGAAGTCTGGAGAACTGTCAGTCCTTCAATTATGCAGCTACGACAGTGGCTGCACATTTGCAAGAATCCAACCTTGCTACTGGAGGGCATGAAAAGGCCAATCAAGCTTCATCAGAGCCAGATACGGTCAGGCACAGTATTTTTGTTCTCTCCTGTACCAGCCAGCCATGTCTTCAGAAAGTTTAGCTTTAAACTCTAGGATCAGCTTTGCTGACATAAAGAACCGAATAAGTTAAACCTAAATGAACCCCAATCCTGACACAAAAAAAGCATAGTGAAATGATCAGTATTAGTCTTCAGTGCTCTTTGGATGAGGGCTCTCAGTGACATTAAATTAAGCAGCTAGCTAGAAGCCAGGTAGAGCCAGCAGAAAAATATGATCTATTCTTCTATGCTGTCTCTAAAAACTGCAGGTCAGGTACTACTTTTGTTAGGAAATAACATTAGGAGGACATTTGTATAGAGCCTATCATTGCCTTGATAAGACTGACACTGAAACTAGTAATCAGTGAAATCGGAGGCACCATATTTCTTGTTTGAAAAAGAACAAGAAATTGTTCTTTTTCAAACAAGAACTTGAAAAAGAAGGAAGAATCCATCTCAATTTGTTCTGGTATTTCCTGATTGAGGTCTATCAAAATGGTATCTCTTACTTAGTCATAACTTAGGTGTAGCTTTCAGAGAAAGCTACTGTCATAGCAAGAGATAAGGCATAATTATCCACAACTGGTAGAGCTCAATCTTTCTCTTTATGCTTAACAAATAAAAATGGATTCACTTTCTCATTGGTTAAATAAATGGCAGCTATTAAAGCGTGAAACCTGAAATACTCTCTTGCCATGTGACAGTTTCCACCTAAGCACTAACCCAGCATATTCCTCTGCAACTGGATCAGTCCAGTAAAAGAGGGATTAAACACAGTCCCATTGTTTGTAGAAAACCAGGATGTGACAATCCCACCATGCCCAAGATTTTCCCCCAAACTCTCCTGGTGAATGGGTTTCCCTAAATGAGCACCCTGAAGGGAAAAACTGAAGGGCTGAGGGAGCCAACGATAATGTTTCTCCCTGCACTTGCATGTAGATATTGGACCTGAGCATGTCTCCCTATACAGCCTGCCATGTAATGTACGCCTGTGCCAAAGGACAAATTAACTGGCAGCATCTTTGGGCTACTTAGAGTCAAAGAAAGGCCACAGCATATTCTGCTCCTTCACATCATGGTACTCAGGAAGGCGGCTTGACTCTTTTTCTTGTAGCATCCTGAACTACGTACAAATTACTAAAAAGGAGTGAGAAATTGCTCCAGCCAGCCATACTTTCCTTTAAAAAAACACAACTAGTTTTCACAGTGATACAATGTGACAGTGTTTCTGATTGTTCCTTCTCCCTCTCCTCAATAAAATACACACTTGCGGCGCATGGTACACAATAAGGATTTCTCTGGAGGGAAAATGTAGCACAGATAGGAGTGCTTCAGTTTAATCCTCCTTTCTTTCTTTCCCTTCTCCTTTCCCCAGCTTCCTCCCGCCTCTTCACCCACCCTCCAGGCTCTTATGGGAGTTTCCAGGTAACTAAATGCTTGCAAAGCCAGCACATCAGAGTGACAGACCAGACAGCCACAACATTTAGGAGTGAGTGACATATCATTTCTTTAACTCTCCCTCCTCCTGAGTCTCTCACAATAAGGCTCCAAGCCATTCTTTACATTATATATAGTTCTATTACTTTTTTGGTTAGGAGTTGGTGATACTGTATATTGTAACAGGCACATGTCAATGAATCACTGTGTATCGGTATATACCCTGGCTGTAGAATTATGACTTACTCAAAAACATTGAACAGAGGAGCGGTAACCATGGGTTTATTTACAAGAGTAGGCATGCCATACTTATGTACAGCAGAAATTTCACAGCACCAGTTGTTTCAATTTTTAAAGTGTATGTTCAGCAAGATGTGACTTTTGTTGTAGTAAAAATGTGTAGCTTTTTTTTTCTTTTTTCTTTGGTGTAACAGCTGTGGGCAATGCAGTTGGGCTAGCATACAGCAGAGATAACCATAATGGCTTATAAGATCTCAGACAAGCCCATGATACCTAACGCTAAGGGCTCCCAGGAGGAACTAAGTTCAGGATGGTGGAACCCCATCTTGTCAGGCATTGCAGGATGCTTCTCACACAGGATGAACATTTCAGCCTCACTGGCAAAGCAAGTGCCTGGCAGCTCAGATGGACCGGGAGTTGTGTCAGGACAAATTGTCTCTACTCCAGCTGATCTCTCAGGTATTGAGGTAGAAGATGAGACTCAAGCACCAACCCACTGACCCCATTCCTCCCATTCAGGGCTGAGACACATGGAGTATTGTGGGAGGATTTGGCCCCATTAGCAAAGGGATTTGATTCAATTCATTTTGGGAATTCTGAATAATTTCATGGAAGGTCCAAATCTGAGAGGTTTGACTAAGGGCATGACTGTCCAGCCAACTCTGCTGTGGTGGGGACAGACCCACACTAGTGCCAGATGGATGAATTCAGGCAAGAGAATAGTGCTAGGCAGGCTGGTAAGGAGCTCTACATGGCTGGGTTAGCTTACCATCCTGGCACAAGGCTCCTCACTGGCTAATTCACACTGATGAGCAGGGTTGAACACTGCTCCAGGTGACCTTAGGGAGCCTCCTTCCTCCCACACCTCCTCACCTTGCATTAATGCAACAAGTTCAGTTTTCTCACACCATCCCCAGTGCTCAGAGCTGTCCTGTGGCCTCTGTGTTCCCCTCTGTGACATCGATGGTCTTCCCTCCTGCTGCCGGCAGACCCAAGAAATGTTTCAGCATAAGTTATGAAATAGTTGCAGGTGAAAAAAAGTCTGTATCTCAGTAATGCAGAGGAACTGAAAGTGCCTGTTATCACTCAGGAAGCACCAGGGAAGGGGACCATTTATTTAGCAGATGCCCTGACACAGCCCCTCTCTAGGAAAGCTGTTCTCATCCACCCGAGGGGTGATTTTGCCGACAGATCTCTCCATCCTGAGGGGAGCAGAGGAGGACTCAAGCACCTGCTCTCTATATTTTCTCTACTATCGCAATGATCAAGGAGGAAATCATTAGACAGACCAGACTTCCAGCTCCCATTATTTTTAACAGGCGTTGCACATCTAATTTGAAATGCACAATGCAAATATTTACCTTCAAGTGTCAAAGGAGACTATAAAGATCTTTATGGATCTTCACACTTCAAGGACTTAATTCATTAAAAATAATTATACATATGTGGGGATTACTTCCACAGTAGAGCTGAGATATGCAATTAGTTGCCAAGTAGGAAAGTACATGTATATTATACGTCTGTGTGTCAGCTTTTACGTGAGAGAGGAGGGCTCTCCTACATTGGAACATATGTGTGTAAACAGGGCCGAGAAGAGATCTCGCTGGAAATCACCACTGAATAAATTAGAGAGTCACTGTGTGGCACTGGAGACTCCCAATGCCACAGACAAGCTCTTTTGTGCCTGCCCACCTCCTTCACCTCAGCCTGAATACTCCATATGCCTCTTCATTTTAGAATGAGAGCAGTTTTAGGAATAAAAATATTAGAAATGGGCTTTGATTTCAAGGTGTCCAGCAATTTGTTTCCAACAGTGCCAGTTTTACAAGATTGAGGCTTTTAGCCTCAAATTTTGATTTATTCTGTGAGAGCAGACACACAGAACTTTCCCATCCTTGATCCATGCTGGGTGTTTAAGGGGCTGATGCTGCTATTTTGAGCAGGTAACTGGAAAAAAATTTACAGCTGAAGTCAATGGCCGAGAGAAGGTAGTCAATTAAGTTCTCAGACAGTAATAATCTGTTCTTACTTGTAAATCATGGACACTCTGTTTTAAGTGCTTGGAAAACTTCAAGCATGAATCATGTAATAACAAGCACCTTCTTTTTCAGAAAATAATGTTAATAATTTAACTGTCTGGTTAGCACAAGGAGCATCTATTGATTTGACCTATTTGCACACCACCCCCACTCCCAAACTGTGAGAGAATCTCAGCGTTCATCACACGCACAAAAAAGTAGCGGGGAAAGAACAGCTTTCCTTTCTCTCTGCTCATGCTTGAGATGCAGTGGTTTTGAAGAACAGCTGTCATAAACAGGCATTTCTTTCTCCTTGTGAAGAATCCCATGGCGATTTACCTTGTCTACCTCAGAGGACGTTCACGCCTAGGCTCAACCCCCATGAAGGTCCCGCCACCTACGCCTGCCAGCCTTCTGGCATTGTCACAGTCCCTGTGTGCTGGGGGCTCAGTCACCTGTGGGGACCACGCTCAGGCAGGGAGAAAAGAGTCTTGGGGGATCAGGACAGAGACAGGGAGGTCTTGTAGTATTATACCATATATTCTTACTGTTATGTATTATCAGTAACCTGTGCTCAACAGGGAGACAGCTCTGAGAGCAGAGTATGAGGATGAAATGGTCACAGCAACATGTGCTACTTAGTGGATTTTCAGCTCAATTTGCACCAGTTGGTGAAGCCCTCCCTGAGACGATGGCAATTTAGTCCACTTTTTAGATAATGGATCTTATCTGTCTTCATAGAACAAGTTTGCACTTCATAAAATCTTACAGAATTTCACTGGCTATAGTGACACAACCCAGCTGCTGTTGCTGGTAATGAAAATTTTATGGCACATGAAGCGCATTAGGATGTTATTGGGAATCTGTTGCAACATCAGACATTTGCCTTTGACATAAGAAAGGTGGTAAACTAATGATGAAATGTGCTCTGAGGGTACATCTGGTATAATAGTGCCTATTACACTTGACACAGACAGGCACGAACCATGTTATCTTGCATTTTTGCAAATAATATTTATTCCACAAAGAAGTTCACACATGCAGAATAAATAGCACCTTCCTGGTGAAAGCATATAATTAGCTGAAATCCAAGAAGTGACAAATATTTGCTTTGCCTGAAAGTTACTGCATGAGATTCTCAAGTTTGAAGTATTTCAGAGACAGAAACAACAGCCTTCACAGTTTCATAAGTACTTGGTACTGTTAAGTACTAAGTGACACAGGATGCAGGTAGCAAATTTCTAGCTTGTGTGGAAATTATGCACCCCGTTTGCCAGCCACCCCCCCCCACCCCCCCACCCCCCCTTTCTCTATTCCTTTTTACCCTCTTGGAGCTCTGAATACCTTTATCCTTATGGGCAATTGAGGTAAGCTGTAGCATCTTCCAAATACCATGGACTGAAGCCCATCAACTGTTCTTGAATCTGCCTGAAAGGTTCTGTTTTGGAAAAAAAAAAGGTTTTCCAATCAAAAAATACTGTTGCAACTGAATTAACTTGTATTTCATTAAGTTCTGTTATATTGTTGTTTTTGTTTATCCAGGGAAAAAACGAGAGTTTCCAATTTCAACACTTACAATAGTTTTTTTCATTTTGAAGTAACTTTTGTTATGGAATGTTTAAATGTAGCAAAGTAAAATGCATCAAGTGACCCCAAATATTTATGAAAAATCCATCACCTACTGATTTGATCTGATAAACCACAGGAGATTAATTAGTCTTGGTCATGTGGCTTTTCAAGCACTAAACATGGCTGAAGGGGTTTTGTTTTTCATAGTGTAAGCTTGTATTCTCATGTATTTATATAAAATATATAACATATAGGGGTATTTGTTACATGCTAGCATTTACCACTGCTATGATTATTTTACCAAAATATGAAAATGTCCACTTCACCAAGAGCTGTAAGACTATTTTGATAATGGGAATTCAATGTAATTTTTCATCTATTAATTAAAAACTGCTCCTTTTCAATTGCTTTAAAGTAATGTGTACAGTAATTCAAAAAATAGTATGAAAATAACCTTTATTTCCCTTTTAAGTCAGAGGGTACCACACACACAC
Organism: Strix aluco; assembly: GCF_031877795.1. NCBI lineage: Eukaryota > Metazoa > Chordata > Aves > Strigiformes > Strigidae > Strix > Strix aluco. The sequence goes on from NC_133933.1 coordinate 87,169,210, forward strand.
ACTGAATAATCTATACCAAAATTTTCTTTAAGATATGGACTAGTGTCTTAAAAAGACCACACGCTTTCTCTTCTCTTGTACAAAAATGAAAAAAGAGGACTTTCCCCTAAAGATACTCAGCATTGACTGAACTGCTCTTGTGTCCTGCTGCACCTTGAGGAGGTCTGACATATGTCCACAGGGTTTCTAGTTCCAGACAAATGTCCAGACAACTGAATCATTTAATTCTAGAGTTAAAATGAGAAGAAATTAAACTTCCATAAAACCCCTTAACCGTATCAAACTCAAATATCTTTCCTCACCCTGCTCCATTTATGCAAATACATTTATAATGTTTCATAAACCAGGAGTGTAGCAGCTTAAATGTTTAAAAATAAAACTTTTGCAGACATTAGCTTTAATTCGTTTTGAAGTGCCTTTTTTTTTTTTTTTTTCCTCATGGATTTTCTGAATTAAGGTTATGTTGTGTTGGGGTTGGGATTTTTCTTTAGCTGTGAATTTCTGTCCTCATTTCGCTTGCAGACAGCCCTTTCACAATGTGGTGCTGTTGCAGGTGAGGAGCACCTGTGCCTCTGCCAGGCAGGAGCCTGTGTCTGACAAGGATGTTGACGGGTCAGAGGCTGTCACCATTCATCCTAAAAAGCTATTTCTGACTAACTGTCACAAGAGAAACACACTGTAATATGGCTACTGGGTTCAGTATTGATTTCCCATCTAATATAATATCATGATTGTATATTACTTGTTTTTGCACTTTATTATTCCCTCGGATGTTAACTTTGAAGTTTTAAAAGCATTTAGTTCTACAGCTGCAATCCTTAACACCTCTGCAGACTTCTACGCATCACTTTGTCACCTTCCTCTCCCTTGTGTGTTCAGCTGACCTGGTGCAGGGGAAAAACCCTTCCCGCTCACTTCACCAGGAGGTAACAAGTCCTGAAACACCAAAACATGGTTTTAAAAGATGTAGCACTATTAAAAAAGGAATTCTTATTAAAAAAACCCAAAACAAACAGCTGTTTCCCCTGGAACACATTTACAGGGTAAGAAAAGGAAGGTTCATCGGAGATCCATGTGCTGGCAGGGACTTCAGAGGACTTGACTTTGGTGTTGACCCTTAGAAGGGTCCAAATCCTTCCTGCTGGTCCCTTTCCTTTTTTGCAGTCTTGTGTCCACCTTGCCCCTCTGGACTTTGAGGTCTTTGGGATATTCTTTTGCTGAACGCTCTTATCCACCCATCAGCTGGGTTCTCCTACATGCTGCTGTACATATCTATAGCAGTCCAAGTCAATTAGAATACAAAAATGTTTAATTGAATTCTCCTTTGTTCCCTGATGATATTCAGGAGGGCAGCACATGGTACCTGCAGATGGATGGCAGCTAAACAGCCATTTAAAGCTGGAAGCAGAAGCTGAAGTTTGTTTTCATTCATTCTCTATCTCTCGTTCAGATACGGCAAAACATTTATTAATCCTCCTCCAAACCATATGCCATACGTCTAATGAGTGGTAGGTTAAGTTAATAATATAAACCCAACCAAGTATAGCAAAAAACCCATTGCGGAGTAGGTGAAAAAGCTAATATTGTAGATCTGAGTTACTTAAATAAATGAAGGAGATGAAGAATATGCAGGGTCAGGCCATCCAGGAAGTTCAAATAAATATGAGTTAGCTAAAACTTTTCTGGATACTTGAGGTGCTCTCTCGATAACTTTTAAACAGCTGGCTGGGACATCTTCACACCTTTTGTGAAGGCTCATGCTCCAAGTATTGCTGGCCCTGCTTTGTAAGGTTTAGGAGTCATTCTCAAGGCTTATCAGATACAAATATTTATACAGGACTTTATCATACAATTGCTTTAGTTTGTAAGGAACCAGTGGCAAACTGAACTCAGAGGTTTCCCAGGCTCACCTGTGGGGTATCTGAATTACTGAATGAACCCACGCTTGAGTTTTCCACACATCTTTTATTGCAGAAGTGACATGACTGCTCATAAACTGTGATAACACAGCATATCTGCAAACTTAGCAAGGAAATGCTGGAGGAATTTGGGGTTTTTTCACCATTTTATCAGCTTTACCAGGTTGTGGCATCTTATGATCTTTTTACTGGGACAGCAAATGCTGACTGTGAAAAATAAGTGTTGACAAATTCTGTGCAAATTTCTGTGTGTCGTTCAGTGCCAAATTATAACTTGCAACAGCTCTTCTATTCTCTAGAAATTAGCCTGCAATGCTTGCCAAACTAGAGCAGTTTTGTGGCTTGTCCAAACAGGACTAGGAAGACACCATCATATTCATTTCACTTGAGCCCTAATTTGACCCAAAGATTTGATTTCCAGCTTCCATAAATTCAATATACTACTAACCCACACCTCCAGCTAGGCCCTTGAGTCCTTTACTCGCTGGAAATTATGCTCCTATTTAATTATAAATATTTATAAAACCTCCGTGGTCATTAAAAATGTGAGAACTATCTTGGTGTTTATAATTGTTATAAAAAATATCCCAAACCCACTAATTGAATGAATCTTTCAAATGTGAGTAATTTTTTATTTGAATTCTACATCCTTATGTATTATGTAACAATTAGTAATGATGTGATGGATAATTTTTTTGGAACAGTTCCTGATTCCATTACTCAACTACTCGATCGACCAGTAATTATGAATCATATCTTTAATTAGCTGCCGCTCTTCAGAAACATATGAAAGCCAAGGGCATAAAGTAATTGGCATAAAAGTTTTCCTAATTAATTTATCTGTCCATGTGAGTAACCGGGACTGGAGTCAGGGGAACATTTATAACTCCAGGAAGGCCAGCCCTAAAACCCAATGTCAAACGAGATTTATATTTCTGAATTATAAAAAGAACAACAACAAGCCACAAAATTACATTATCCCCAACTCCAACAATGCAGCACATAATGCGTTGTTCAGAGATGAGCAAAAACTTCTTATTGATCCAATTCATTTTCATCGTATTCTCTAGTGGGTCTTTCAAATCTCTCTGGCTATTTCCCTCATTCCACATAGTAACAGTAATCAAGCACATTAAGCAATTCATTAAACAACAGGCCCATTGACCACAGGGAGTATTACAGCTAACATTCATTAGGCAACTAGCAACTTTATTTAAGCAGAAGAGAGCTCGGGAGTGTCTTTCAGGAGGACCCTGTGGCCCACCTAGGCAGTACTGTACCTGTTTTTTACAAGCTGTAAAACCTTAAGCTGGCTGGCACAGAAAGTGCCTTTTTCAAGGAGCCGCCTGGGATAGAAGACAAAACAGCATGTGTGCTGGTTTAATTCTCACCCTGCCAAAGATTAAGTTAAAATCTGAGCTCATTGTTAGGTACAGGTTGTTAAGATTTATGCCTGATATAAAACTAAAACCTTACAGTACTGATATTTAGGTCCTGTATTTTTCAGATCTGATTTCAAGAGGGCAAAAGTTGTAAAGCATCCAGGTTTGTTCATTTGAATATCCTGGCTTGCCTGGCACTTTGCAGTAAAAATGATATATATTGTCCTTCATAATAACAGAAGAAAAGCTAAAACAACAATGGAAAAAAAGTCTTTCTACAAACAATGATTAAAAAAGTATTAGAAAAGTTTGACTAACATTTGGCCAATGTTCCTGTATGGTGTTTCTGTCCTAATTAATGAAGTATCTAAGCTTCACATTTGTTGCAAAGTCCTTGAAAAAGAGATAATTCTTAAGAGAAAATATATTGCTGTTCTCTTGCTTGCTTATTTATTTATTTAAGTCAGACCATATTACAGAGAGAAGACAAAATTAGACAGTATTACTCAGCATTATGGCTCGTGTAAGGATTCCTACAGAAATCCGAGCTATTGTTTTAAAAAGTTGACTCTCCTAAAGCATTAAACCAATGCTTAAGTAGCTATTTCCACAGTCTACTCAGTGATTCTATGGAATGAATATATATGCACAAGGCTAAAAAAAACTACCTTCCCCTTCCATAGTGTTATTATTTTCTATTACCCCTATGAAAGCATAACCAAGGTTTACACAGTTACTATTAAATCATACAATGCTTGAAATGACCTGGCTTCATGTGTATGGTGTAACTTAGCATAACTCCCTTGATTTCAGAGGAACTACAAAAACTGAGAAGCTGATCCATTTTGTCACAGACCTGTTTTGGCTTTAAAAGCCTCCACTACAGCATTCCTGTTATTCCTTATTGCTGGTACACAAATTATTGAGAGTATTAAAAAGAATTAATGGCATTACTGATTACTGATGCTTATAACTGGAGGGTAGAGTCAACTCTGCTCTAATCTGAAAATACATTTCTGGGGTGTTTAATTATTTGAAACATTATGATTAAACCTGCAAACCAACTTCTCCAGAGTAACTTTTCCTGCTAGGACATCAGATTTCTTTCTAAATCTTGTATCTCACTGGCAAAATACCAGATTCATTCTTTCTAGCTCATATGTATTGATTAAGCATTTGAGATGGTGCCATCAGTAAATAAAAATAAAAATTAAAAAAATCCCCTTTTTACTGAGTATTCTGTTACAGCAAGTATAAAACCAGAACACATGCCAAATCTGAGAGTGGTGCAGTGCGAGGCCCTGTGGAAACCTGGGCTCAAGGCTCACTTCAGTCTTGCTCTCTGGGCTGTTGTGGCCAGAAACATGGGAAGAAGTAGGAGAGACCTTGCCAAAATGTGATGTTTATGTCCTCTGGATAGACCCATCCTGGGGGTGGGAGTCTCCCACTGAGAAGAAACCACAGGGCAAACTTATTGCCCTACATTAAGGGAGATGAAGCTTACAAGGGATGCGGCTTAATCTCAGAAGTTAGCTGGAGAGGTCACTTGAACCTTCTTTACCTGTTTGTAGGAAAGGGTGTCAAGAGGTAGATAGGTAGTGGGCCAAAATGCTGGTATGAAAATGAGCTCCAGCAAGTGCTGTGGGCCAACAGGAGAGCACCAAAATCAAATACAGCCCATCGGGCCCCACTGCCTCCTGTGCCCCATCACTCACAAGCTCTATCATTCATAAGAACCCATCAGAAAGTAAGACATTTATCTCACTCAGACATCTTGACAGCCTTGTGAGCAGAATGCGTCTGGTTGTATGACTAAATATTTTGGGATAACATGAACCCTGGGTCCATGTTTCTGGACAGGCAATTCAAAGCCCATACAATAGCCGAAGCTCTAACATTGTTACGAGATTTAAAGGGCAATGAGGGTATTGTGCTCTTTCACGACACAGAGCCTGCAATTTCAACTCTGTCAAACTACCCTTGGAAAACAGAGCTAGTGACTTATTTTATTAACAACAGAAAGTATTACAAAAAGTGTATCTAACATATACATTTGACTGCTTGTATTTTCTTTATTTGATTCCCATACCGGCATATAAATGCATTTGTACTAAGGCAGAGAGTTTATTATATATGATGAATGGCACTGAAATATCAGTTTTATCCTTCCTGTAAAAACAGGGGCCATAACTCATGACAGGTGCAGCCTCCAAATGCCAACAGTGCTATTGGTTTCAAGGCCAGGACCAGGAAGACAGATAATTTTGCTAATTTCCTCCATTATATTACTATATTCTTGCCTGCAGTGTGAGACAGCTTATCAGGGAATCATTAGAGCAAAAATACATGTTTAATGTTATATTACCAAAAAATAAATGTGTGCTGCAACTCTAGCACCTGTCAAACATTATGCATTATACACTGAACTCTGGGAGAATGCAAAGTATTTGTTTTATTTTTATTTATTTTTGGTATCTGGAACGTTTGAGGACCATCTTTTTATGTTGGGAACTTTTAAAGGTCTCCATCATCATAATAACTGGGCATGGAGGTCCTTATTACATACATGCTTTCATGAAAAGGACCACCAAGGACCTCCACGGGCCCTGGAACAAACTTTCCTAGTTCCTTCTTTCCTTTCTAGTTCCTGCTGAGTTTACATCCCTAGATGGGGACTACTTAGCTGTTACTAGATAGTAACACCTGCTGTAGTAATGGAGAGGAGTTGTTGCTTCATTTACTAATACTACAGGACCACTGGGGACCTTGTTCTGTACTCCTCTATAACTTTGATTACACCTCCCAGAATTAGGATAATACTGTAATTCTTGCTTTATAGGTGAGATGAGGCACAAAAAGAAATTTACTTGTCCAGAATTCCCATAAGGAAACTGTAACAGTGCAGGGATGCAAACCAGGGTCACCCAAGCTCCAGGTAAATGCTGTAATCACTGGACCAGCTTTCAAATTTTCTTTTTTTTCTTTTTTCTTATTCTGTTTTTCCACCACTTTTAATTACCTCATTGATTTCAAAGATCTCCCACTGCCTCTTGGAAAATCTTGGAAAGCACTAATTTTTAGAAACAATTTTGCTGATATGTAGTTTACCTTATATAGTTTTTTTCCTTTATTATTATGCAAATGCCTTTGGAAGAGAATAAGCATACTTCTGAAGAATTGCCCTGCTAATACTGCTTATTTGTGTCTGAAGCCATTTGTATCTTGCTCTTGTAAACACAAGCAGCAAGTATGGAACATGCAGGAGAGCAGACTACGAATCAAGTTGACATTTTCCTTAAATATTTTGTGAAGGCGCCTTGAGAGTACTGAGAGTTTGCAGCTCTACCTTATCTAAGGCTTGGATTTTATTTTCTCCGAGTTTTTACAAAAACGGTCTCTATAAGAAAAGATTTGGCTGCATTAGAATTGCACTCTCCTGCAATTGTATAACAGATGGGATCAACTGAGCTGCTTTAAATGACAGTCGCTGCAGGTGGACAGAAAGGGAAGGGAACTTGCTATTACTTACAACCCATCAAAACACAAATCTGACTTCATTAAGATCTTCACAGTGTCCAACACAACATTCACACAAGCTATCCAACAAAACACAGTCTAAATCACTATGCTGTAAGTATGAACTGATTGAAGACTTCTGTTTCAAGAACAGTCACCAGTGTCTTTCTGCCAGGAGAAGATGCAGGTGGGCCTTGCAACACATGGTGTGGAGACCACACAAGGCTTGAGTGAAGGCTGGTCTCTTCATCATGCCCATGATGGTGGAGAATGTAAAAGTTAGAAGGGGGATGAGCGTGGGACGGGTAGAAAACATTGGAGAGGATAGTGTTCAGAAAGATACTAGAAATTGCTTTCTTGTTTCTACACCCATCTTATCTCTCCCTTAGAGCTTCTTGACCTTAGTTTCCTTTGAATTGCTCTTCATCCCTTTCCTCTCTGCTCTTCCCAAACACAACTGTCACACAGCTCTCCCCAATGACGTCATCTACCTGGACTTGTGCAAAGCATTTGACACTGTCCCACACAATATCCTTGCCTCTAAATTGGAGAGACATGGATTTGATGGATGGACCACTCAGTGGATAAGGAATTGGCTGGATGGTCACAGTCAAAAAGCTGTGGTCAATGGCTCGATGTCCAAGTGGAGAGCAGTGATGAGTGGTGTTCCTCAGGGGTCAGTATTGGGACCAGTGTTGTTTAACATCTTTGTCAGTGACATGGACAGTGGGATTGAGTGCACCCTCAGCAAGTTTTCCAACGACACCAAGCTGTTGACAGGCTGGAGGGAAGGGATGTCATCCAGAGGGACCTTGACAGGCTTGAGAGGTGGGCCTGTGCAAGCCTCATGAAGTTCAACAAGGCCAAGTGCAAGGTCCTGTACAAGGGTTGGGGCAATCCCAAGCACAAATACAGGCTGGGCAATAGTAGATTGATAACAGTCCTGAGGAGAAGGACTTGTGGGTGTTGGTTGATGAGAAGCTTGACATGACCCAGCAATGTGTGCTCGCAGCCCAGAAAGCCAACTGTATTCTGGGCTGTATCAAAAGAAGTGTGACCACCAGCAGGTCGAGGGAGGTGATTCTCCCCTCTGCTCTCATGAGACCCCACCTGGAGTACTATGTTCAGCTCTGGGGCCCCCAACATAAGAAGGACATGGACCTGCTCGAGCGGGTCCAGAGGAGGCCACAAAGATGATGAGGGGGCTGGAGCACCTTCCCTATGAGGACAGGCTGAGAGAGTTGGAGTTGTTCAGCCTGGAGAAGAGAAGGCTCCAGGAAGACCTTATAGCAGCCTTCCAATGCTTAAAGGGGGCCTACAGGAAAAATGGGGAGGGACTCTATCAGGGACTGTAGTGATAGGATGAGGGGTAATGGTTTTAAACTGAGGGGTAATGGTTTTAAACTGAAAGAGGTAAATTTAGATTAGAGGTAAGGAAGAAGTTCTTTACTATGAAGGTGGTGAGACACAGGAACAGGTTGCCCAGAGACGTGGTGGATGCCCCCTCCCTGGAAGAGTTCAAGGCCAGGTTGGATGGGGCTTTGAGTGACCTGGTCTAGCAGAAGGTGTCCCTGCCCATGGTCGGGGGTTGGAACTAGATGGTCTTTAAGGTCCCTTCCAACCCAAACCATTCTATGATTCTATTAAATTAGCCACACACGTATGGTGGGTAATCTAGGTTGCCCTGGTTGCATCACAGTGCAAGTGTTGAGACAGAAAATCTCTAGAAAATTTTAATGTTCCTACAGTGTTTTCAGGCCATCATTACATTCACTCTGATTACATCACCTATTTCAGTTCCCCTCTCCTTACTCTATCTTGTCCATAGACACTAAACTCTTGAGTCAGAAACTGTCACCATGTCTGTACATGTACCCTAGAGCAGGGTCTTGTGCTTGGCTGATCTCCAGGTACAAGTGAATAAGAAAGTTCAACCACAGTTGATATGTACATAGGCCATATAATCTAATTTTTCTTAACTTTTAAAAATGTTTAAAACTATACTAACTATGAACAATTTCACTGTCAGGCTCCACACCACTGTCTCCCTGACAAACTCTCAGAGCTTCAAAGTCACTTAGGTGCCCAATTCCCCTTTCATTTCACCACATACCTTTGAGGAAATTGAGCTAAAGTTCTAGGATCTACAATACAGATCCAAGATCCAGTATCTATATCACACCTAGATTTCACCGGAGTCCTTCCTCTGACATACCTAATTTTGTCCTTGCATCAGACTTCCAGCTTTGGGTTTGCAAGTGGGCCACAAAAGTAAACAGACATTAATCCAGTTATTCTACAGGACTGAAGCCAAGTTAAGTATTTTTTTAAAAATGCACTCTAATGTCATGGATGGGAACTTATGCTGTTCTCCTACAGATGTGGCCTCCATTCAGTCTCAAGTCACATGGGAAAATCATTAGCTTTTCAACATGTTAATGGGTGGACTAGGGCATTTACTTCTTTCTAGCAGTATCTGGGGCCTTATTGAACATGGTTGCAAGGCGCTGTCAGAGAAGATGCCGAGTTAGAACCTGTGCACAGAAATCTGGCACGGAAATCATGGTGAAATCCCCACTCTAATACATTAAACTCAACCATGCCAAGTAACATCAGTGGCTTATAGAATACCTTTTAAATTTTAGGTCTGCACCATCTTTCAGTAAAATGTGAGTTATAATGAGCTGGAAATGAAACATTTTGCAACTTTAATTTTAAATCCATCACAGCAACCTTCCTCCTATCTACTAAGATGATACATTTGCCTTGTACCTATTGGAAAAGAAGATCCAAATGGATGGAAATTATAGGAAGTGACTGACTTAATTAAGTTAGAATAATAGTTTAACAGCACTATTTAGTTCTCTGCAACACTTTATTAGTAATAAGTATACCTAATACAGTGTTCTATATTCTCCAGTAGTAAGAAAACATGAAAACAAATTTTAAATATGTCATCATTGAAATGCAAGTACAGAATGGCAGCTTATATCTTCTTTTTCTTTACCTCATTAAAAAAGGTTTAATGAGTGTAAATGTGGTTTTGCCAATTTTCCTCATACTTTTCTTTAAATTTACGGACATATATTGTATTTGTACTTTTTACTATCAGTTTGAAAAACACTGGAGAAATCAAACTACTTACTGCAGCACTATACTTCTGTAACACCCAATATTAACACATATTTTCTGCACATTTCCTTATGCTGGACTGACAAACACACAAATCAACCCAGACAGCTCCATATAAATAAAAACTCTTCCTAATTAGAAAGCCATTCGCTGTTTTCCATAAAGATATGTAATTAAGAGTTTTTTTGCTGCATGAAAGCTAGGAATGTTTGAGGGTTTTTTCAAAGCTTTACCAGCTGGATCTAGGAATAATTTCATCCTGACTGCAGCAGGAATGGTGTGCAAAGAGAGACTGGATGCACAAAAACCTTCTTGTCCAAGATTGTCCCAGATTTTTATCCAGGAGCTTGGTGCACTGGCAGATTTATGCTATTTTTGAGGGTTCCTGTTCCGGCACAGCACGGAAGCCAGCGAGTGTAGGGAGATGGTACCCAAACAGAAGCTGATGTTTCTGCACCCCCGGCTCTTCCCTGGGAAACCTGGAGCAGAGCAGAGGACAGATTCGGTGGCACTCCAAGCCAAGCCACTGAGAACCCAACCCTGGCACTGAGATTCAATGCTAAACATGTATGTAAAAAAGAAAATAATCCGGGATGAGACACATGCCCAGTGCTGCAGTTCAATAAAGACTTCCTCTCTGAAAGCTTTACTTTCCTTTGCAGCCGCTCCACACATCATTATTTGGCACATGCTTTAGATCTTTAAAGTGTGTACGTGTCGGTTTTGTTCCTTTCAGCCAGTTCTTATTCTTCCCCTGCCCTTAACACTTTCCCCCGGCCGCTCTTCTCCCCCTCCCACCCACATCCACCAACTCCTCCTCCCCCCCACCTCTGGCATTACAGAACCACTGCCTCAAACTATATAAAACCCTTGGCCTCAAACCAGAGAAGACCTAAATGCAGGAAAGTAAGGATAAATTAAAGTGACAGGGTCTCAGCAGTGGAAATTAGTGCAACTCTTCTAATTGCATGTCTAGCCTGAATGATGGGATACTTAATTCTTACACATCCCAGACAATTGCTTTATACTAACATGAGCTCTGGGAAAAAGGCAGATTCCAGAGACATATGGAGTAGTAGATGGAGTGGAAAAATAAATCAGTTGTCCCAGCCACAGTGGAAAAAATGCTTTATCTGCACTGTTAATATAAGGTGTTGCCACCATTAAACAAAACTGATAATGTCTCCTTCATCCATTCTTACTATAAAAATAGAACATTAAATAATTAAGTGGCAAAGTGGGCTTTAGGTTCTATTTATTGTTACTTGAACAAGAAATGAGCTTTGGGTTAGGAGGTTACATTCCTCTAGTTAGTGGACACAGTCCTAAATACAGGATCCCGAGAGACATAGTTGGGGGAGCAGAATGCTCTACTCCACTTCTATAAGGACTGCTAATAAAAGGCTTCAAAACTAGCATGGGTTCTTATATCTATTTAACCTTTTGCCCCAAGAAGCAAAGAGCATCTGGTTAAGTGGAGAGTAAAAGCACAGCTACTTTTCATTATCAAGGCTTAGAGCCAGACTATGTGGAAGCCTGAGCTGCCAAGCCTGGGTTAAATGCTTGTTGCCTTCACTGCCTGAGGCCATCTAGCGTGTTTAGAAATGATTAAGTACTGCAGCCTAGAAAGGACCTGTCCTGAGCGTTCATCTCTGACTTCCAGCAGAAAAGAGAGCCTGGCAATGACAGAGGCAGATGGATGAGTCTCATTAGTATGGCGAAGCAGCGAACCAGACTGCCTTCACAGAGCTGTCCAAAAAAAAGAGAGCAAATTAAAATAGGAGCTGAGAAAACCAATGAGCAAGTGTTTTAACTCTCTGGTACCTGGATTCATCTCCAGCAGGTTAGGCAGCTGGCTGTCCTTCCCGAGAACCTCTGATCCATAAGTCGGGTGATAAGCACTTGGTACGCAAGGAAATTTCCACCTGTCTATTTTAATTTTGCATCTGTTTTTTGGTGAGCTTTGGAAAAATGTATACATACTATACCTCACACACACACAGAATATTCTATAGTATGGCAAGAGCAAACTAAAGCATCCTGCACTTATAGTATTCTATTCATGCTTAAACCATTATCAAAACCCACAAAGTATAATAATTAGGTTATGACAGAGAATCATGGAAGACAACAATGGCAAGAGATGTCAAATCTCTTACATAAATAAATATTACACCCACAAGAATGACGAAGATATGCAGTAAGGAGGATTATTGCCACTCTGCAGAACGTCTTGCTGGCTGCAGCATTATCTGAAACACCCCTGAACAAAAACGTAGCAACTCTAGCGCTGAAGTGCAAGAAGCCCCAGTACAAGAGTCTGGTAACTCAACGGCATCAGACGCACCACCCTGGAAGTCTTCATAGTGTGATGGACTGGCATACCTGCAGCTATTTTGAATGAGACTTCTTGCAAGACTGATGGGAAATTATATCAATTTATTACCTGCTTTGATTTGTTTGAGTTGATTCAGGCACCATGTAACCATGAGAAGAGAAAGAGAAAGCATTTGAATAATTCAGAGTGCAAACTGCTGCATGCAAGGCAGCCATTTTGCTTTGTCTTTTCATGTAAGATGAATAGTGTAGCACAGTAGAAATGTACCTAATGCCCTTCATTTTTCTTTTGATGAGGTAAGTAGGATCAAAAACCACATTTTAAAAGAAGAACTTTGAAAGCAGTAAGAGATCTAGGACCTTCTCACTGTAAAAGAGGAAGCAGAACTGCCCCAACAAAAATAACACAACAGTTCTTTAAAAAATTGGGATTTTGTTATAAATAAAGTCATAAGTTACAGTGTTGGTATGTGAATACTTAGGAGTATATTGAAGGAGGTGTTGAAGAAAAGGTTTCATTACTACAGGTCTCTGCTGTCAGCGAGGGGCTGGATGAAGGTAGAGAAGAAAAGGAATCTCATGGAGGTTTTGTTTTTCATGGAGTCACAGAAAAAGCCTTCCATAATTGCTGTAGAAAGTAGGATTCTTGGGCACTCTTTAATGTCTCTGAAGTCTACAAGGACATGATTTTCAGATGTGTTAACATCTCTGTGCAGTCCTACTTCTTGTTTCCTAGTCAGCACTCTTGGCTTGCGATACTTTCATGTTTGCTCAGAGACTTCATTCCACTGTTGTCATTGTGCCCAGGAGAGTTTGGAAATAGAGATGTTATTATTTTTTTTTTTTAATTGGACTTTTTCTATTCAAAATGAACGAGAGATCAGTGTCCAAGGGGCATTAGGAGCCTAAATGTTTCTGAGGAGGAGGAACAAAATTACTTTTCTCCTCCAGTGAAAATGAGCCATCACAACAAGGATTGGGAAACCGTGGGAGCTGCCACCTCCTCACTAGTTCCTAAGTTATTTAGCATTCAAAGCAAGAAAGATGACCTGACAGAGCATCTCTGTCATCTCTTTATTTTCACTTACCACCTTCTCCTCTGTGCTCTCTTCTACCTGCCAGTGCCAGGCAGCTGTCCTCTATCCACAGCTCATTCATTTGTTCTGGTCCAGGCTGGGGCTGTTAAGGCCACAATTACACAGGAGGACAATATTATTCTTTCTTAATCATCTTGCAAAGATGATTATGGGACCTAAAAGCCTACGGAAATATTTCTTGTTCTTTTTTTTGTTTAGCTAATAGAGATCAATGCCATTTTCCCCCAACTGCTTCAATTTAAGGTTATGTTAAATTAGTGATTAACTTTCAGGTTTCAGGGGAAACCACAGTGGGCAACTAATCTGAGCTGTGATATAGCAAGAGTACAGACAATACTGATTTCTTATATTTAATACTTGCTTGAACTAGAGTATTTCCTTTTCTAAAAATCTAATCTTGAATCAAAAGCTACTTGAGATAGTGAATTAAAAGAAGTTCTTAATAAGTTCTTCCAGCGGTCAGATGCTTTTGATATTAGATAATTATAATTCCTCACTAATCTGAATTTATCGAGTTTTAACACTCAGCCATTCATCTGAACACCTAAGACATTCTGAAAGAATGGTGGCTGTAGTAAATGGTTTAGGCTTTGAACTGCGATTTTTCAGATGGGCGTCTGGAAGATGTAGGGCTTGCTAATAAAAGAAAGACTTTAAAATAAATTGCTTTAAAACCCAACTGCTAGCCACAGAAAAGGACTTAGGTATTTAAAGGACACTTAAGTTTACATCTCTGAAAATCTCAGTTGAGATATCACCTAACACTAGAAATAGGACAAACCACAGTCTCTGTCATTTTTCACCTTTATGTTTCTCACAAATGCCTCAATATTGCCAAGGCTGAATGATTGGATGCCTTGTTCATGCCTAAAGCATATCATCATCCACAAGTGAGATGTTCTTCCTCTTAGCTTCACGCAAGGTTTGAGATAAACGTACCCAACCACACTCTCTAGAGGAGGCCACTTTCTTTAAGAGTCCAGATTAAGACCAAAGTAAGTTTCATAAATGACTGTTCCCAGATGCAGGAAGTCTTCATGAATTCTGTTCTTAGCCTCATGAGATTCAGTCTTACTCTATCTCTGTCTTACCCTAACTCTGTCTATGCTTTTCCAGAGGATAGGGTATCCTCCTTCTAGCTTTTGAGGCTGTGCCATTACGCAGGTGATCACTATTTGCCTTAACTTCATCACAGGCTACTGCATTGTTTTTTCCTGGAGCATCCTCATTTTTCTTCTCTTATGGTCCTGTCATAGTAAATTTCTGCTGATTGCAGACAATATTCAGGACTTTTTTTGGTCCTTATCAGTACAGAAATGTTGTCTTTTTCTTTGATAAACACCAGTGAGGGACTGGGTAGAGCCATAGTCCCAGGAGCAGAAGCTAATGTCCATACACCTCATGAAGTGTCAGATCTGCAGGGACAGCAGTGGCAGGAGGCAGAAGGGAGGCTGGACATCTACAGCACACACCTGGTCCCCATACTCCAGCAGCTAGGTCAGAAAGGAGAAGCTTTGTTGAAAAAAGGGTGAAAGAAAGCCCTGTTTGGAAAGCTCCTGTGCTGGAAAGTTGAAGGAGCATTGGTGAGATCTTGGTGCATCACCTGCCCATGCATCACTGCTGGGATCCTGCTCTGAAGGCAAGAGAAGCAAAAAAGATTATTGCACCCTCTCAGGAATTTTGAGAAGACGGCAGCCCTACATTTGTCTTATTGAGAGGCATTTCTGGCAGTGAGGAGAAGGTGAAGAGGGAAGGAGGAAACTGGGAGATGGGAAGGGGGTTGGTGGAGTCGGACTCCACATACAGCTCTCACCATTGCCGGAGGATTTCTACCCACGTGGTATCTCTGGACACAGTGCAGGTAGTGACACCTGCAACCACTCCAACATATGCCTGACTGCATGTTGTGGGAGCACAGACAGCATGTCACTAAGCTAGGCAGATCTACATGGAAAATACTGCTCAGTTCCCCCTTATTCAGACCAGCCACCTGCAGAGAGTTGAGTGATGAAAGACCAGCAGAGCCAGTGCCAAACTCCCAGAGGCATGGCTGAGATGGGAAGGGGCCTGGGCTCCTGCCACAACTTATATTTGGGATCTGTGTGCCTCATTTGCCAGATCTCACACAGAAACAAGCTGCTGACTGAAGGCTAGAGAAAAGAGATATCTCCTCCAAAAATAATATTTGGTGCCAGTTATAAGAAAATGCTCATAGACAGGGGTCAGGAATTATACTGCCTTGCTGACCTCTGAAGAAGAGAGAAATAGCAGTAGGTTTACAATCAGATTTAATTACATATTCCAAATTGACCATGAAATTTTATCATTAGGTAACTAACCTCTTTTAAGTAGGAAAGGTGAATGATGAAGTGAGACTGCCTCATTGACTATTATTGCTTTACCTGGATTCCTGTGTCTCCCTAATGCATCTACTAATCCCTTAGTTTAACTTAACATGAGGAAGAAGTCAGCTTTGTTCAATCCATTTGCAAAATGAGAAGATGCCAACTTTTCCCTTATACACGGGTATTTATTTTAACTAACAACATGAAAAAGAGCACTAGAGTTAATCACTTTCAATCAATGTCAACTACATTATTAGTTAATGGGAGTTTATACTGCATAATATTATTTGTTTGCAAGCCATTTTCTGATGTGTTACATCTAGTTAAATGCCTTATCCTTGTGTATTTTAAATAAAGAAAAAATGAAGGCTAGAATCAGTGAATTTGTAAACATTGGCATACGGAATTAATTCTACTTAATCATACTGAGGACATAAGTTAGTAATGTGAGAGTGACTTATTTCTACAAACCACGTGTAGTAAGCTCTACATAGAGCCATATTTTGCTTTTTAAGTCTATTGCCAGCTGATTCTGAGCAGATCATTATTTCTACAATCTGATCTTTAAAAATATCATTTATATATAAAAATATTATTTAAATGTAAATCTAACAATTTCTACATTTCGTGTAGCTGTGCAAGCTTCTCAAACCCCACATGTACACCCCATACCCCAGCCTCTTGTGTGCACACCACTGTATTGTGTCTTCTTGATGCAATCTCATTTTTGTCATTTAAGGATCTGGGAGAACATTCCAAACCCGCAGTTTTGCCTTGAATGAAGCTAACTCAAATCAGAAAAAAAACATATTGTGATGAACTTGTCTGTAGCTGAACTGCCCAGGAGTTTTGCATTAACCAACATTTTCCACTCTTTGACCTAATATTTGACCTAATATTTGACCTCTTCACTCCTATACATCTCTTTCTTCTTTGCATCATCTCAATCATTTAGTTAATGGCTATGAGTAATAGTAGAGAAACAAGTAGATGGAGCTTGAATGAGAAAGGAATGAACTATATATGACATAACTCTTTTTTTTAAAAAGGACTTCCTGTTCCATTATTACTTTATAGTACAACAAAAGCCTGACCTGAAAGTTAATAAAGAGAACATGTTTACTAATTAGGCTTTATTCTCATTGGTCCATGTTAATTGCAAAATATCAATCTATCTCACTTATGAATATGCAAATGTATGTCAGAGTGGCACAAGTTTCCAGTACACAGTACTCTGCTAGCTTTAATTAGATCAAAAGTGGGTCCAGCTCAATTCAACAAGATGGGTCCTACTCTTTAATCAGGAAAATAAGTTTGTCTCCTAACAGTAACTTCTTTTGACAGTCAGCAAACACTAATTAACAGACATAGCTATATTAATTGCATTACTCCACTGTATTCTTATCAGCTAGCTGATGTTGCCTGTTTGCTAATGCAAATAGTTGCTGCTTTGGTAAAGTCAACTTGCAAAAGTCTTTCTAATGCTAACTAGCAATCAATGCATATAAGATTTCTAAGATTTCTGTAGGGAATTCTGCATAATAGATGTATTCTGTCTTTTGAGGTATCCACGGCCATTTAGTATAATTATTCCTTAGAACAGAGCTGCACCTATCATATTATCAGCTTTTTCGGAGGATAAAGAACACAACTTATTTGTTTAAGAACAAAGGACTATAATCATTTCCTTTAGGAATCACTAAATCACTAAGTTAAATGAAGATGTACGACCCAATGGAAAACTTGCATTTATAGTAATTATGTTGTTTTTTTTTTTCCCTTAAGATTCCTTTAACATCTTTTAAAAGGCAACTTACTGGTTTTACAAAGTAGTGACTTGACAGCCCTGGAGACTGTAATCCCACGGAATGGGTTTTGTATGGACTGTGCTGGGCAAAGCCTCTCAAGCAGCCCTGTCCATGGGTTTTGCCTTCAGCCCTATTCTTTGAGGGCCACTGGGAGGGCCAAGAGGGTAATCCAGTCTCTATGTTCATTCAGTTCCTAAACTCTGAGATTGCCAACTTGGGTGTTGATTAATGCCACTTGCAAGGAAGTTTTCATCATGTAGACAATAGGTTGCCATGAGCAAGGCTGAGACCACCCACCCCTTTCACATAGACTACCAAGCAGCCGTCCCCAGGTTGTTAACGTTTTGTCTGTACTGGCTAGCACTGGTATCCTAAAAGGGAGTGGGGCAGTCGTCTATCAGACAATATCTTTCTCTGCGTCAGCCTGAGCTCTCTCACCTTTGCCTGTAGGCAAAGCAGACCATGATAAATGGATCATGATAAACATATAGGGGGCATACGTAAACACCCATGTGCTTCTAAAGCTGGGTAAAGCTAGGCACACAGCTTTTAGGCAACACCATGACTAAAGTGGCCTGCACAAACTTACAACTGTACTTTCTCAGTAACAGTGCCTGCTACTACTTGGCTGTGGGAGGATCTGAAGTGAGAGATTATCCACCAGCCCAAACATCCAGGGATAGATCTGCTGGAGACCACCCTTACATCAAGTTGAGCTGGTGCTATTTCGAGACCACAACTTTTAACCTTGTGATGTGGAAGGCAACAGAGTCAACTCGGCTCACATAACACAGTATGTCAGCTGGGTGCGATGATACTGAAGGAAAAGCCACGTACCCACTTTCTATCATGCAGCACCAACATTATTACTACCAGTGGAGCCACACCAGAACAGAATAATGCTTACGATTTTTCCTGGTATAAGCAAGACTAACATGGTTTGGGGCTAGTATTCCCAAGTGGAATATGCAAATGAAATTATTATGTATTATTTATATATTTACGGATATACCTTCACACAGTTGACATTTTAATGAATCCCTACAGGGAGGGAGTGGAAGTGATAATGAAACCTCCATGTCAAAGCCTCTCCAGCTTGCTAGTGTAGCTGGGATCCCCCTTTATTCTCACCCCACAATTTGTTTGCCTTTCCCTTTAGTTTTTCTGGATAGCAAAAAGAAGTTGCAAGAGGATGCTCAAATACATTTAAAGTTTAAGATTAATAAGCTTGTGTACGACAATGACATATTTTTCAGATCCTACCCATTTTTTAAATAATGTTTTAAGTCTAGGTGCGCAGACATGAGAGAAAATCTCAGTATTAGTTCTGATTATCTTTTTACCCTTCTTCCCTTCTGATATGGTATTTTGGGTAAGGAACCTGATCATGCATGAGCGCATGATTTCCACAGTTGATATGAAACCTGAGGACTGTCTCATGGCAGGATGAATTTTATATAGGAATGCCAGATGAGCCTCAACTTTTGCAAAATACACTGTAAGATTCAAGTGAGTTTTTGTTTTACCACCAGCCTTTTATGCATGTAAAGCTGGCTGTTCTGTGTATTATGGTAGTAGATCCACTTAAGTAACTTTGCTAAACTTCATGTGGCTAGAAGTTCCCATGCTGGAGAGACATATTTTTTCTAGGTTTCAGTTAAAACTAGCAGATCATTTCTGAAGAGAAGGCTAGTGAAGAATATGTTTTCATATGTCAAATAACTCTAGTGGCTTAAAAAAAAAGTTCAATAATGTAAGCTTTCAGGCAGGTACTTGATGTTTGTCAGAGACAATTTTGGGGGGATAAAAAATGTACCTACTGTACCCCCTGTGAAAAATTTGCTTGAATTTGGACAAGTTAGAGCCTTTAAAAAAAACCTACATGCAGGTTGCATGTGCTCTCTAGACACTTCTTGGAAGAGTCTTTGCAGCTGAATGTGTTGTACTTTAATCTTCATTAAGACATAGCAAGAAAGCCATCAAAAACCTCTTGCTCCGTGGTTGGCTCAGCCATGAGGCTAAAAGACAAGCAAGAATTATGCTCTGGGTTTCAGTGTAAAAGCCAGAACAACTTGAACAGTTGGCACTAACTTAGGAACCTACTTCAAGCCCCTAACAGGCAAAGAAGTGCTTCCCCTCAAACAACAGGTATAATCTGAACTAGACTCCCTTGCCAGTGCTGCCCACCTTTTGTATTCAATACTGAAATAGATACCGATGCTGATTATGCTTCTCTGGCCTGATGACACAGATCATCACCAAAGAATCAGTTCTTGCCTCACTCAATGTCACCTCAGCCAGTTTGGGGTGAAAGCACCAACATGATGGACTGGGGGAATCCCTACCTAAAACAACTGTTCCCTGGAGAGGCTGAGGCTCAGTTCCAGGTACAGAGGAAAGTATTGCACGTCCTTACCTCCCAGGAGGTTAATCTAGTGACTACACCCTAGGGTAAAGGGCACAGATGACACCTTCTGCATCTGAGTTTTGGATTCAGCCTCTCACATCTTTTGTTTGTGCCACAGAAGAGTAAAGCAAAATACTGTATTAGCCTTGAAAAGAACGATTTAAGTGAAATATTTCAGGCTGGTTTGCTAAGGAAATGAGGCTTCTGTCCTTTTGGCTCTCCACTTCTCTGCCAGTCAGTCTTCTTAATAACTTTTTAGTCTGTTGGGCAATTTAACCCAAATTTGAAAGAGGAGCAGAAGTCTTACAGACAATTAACTGCATTTTTTGAAATCTGCAGCTGGGAAGTGGAGAGAGACCCAGCATTAAAACCCCATTGAAAAGAGGGCAGGAAGAACTCGGATGTGATATGTTATATGGCTTGGTAGTAGCCAGCTGCCCAATCTGCATATGCATGGCTCCAGATTAGCCAGGGTATGTGTTATTTCTTGCCTGACAGATGTCAGAGGGTTTACAGAGGGAGACAGAACTATTGTGGTGGGAGCGAGGGAAGGAAACGGGATACAAATCTGTAGGAAACCAGGCTCCATGAGCTGTGATACTCACAGGACAACTTGTTTTCTTTTTCATTTTTGGTAAGAAAAAAATTACAAGCATGGTAGGGTTGTACCTAGCCAAATGCTTTTCTTTTGCTCCATTTCCTGTCAGCTAATTAAAAAAACCTCTGTTGTGTAGCCTAACACTTTTAAAAAAGGCAAATTGTGGAAATATACACAGTAAAAATTGTACTAATAGTGATTTCCAGTGTCCAGAGGACTAACAGGCAGAATCAATGTCACCAAAAGAGATAGAAGGGGCAGGATGAGATAGGAAAGAAATTTCGTGTGTCCAGTCCCTTTTTCAGAGAACTGTGGGAGCGGTGGCAGGGAAACAAGACACCTCTCAGTGAACAGGGCTTGACAGCAGGAGCAAACAGGAAGGCTAGAAGATGGCAGCATCGTGTGGTGAGCTCTCAACACACAGAAATACACCTCCAAGAAATGGTAGTGATCACTTCATAAAATTTTATTTTTCATCTTATGGCAATTGATCCAAGCTTTCTACACCCAGGCTGTTCCACTACCCAAATCAGACACTGGGTTTTGTTCAGAAGTTTTTTGGGTACATTATTTGGAGAAAAAATAAATTCTTCCACCTCCTCCTCATCCTAACTCAAGAGTCCTAACACAAAAACTAGCAACAGGATGAATAGGGAATGACCAGGAAATCCATCCTGCTCCCTAACTGCAGTCCTCCTTTCCCCACCTGTATCTTCTGCCCCCACTTACATGAATGCCAGGGTCTAAATATTACTATGAACTGGTTAGGCTGCTCTCACAGCACTTAGACTGTCCCTCCAAACCAGTGTTGATGTGCATCCCCCAGCATGCCTGGCAGAGTCTGAACAGGCTTCTCTCAAACATTCCCCAAGTTAGGTATAATTTTGTCCCAGTTCGTGGTCTTTCCTGCTAACCAACCTTTTCCACTGCTTCCTTGTGTGCTCACTTAAGGCAGGTTTCACTATATAATAAATACCAGTGCCCTGTGACCCTGCTGTCACAGCTGGCTGTGCTCCTCCAGGCTCAGAAGACATTACAGCCACAGAGTCTCTGATAAAGCAGACTCCATGAACTGTAATTCACTGTTTGTCCCAGCCTTTATATATGTGATTTTTCTTTGTCTGCCTTAATCCAGCGCAACACAGAGTTCTTACAGATTCTTTGCTGAGCTTGTTCTCCTTTGGATTTAAATCAGGACTTGACCAGAGCTGCCTAAAGATTAATTATCATACAGAACAGTGCTTAGAACATGACTGACCATCCCAGCAGGTATCAGGTTATTGTTTAACTCTACTCCCTTGTCTTTGTGTTATCTATTATTAGTTCCTATTTCATGCTTGGCATATGGTTACACTTAACACTTTCTCTAGTAAAAGAGAAAGATTGCACTGTAGCTCCTTGGAAAATCACATTGGCACAAAGGTAGAGTATCTCGAGCTAGCAGCTCACTGGAAGAGAACACAGCAAGTACCTTATTCCTGAGGTTGTAACATCTTTGGGGCAGGAACATTTCAGGATTGTTTAATTATTATTATTATTTTCAAATCCAGGACCTATTCCAGTTGTCCTGGTCCATGGTTGCAGCTCTAGGACCAGTCTGGGACCAGAGTCATGGTGGGAATTTACTATGGCAGTCAGAGCAGCAGAAATGTGAAGGTTAGAGCAGAAGGAAGCCAAACACAATGTGAAACACTTTCTTGTGTTGTCTTTTTATTTCTTATTGTTTCTTGTGGGGAGCCACACAAGGAAACTGTCATGATTTCCTTCATTTTCCACATTACCACATCAAGGACTTCAGAAACAAGTACTTTTTCCCTTTTAGAGGGCCTGTAACCAATATCATCATCAAAAAACCTCCCCAAAAGAATATTTTGTCTCATGGGCTTCCATGCTACAATGCAGGGGGAGAATACAACTAAATCAGTGGCACTTGTGGGACACTCAGGCTTGTCTTTCTTTCTCAGAAAACTGCTGTTAGGGGGCCGCCCACATTGGTTTGGGGACAGGCAGAGACTACTTGCCTGGTTGTAAAATCCCCGTGACCCAGTCATCTCTTAGCGTGCAGCAGCCCCCTGTGTAATGCGGACCCAGACATTTGTGATGTCATCGGTGATGTCATCGGTGGTCCTGAAATTTCAGAAAGGGGGTCTTGCGAAGACTAGAGGCTGAGCAACAAAGTGCATGTAGAAAAAACTCACTGAGTTTACTCATGATGTTGCCAGCTTTCAAAGATACGCTGTTATGCCTGTGCAGCATGTCAGTAAGCAAATTCTGGTTCCATGCAAACAACAAACACCTTAAACCCTGCTACATACTTCATGAGCAAAGCTGAATGTGGAGCATTTGCACTGTGGCTTGGTGACTTGACAAGCACAAAAAGCAATGGCTGTGAGGCGTGGGTCTGGCTTCTCTGGGTACAAAAATACAGCCTTCATTTACAGTACAAATATTTGAAGGCAATTCTCAACAATATCTTCAGCACAAGAAAAATTGTTACCTCTAGCCATCCTCATTGCCAAAACTTTAATCCTTATCAAATGGAAATCACCATCTGTCCATTAGATCAATGACTGGCACTTGGGTCTCATTGATTTAGCTATCATGGAAAAGATATCATATGAGATACATGATAAATTAGACTCTGTCATGGATATTTGGTCAGATTTTGCTCAGTCTTTCCAAATGAGACAATTAGCTATAGCTTTCTAATTTTAAACTAGTGTAAGTGTTACAGATTAAGTGACTGTAATCTCTCTTTCTTATCCACTTTTCTTTTCACATACATGCATAATGAGGCTTTTGTCTATAATTTTGGTGTCACACTAAAAACATTAAAAGATGTAAGGAGGAGATCTTTCCCCCTAGTTTGAGATGTAAAATTTCTTTATTAGTCAGAATCAATTCAAAATTATTCTCACTTTGTATTGTAAGTAAATAACAAAATGCCCCAAATAAGCTTCAGTCATTTGATCAAAAATTGCACAATATTTTTACATCTTAAACACCTTTTATTGAAACAATTGCAATGCCACCCCAGATGTCTATCATGGCTGTCATAATTTTAAAATGTATGTGCATTTCTTTTAAATTTCTGTCATACCAGAGAGACGAAGTAATACCTGCAGAAACATGGCAACTGTCTATGTTCAAACATGTAATCTGGTTTTTTTTCCAAGCTGGTGTTTTTAAAGGTCTCACAGGCACACGCTTGAAAGCAGCTGCCATTGTCACCAGCTCTTTGAAAGTCAGTCCTCCCTGTGGCAATTGCAGAACCTGGCTTTGTTACAGCAGATGAATGTAGAAAGGCAGTGCTTCTTATTATGGGCTCCGTGGATATGTAGATTTAGTCTATATGATTGCCTATTATCTTTCTTCCATCCGTGTCCAATCCAGCAAACTGAGAGACACTTTTCTCATTTTCTCTGGGTTGGACTCATCAGTCCTCGCAAGTTTTAAGCACACTTATGGTGGCCTACAGCTGACCCTCGCTACCTCACCCCTCTGTACTCTGCTCTGCACCCCAATGTCACACTTGAGAGGCTTTTAGGAACACCCAGCTCTTCACATTGTGCAGGCATAGGGAACAGCATTGTCTTTGCTGCCAAAAGTAGCACTCATCTCCTTTATCCCCCTGTTCCTCATACCCAGATCCTCTGGGGCAGCCGGCTCAGGGGACTGACCGTGGTGAGTGACGGCGGCGATTTCCATTTCCATTTCATGTTCATCCTTGGGATGGGTTACACAGGTCAGCCGTCGGAGGTGTTTTGACCTGTGCTTGCAGGTATGATGGTGTGGGCCGACGGCAATGAGGAGGACGAATGGAAACGCCCACTCGGGGCCAGGGGCAGGCAGGACTGCTTCTTCTGGTGGCAATGCTGGCTTTAGCTTTATATATCTGGCCTCACTTTCCCAGTGTCAGGTGCATTATCCCCCATTCTGCTCTAGAATGAAGCACCACAGATGATGCTGAAAACGGAAGAGTTTCTTGTCGATAAAGGTTAGTGGAAGAAATAGAGAGGAGAGCACTGGGCAGCCTGAAGGGCTTGAGCCTTAAGCTCCAGCTGGTATTAGAAGCAGCTGTGTCTCTGTATCTAGCACAGCTGTATCCAGCAGTCAGCCCTACCTGGTTAGTTCAGGAGCAACACCTCCCCCAGCTCCCCCCTTCTTCCTTTCCTACCCCACAGGCTTTTACTAACTGTTTTAAAGTACTTCTCTCTGTGAGCAATTACCATGTCCTACTTGTTTAGATTAAGTTGCTGTCAGTTCATTTTCATCCAGATTCCTACTTCAGTCAGACATTGAGGAACTGCTAATGAGACAGTGTAATCTGAGTTCAAAGAAAATAATGGAACAGAAAACATTTTTCCTGGTTAAAACATTCTCAGAATTACCTTATACACTGGGCTACAGGTCTCTTGTGAAGTTGTGGCCACTCAATTTGCCACAGGATCCAGGGTATCTTGCAAAATTATGATCCTACAAAGTTTTATTGAAAATACTCAAAATACAATTAGTCCTAATGGGATTTTTATGCCTTCCAGAATAATTTAAACCGAAGCAGATTTGTCCTCTTGGACCTGCAAATAGCATAGAGCAACATTTCTCAGGGGGGAGAGGACTGTCCCACTCATTTCCAGCTGTTACTCCTTAAGACTAACAGAGATGATGCACATTTCAATACTTATTTCAGCTGTTAATCCTCCTAATAAAACTACAGCTATATGGCTACTGGGATGGTTATTCTGCACTATACAACTCCCACTCACTTGTCAGGAAACCCTTATATGTAATATCTCCTCAAATCCTACATTGCGGTTATGAATAGGTAGTATTATTGTTGAAAATCAACACTAGAATAACATTAACAAATAACGCAACTGTGGACGGCCTTTGGAATGATTATTATATTGAAGCTAATTAGAAACATTCTTTTTTTTTTTGGTTATCTGAACCTGCCTCAGAATTTCTGAGGAGCTGTTACAGACTGCCATAGAAATGAGTAAATCTACCTAGGGCAGCCAGATGTACACAACCTTGCCACAGAGTACTCAAGCCCTTGATTCTGTAAGTACAGGAAAGATGCACAACATCTGGGGGTACAATAATGCAAAGGACTGGGCAGCTAGAATACAGACATACACGTATCCCTGACACTAGCACTTTCCTACGTCAGCCTTGACTACAAAAAATAGAGCTTTGAGCCTCTAAACAGGAGCAAAATCTGCCTATCTTTTGCCTGATGCTACTCCAGTGAACCCAATGGCATTCTCTGACATTTCATGGGATATATGCTACTGCAGGATTTGCTGCTGTTGTTTTCTCGCAAGCTCCCATTTCCTTAAAGGTGGCTGTACTAGAACTTGTAAAGCCAGGCAACCTGAATCTGTATTAGCTTCCCATTATTTTTTCATGATACCTCCTAGCCACTTGTAACCTCCTCGGTGCTGTAGGATTTAAAGTTTATGTCCTGAGAGAAAGTACTTTCATGACCCTGAGGACAAGTATCATGTATTTCCAGTTTTGCTATGTTACTAAAAAAACCCCGTAAGACACAAACCCAGAAGAGGCTACCTAATAATGAGGTAATTCACAAGATCCTGTTTTACAGCAATCTAAATAGCATACCAGCATTACCGCACAGCACAAAGTGATGTAAAATGATTAAGAGCCATACAGCATGTGCTACCACTGAAACTTGCTACTGTCAACTTCTAAATGAGAACTGATTGCTCAAATGATTCACTTTTAGGTTCTCTCCTACCTTCTCATGTAAATTCCCCTTTATTTGCAGTACTATTTTCAATAAATCTAATTTATTGTCCAGTTACTGTTTCCTAATGTGTCTTTGTTTGAATAAGGCAAGAGTCAGCATGGGAATCTTTTGTTATTCAGCAGAACTCTTGCTCCAGTCAAGTAACTTGTTCTCTTTTTTTTTTTTTTTAATTTTAATAAATGCCATACGTGTTGTCACTAGTAAGAGGGTTTTTAAGCTCATATAAAGTGTGCAGATTCACATCAAAAAATGCTCAAAATCAGAATCTACTTCTATTGCACACATACTGTAAGATATATTAAGGTAGAGTTGTCTTTTTGTTTTTATACTCCATATCAAAAGATATTTGTGCTTAGGTTGTCCCAAAAAATAAACTTGTAATGTTGAAAACCACACCTTTTTTGTGCAATAGTAATGATGCCATGTTAAAAAACCCCAAAACTCAACTCCAAAATAAACCAGAGCAAACCCCCCTACCATATAGTTTAGGCCAAGCTGCCAAATCCTATTACAAATTCAATCCTATTAAAACGTTCCCAGGTTTAAGCCTGCTTTGGAGTTTTTCATAAGAGTGCGTGACCCCAACCCAAACCCCTCCATGTGTGGTCAAGGGACCTGCGGATAATTGTAAACTTCACGGGCTCCCATTAATCTCGGCACAGTCAGATATTAGCGCTTGTAAATCAGCACCTAAACAAGGACAATAGTTAAAGCCATCAATAGTCTTTTAATGAGGCAGATCAAAAACAAATGAAAGCAGCGGGACACTGGGATCTGCCAAGGAGGGGCAGGGAAGCCAGGGGCCTTTGTCCTCCTCCCTCGCACACCAGCAGATGGAAGGGGTCCAGGCCCCCTCCTCCGCCTGCCCGACCCGCCGCGCAACGCACACGCGCGGCCGTGGGTGCGCCCGCGGCCGTAACACTCCCGCCGCGCCCGGCGGGGCCGGGAGGTTGGCGGCGGCTGCGTGCGACTCCCCGGCGCGCTCCCACCCGGGGACCGGGGAGCGGACCCCGCCGCGGCCGCCCTCCACCCGGCCGCCGGGCGCCTCCCCGCCGCCGCGCAGGCGCGCCCCCGTTCCCCCCGTTGCCGGGCAACGCGCCGCCGCGGGCAGCGGGGAGGGCGGGCAGCGGCGCGGCGCGGAGCGGGCAGGCGGGGCCAGGGGAGGGAGGGGACGGGAGGGAGGTGGTGGCCAGCCCGGCCTGGGCCGGCCGTCGGGGCCAAGAGGGAGGAGGAGGAGGAGGAGGAGGAGGAGGAGGAGGGGAGCGACGCTGCCCGGGGAAGCACAGGCCGCCGGAAACTTGAGGGGGGAGCGCGGCGGGGCCGCCTCTGCCGGCCCGGGACCCGACGGGTCCGGCCCTGCGCTGCCTCGGGGAGGGGGAGCCCAGGCGTGCGCGGCGGTCCTTCGGGCAGCGCCCGGCACTTGGCCAGGGAATGCCATTCTTGCCTCCCCCCGCTTAATCAGCCCCGAGCCCTCTGTTGTGGGTTCCCAAAGGTAAAGAGTTCGGTGAGGAGGTGGAGGTGAAAGCCCGGCCCCGTTAACGTCGACAGGGACGTCCTGCCCGGGGCCCTTCAGCCCCCGAGCGAACAGGGTTTCCCATGTGTCATACAACGGGGGCGGGAGGGGGTGTGCGGGGATGGCCCCCAGGCCGTCCCTCCTTCCGTGGCTAAGGTTCGCGTGGGGAGGATATGTTTTGATAATGTTTTGATAGCACCTCGGTGTGACACGGCTACAGCTTTGCCTCTCCTGTGGCGACGGGGACTGCGGAAGGCTGCGTGTGTTGAACCAAGGCCGCATGGGCCGGGAGGCACTGGCAGGGCGGCAGGACTGGCCCCGGCCTCTTCTTCTCAAGCAAATGTTTGTTTGGGTTTTTTTACCCCGATGTAAGAACTGCAGAGGTTGCACGTGAATAAGAGTTAGTCATTAAGACACTGGGAAATAATTCTGTGGCTAATAATATTTTCGTTCTAATGAGATCACCTCACACTCGCTGGCACTGATACAAACATTCACAGCTAAGTGCTCAAAAGAGGTTGAAGTACAAACTGTATATAATTCACCGCTTGAGAAAACACTATTTCAGCACAACACAATGCGAGATACTCTCAAGTATTCCTGAGGCAGGAA
Source organism: Strix aluco (assembly GCF_031877795.1). Taxonomy (NCBI): domain Eukaryota; kingdom Metazoa; phylum Chordata; class Aves; order Strigiformes; family Strigidae; genus Strix; species Strix aluco. The sequence continues at coordinate 87,197,649 of NC_133933.1, forward strand.
GAGCGTACCGCAGTCAGGCTGAAGTGACTGTTTACATCAACCTGATTGCACTTACGCTTTAGTAAAGCTAACAGCTCTCCGCATTATTAGCCCATCTTCTCAGCTCTGAGGACCTCCCCGATAAGGGACAAAACCTAAATTACGTGGTGCCAATGTGGTGTGTGGCTAGCATGTGCAGCCCTGCAGAGCAGCAGTGGGAAGCACTTCGGTTGGGTTGGCGTGAAAGCATGCTTGTGCCCCATCCCGCGTTACAAGGAAACCTGGCAAAATCTCCTCTGCACATCACCCTTGCCGTGGTCACAGCCAAGAGGTGGCAGTGTTCAATCCATCATCCCTCCCCATGCAACACCCGGGCAGGGGCCTGCCTGGAACCGGGACTTTGGTCTCACCGCAGTGCCGTTCTTATGCCGATTTTCATTGCAAAAAACCTCCTCTTTCCCTGGACTCGAATTACAAAGCTAGCAGAGAACCTTACAAGCTGAAGAACAGACAACAACCAGATCACTCACGGGTTTCACAGACCTCTCACTCTGGCTTTGCTGAGATGTACCCAAACAACTTGTTCAGTCCATGGTTTGGTTTTCCTGGTCTCACGCCAAAACAGAAGCACGGAGTTTAATGAAATTTGAGGCTTGCTGACTAAACTTACGGTTTCAGGAGTAGAGAGTGAAGCTTATATGAAGGAAAAAGCCATGCAAAACTATCCAAGGCATGCTGTCATATATACATTGAATAGTAACACTTATCACACATACATGCACACACGCATATGTATATGCATACATATATATGAAGAAGCACTTTTCAGTTATGAATATACAGTCTGAATTTTTATATGAAAAGCATGTTTGTTTTCCAAAATGACTTAATTTCTCCAATAATTCCTTTCATACAAAATCTGAAAAGCAAGCAAATTTGGTCCTGAGAGTATACAAAACCAAGCAGGCCATTGGATTTCCTGTGAAAACCCAGAAAACCAAAAAAAAAAAAAAATTGAGCCAAAGCAAGTACTTCCTTATACATTTAATGGGAGAAGCCTAGTCTTACTAGCTGAGTCTCTAAACAAGAATCATTATCATTTTTATGGATACAGGATACTACAGAATGGAGGAGCACTCAAATTCACATACTGAGTCAAGGGCACAGTAATGAGTAGGGCATAGTCTGTTCTCTGTCTGCTGTCCAATATGCTGTGGTACTCTGCCATGTAATTTAATCTAGTACAGGTTGCAGCATTAAATAACAGCAAGGACACAAAATATTGTTGGTGCGTCAACCCTAGAAACTATTAAATCCTTCTTAAAATGTTGCCCTTTTTTCCATTGGTTCCCTTTTTCCCCTCCAAGGGGGAAAAAATAGAGGGGAGAAATAAAATTACTATCTTTCCAATCCCAAAGTGAGAACACTCCTGTTTCTCTTGAACTACGCACTCCTACATGTGTAATTCAGAGGAAGGGAATACCACAAAAAACCAAATTGAGCTGCGAGGATAAAATTGGGGATGAAGACCCTGATTAAATAAGCTCTTGTTATTATTATCAAATTTGCTCTGATTAAATACCTCTACACTGGGTGCAACACTGGGTTACAAAACATGTCCTGTTGACTTGGCTGTAAGGAGTGTCTTCCCGACCAAGAGAGAGGGAAGGGATTTTAGGGTAGTCATTTAGAAGGCTTGCAGACTCTCCTTACTCCGACATCAGCCTTTGCCATTAGGGGCCTCGAGGCATTTGGAGCTGTGTGTGGGGTCAGTTAACTCACACTTACCTTCTTCCTCCGAGAGATGTCAGAAGGTAATTCTAGACACCTGCTTATCCTCACTGGGAGTGCCACATGCCACTTCCCTGCTCCATGTGTATGTAATTGCAAAGCCAGCAGGGGATATTGGATGATATTAGGAGCTATGGCACCATTAGTATGCGCTGCAGCTTCTTGTCATTAAATACGGAGTATGCATTCTCTCTGTTGTCATTAGGCCTGACTAAGGCAGGAAACTACAGGAGAAGAAACTGATTTTCCAGGCAGGAAAAGCAGGAACAAGCTGAAGTGGTTAGGCACGAGTTTGGGGTGCTTTGCCTATCTTTTACCAAACAATTTATTTTCCTAGCTGTCCTGTCCCACTGCTGGATGTGTGTCACCTGCAGCTGGCATGCTCTCCTGACGTGCAACTCGCTGAAGTCAGCCACAAGCCAGGTACTGCAAGTGTCTCTCTTCAAAACACCCCCCCTGAACTGCGCATGAGCTTCTCTCAGCATTGCTGTTACCTTGTGCCTCTGTTAGAGGTGCAGGCATTTCTATACACAAATCATGTACGTACAGACTTCTACTAATGCACTGGATTCCTACTAATTTTGCCAGGTAGTTTAGTGAGTGGAGATGGCATTAATGTCACTAGCTGGTCAGAAGTTAGATGTTCACTCTAACCTAGATGTCTCAATGCCATCAGTAGTCACTGGTGGGAGATTGGCACCTTCAGAAGGCAATTCATCTCTTTTTCAGAAACCATTTTAGAGTGAGAGGAATCCGCTGCTGAAATGTAGTTTTTATCTGTTTACTCTAGAGGGAATCTACATTACCTTAAACTACATCTAACTTTTCAGCCATCAACTTTGTGTAAAATCAGTCTCAGTTTGGTAATTATTGTACATCCTTGAATGCTGCATTTCATTTGTCCTTCCGTGCCTGTGACATTTGATGACTAGTCATTTCCTAGCTTTATCTTAAATAAATCTTACAACATACAACATTGTAAACTAAACTATTAAAATACCACACTCATTACCACCAACATCTCGTTTTATAGGACTTTCCTATTAATCATGGAAGCTCTATTTGTGAGGGAGGTTCGTCAACCAAAGAGAGATAGAACAATGTATGATTCTCAATATCTCTCTGAAGATTGAACCTCAAAGTATCTTGTGAGTTAGAAAAATGTGTGTGATGTTGTGTGGCATAGAAGATTAGAATAAAAACTTCATGAGAATAGATACTCCATAAGATTTCAAGTTATTCTTATGCCGTAAGAATGGTGAATGATACCACTAAAATATTGTAAATAAACCTATTATCTCAAAATTTGCAGCATCATTTTGTAATTTTAAGAGGTTTGGGAAAGTGGAGTGGTATTATATGATCCAAGCTTTCATCTTTTTCTAGAACCTGGTGAGTTTAGGGTAGAGAAAATGTTCAAGTGTAAGCAGAGGGCATGTGCATCTCTGGGAAACAGTTTGTTGGAGGCAGGATCTTGTAAGTGCCTTAGAGTGAAAAGCTTACTTGGATGTTCTGAAAATTTGCATGATAAGTGTCCGTAAAGTCACAGGGTGCAGTCCTAGTCCTATTTAAATCAGTAGGGTTACTGATTTAATAGACCTTTCTTCTGACTTTAGTGCTGCCACTCTTGTTCTTATTAAATCTTTTGTGGCCAAAATACTGAAATTTTTCAGGGTCATTAATTTTTCCAGGAGATAATCAAATAATAACGCAAATTTTATATCTTATTTAAGCCATGCTTTTGCTACAGGTAAATCAGGAGAGCAAGAAACAAAATGAAGGCTACAGTGTGAGATTTTTTTGTATGTGGAGAGCTTATTAGTTATATCTCCAATGGTTTGGTTAAATTCTGTTGCCTGAACTGTAAAATATTAAAGATCCAAGATAAAAAAATGCTCCCATGCTTCAAATCTGACCGATTCTATTATGTGCACTATTGAAGGATGAAACTTTTCTCTTGGATCAAAATGCTGGCAAGGAATATTTATATTTTATATAAAGCTATCTTCAAGGAAACAAGTAGACAGAGTGAAGCAAGCAGTCGTAAAATGACTTTTTTTATTTTGAAGGAGGTCAATGCTGGGTATATTATTTTCATTGCAACAGTCATGTTAAGCTTTTCAATTAGGAAAGGATGTGCCTATGAAGTTCTTCCAGTTTTTATTGATCCCTATGTCATTTTTAGGGTGATGAATATCTGTATTGTATGCAACTGAACTAAAGAAGCATTTCTTTCCTGACTTCATCTGTCACTGAAGGGAATGGCTTTGGCCATTTCAGTGCCCATCCACTTTACCATCAAAGGACTTCACATTAAAGGAAGCTTCATGTATTTTTAATGTCTGTTACAATGCTGCCAAGCTCTAAACTCCTCAGCGGACAGTAGCCTGCTGCAAAAATCCTGGTCCGTGTATTTTCAAGCCCCCAAAACAGGATTCCAAGCCTGGATCTCTGGGAAATTATCCCAAGTGCTAGACACTCTTTGAAGCAGTGAAATGCTCTATTCCATCCTCCCAAGGCAATGAATGTATTGCTTCAGCATCCCTAGATCCAGGCACATGCTTATGACTTCTCTGTGGAACTGAGGAACTGTCACGTACTTTGGAAAAAAGGGAATTAGGCAAGGCAGAGCTACTAGTTTACTACAAGAATTACTTATCCAAATCAAGTTTCTCTTAAACAGCCTACTCTGCTACTGAGTGCTGAAAAACCACAGGCAGCCTCCTTAGTCTAATTCCTTTACAGCTGTGATCCTAGCGATGGACAGAGTCCGTAAGCTGCGGCAACCTGGCTTTTTAATATATAAGCACGGGAGACTCTTACTTCACAGAGAGGCTGTTCTTTAAGGAAGGAATAATAATTTATTTTCTTCAGGCTAACAAAAGGAGCATTTTCAGTTTTCTGTCTACCCATGTCTTATGGGAAGTTCCTGTGCTCTCTATTTTTGGCAGGTCATTATATGGATGAGCTACTGAGTTCATTTGCTCAAATGTGCTATGCAGAGAGTTCCAGAAATGGGGGTAATTTCAATACTGATGACCACAGTGTCTCTGCTACCTAGTTGTGTAGGTACCCAGTGCCTAACAGGAACAAGATCTATTCATCTGCAGACAGTATAAGAACACAAAGTATAGGTGACGGTGAGGGTTGTGATCCAATCAGAGTTAGAAATGGAAGGGTTTGTGCAACTGAAATTGGGTTCATCACAAGACATGGGTATATTCTTTTTCCTCAATGTATCCCAGTACATAATTTTCTTGAGTATTTTTAGACTGCGCTACAAGAGAATAACTCTATAGAAAATGTTAATATTTGTTCAGAGTAATTCCTTTTTATCATGCTTCAAAAAGTAATAAAATTGCAGTCTTGGATCTGCTTTATGTGGTCCTTGGACATGCCTGCAAGTAAAATTAAAAAGGCAAGAAATAAAAATACTAAGAAGTCACGTGATTCTCATACACCTTCCAAGACAGACTGAATGGATGGACTAAATCTTTTACCCTGTGGCCATCTGGTGCTGTGGTGATCTATTTAGAAATAAGTAATTCTGCCTCATCTTGCAAGTATGAAGGCTCTCTTTGTTTAATTTACAGAATTTCTTTCCTTAGTTTCACAATGCTATGGTAGCAAAAGGAGATATCCAGAGGTGTCTCATTACTTCCCATTATCTCAATCCCATTTAAGATGCAAAAGATTGCTCCAAGGGCTTGTTGCTCCTATCCATAGGCAAGATTTTTGTATCCAGTATATTTTTCTTCCTTGTCTCCTTCCCCCGCCACCAGCAGAAAACCTTTTTTTGCAAACATTCCAACAACAGGTCATGACCACTATAACCACTGAACAAAAATGAGAAAACAATAACCCCAGTCTCCTGCCCTTAATCCTCCACCAACACATCAAGGACACAAATGCTTAGTTTTTCCATCCTTGATGCCACCCAGCACTCCATTGCGTGAATGCCACAGTATTTAGTGTCATTGATCATGCCTCTCCTCTCCTCTCCTCTCCTCTCCTCTCCTCTCCTCTCCTCTCCTCTCCTCTCCTCTCCTCTCCTCTCCTCTCCTCTCCTCTCCTCTCCTCTCCTCTCCTCTCCTCTCCTCTCCTCTCCTCTCCTCTCCTCTCCTCTCCTCTCCTCTCCTCTCCTCTCCTCTCCTCTCCTCTCCTCTCCTCTCCTCTCCTCTCCTCTCCTCTCCTCTCCTCTCCTCTCCTCTCCTCTCCTCTCCTCTCCTCTCCTCTCCTCTCCTCTCCTCTCCTTCTCTTGTGACTTAATGTCACCTACTTTTTTTCTTCTTTTCCTGTTGGATCTTGAGATGTCTCAGAAAAGCATTCAGCCCATCCTGACATCATCCCAGTGCTGGTGGACCCTGCCCTGGTCCCTCAAGCATGGACCAACCCAGCCTTCTGTTTTAGGGTTCCTTTCTCTGTTTTTTAATTCTTCGCTGGATGCGGTGGCTGCCACTAACCTAGCTGAGAAGCTAGACTTGCGCTCTCTTTGGCTTTGGTTGGCGTGGCCTAACTCAGACTGCCTTTGTGTCATACCTTCAAGGAGTTTTTCTTACCAACACAGCACGGCGGACTGGACTGGTGTGCCAGGCTGCGTGTTGTTAACAGACCAGCAGAATAACTGGAATCTGCTGGAGGTGCAATTAAGCCTTTCTTCCAGTTTCCTTTCATGTGTGCCAGATTGGCCTAGCCTGCCATTTTATTGAGCCTGACAGCAGCTTTCATCCAAGCGACATTGATGAGAGTGCGTAGTTGCTCACACCATCAGCCTGCCAGCTCCAATGGACAATCTGAATAGCTGTGAACCTACATTAAAATGTCAGCATTAAGGGAGGAGAGTGCACCATTTTGTTGCACAGCTGTAAAACCACTTCAGCAAGGCTTTCAAGCTCATTATTGCACAAGCAAGGGGTTTCAAGCATGAGTGCTCATGCCCTGTTCTCCACTCCCCCCCCTCCTTGTCAGCCTTGCTTCTATAAATATGCTTTTTTTTTTATTTATTTTTTAAAATGGTATTCCCTGTCTCATCAAGGAGCAACTCTCAGGCTGGGGCAGCAGCAAGGTTGCAGATGTAGCAGCAACACAAACTTTACAACTGTGGAGCATGACAGTCTAAGCAAATGAGGTGCTGTCTTTCAGAGACAGTTAGATCTCATTTTCAGTAAATTGCACGCAGGCTGTCTTGCCAGTATAGAAACAACAGACTACCAAAAAGGTGTTTGGTAAGTGGCTGAGGGTAATTCATTATTCAAACAAATAAACAAAAAAAAATAGGTGTAACATCCAACTGCAACACTTACTTTCCTTCTGCTAGGAGGACATATCTTCTCACAAATTCTTCATGATAAGGTCCCTTAAATCTTTCTCAGTTGTGCTTTGCACTTTGCAATGTCTTTATGCAGAAGGATACTCTGGAAGGGTAAAAGAAAACAGCAAATGTTCTAGAATGTGATGATGAAATAAATGTTTTTATGTTAGAGAAAAGATATATCTGTGTGGAAATAAATATATATATATTTATCACTCTCACTGAGCCACAGCTTTCCTTTAAAGCATCTCCAACTCTCCAAATATACTTGAAATTCCTGTCAGGTGCTAAGAACTGAGCATTCCCACATACCCTGCTGGCTCTCCCCTCCCCTCCCCTCCCCTCCCCTCCCCTCCCCTCCCCTCCCCTCCCCTCCCCTCCCCTCCCCTCCCCTCCCCTCCCCTCCCCTCCCCTCCTTCTCCTTCTCCCTCTCCTCCTTTGCGCTATTGCAGGCCTATTTCTAGTTGATCAAAGCCCTTTTCAGTTCACACCAATGTCCAGGAGACAGCAAGATCACTTGCTGATGCCTCATCATAGACATGATCTGTGTACGTGCTGACCAGACCTTTCAGCTGCTGGTATTCTGCGGTTTTGCCAGCTATTTTTACATTGTCCAAGTATGTGACCACTCTGCCAAACACTAACACTGCAACCATTTCTAGTCCCAAGGAGGCATTTTATGACCTGTGTTTTTGGTTTTCTGTTGTTCTCTTTGGGAATTCCTTGACCATTTGTCCTTATATCAACTAAACAGATGTTGAAATGGTGGAAGCACACCTCTGTGTTTGGAGCAACATGACCACCTAGAGAATTGTCAGAGGAATTTAAATAAAAAGGCTCCAGCCATTGAAGCTAACATCATAAACAACATCAAAAGCTAAAAATTTCTTCAGCTTTCAAGCATTGAAGAAGCTAGTGTTATGTACTCTGATTTTTTGCCTTTGCATTTGATTGCCATTCGTAAGACAAGCTGGAAGTGAAAGTTTGCGATGAAAATTGATATGAATAAAAGGAAAATTGCTTTTGGAATAGTGAATGTTAGTAAATAAATACAGAGTGCCAAGTTCTTTCTCAGGCCTTGGGATAGTTTCTACTCTTATGAGCTCAAAGTATAAATCAGATGAATACGATTACCTGCATCGGAGTAGAAGGACAAGTTATCCATTACTGTTAGAGCCCATTTTGCTAAACTGAATTTTGCTAAACTCATTTTGCTAATCTGAAGGTTAGGAGGTGGTGCAGATTAGTATCTAAGATCCCTGTGCAGCCAATGAAAATGGTTAAGCACCTCCAGATAATGAATCCAATGCTAGAGGAAGTGAGCAGTGGAATGACTTGCTCTCTGGAAGTTCTTGTCCCCCCCCCAGTCTATGGACTATGGACTCAGCTCTGAGAACCACCATATAACCCGTAGGTGCCTGTGACCAGGTGGAGTGAATTCCTCAGAGAATCGTCAGCTGGCTTCCTGAGCATGTGATCAAGGTAACTACTAATATTTCAGATGATGTTTCATAGTTACTCAGAATATTTAATGGTCCTGAATCAACAGATGTGTTTATTTCTGTATTTTCTCAAACTTCCTGGTCATTTTAACTTTGTTTGAAAATGAGAGAGGTTTCTGTCTTCTGCAGCATGAATATGCAGGACCACTGAGGGACTTCATGAAAGTGATGCACGTGTTTCATGGTGTTTCACAGAGTTCTGAAAATTCTGTTAATGGTGTCTTAAAAAAGGGCAACCATATGTTTTATCTCATGGTTAAGCATGTAATAGAGCTGCCTGTTATGTAGGGACTTGATTGGATCTTAGTTCTGGTGTCCAAGTGTTACTGATGCAGATTTAGCAGCAAAATCAGTCCATTACAGTCTTTTTCTGTGTGACAGATCATTGTGAGTTCTTTGAAGCCATGTCTCAAAGTTTATGTGTATGATTCAACGCTTAGTGTTTTTTCCTAACTTATTAAACTTTGTGTGTTTACTTTGTTAATCTGATTGTCTTGTGATTTTCTGCAAGTGTATCTTGAATCTGTGATCTATTTTCAAATAAATTTGTTAAAAAGTCTGCTTAAGAAGAGGAGACAAGAATAATCAAATTCTCATAGGTTTCACAGAAAGTGGTAGCTGGATGAGAGACCCACATTTGACACTTTCTGAAGGAAAGGCAGGCTGTGTGTGTTAGCACAGTTGTGTGGTTGGCCAGTTAGATATTCAGCTAGGTCTAAACCAGTCCCAGTGTAGGCTCTTCCTTGCCCTGTGATGCTTTCAGAATGGATGTGTGCAGAAATGGGACTCTTTGCAGGGAGAGATATTAGAGGGATGGTGACAGAGAGCAAGGCTCCGTTGGAAACCAGGCTGCTTTAAACTGCACAGAACAACTTCTTTGTAAACATGCTGATAAAACTTTCTATTATTCAGATCCCTTTTTATCACTTACCATGAATTATTACTTTATTTACTGCATTTTAGGAGAGCTAATACATGTGAGGCCACCCTCCACCTCCAATAATAGCGTGCATCTTCTCTGGTTCTCAGTTTGTATTAGCATGCTTAAGTTGTCATCTGAACCAAACACTTTCCTTTCCTGTGCTCTGACTCTTCCCAGAAGATCAGTCATTTATACACATTAGCACTTGAGATATGGTTGGAACTTAAAAATTGTTTATGCAAAAATTAATCGTTGAAGAACATCAGATATAATTTTAGGATTATGTGGGCATCTTTAAGAAGGGGTGGCAAACAGCCACATCTGCTATTTCCTGATGTATAAATTCAAAAGTTTGCTAGTCCATCAGGTTGTTTATTTAAGACCAGCATTCTTCTGGGCAGCTGCCAAGGAAAAGGCTACACCAGGTCAGTGACTCTCTACTTGTGTGCATACCTGCTCTTTTATGCTTTCCCATATGTACTGTTTAAACCATCCATGACCTGTAGGCACAAAAATCTGCAGTATTTAGAGGACTTTTTTGTTAATTTTTTAAAAAAGCTTTCTTCCTATGCTGTGGGAAGGCAGTAAAGAAGAAAAACCCCAAAAATCTCAACACAATAAAACATACAGCTACCCTCAAATAAAGGTATTCTTTCCTCAGGGTTCAATTTTCCTGATATCTTAAATGTCTCTTTTGCTTGTGCAGATTTATTTTACTGTTTGATACGTCCCACCTGTGATGCATCACTGAACACCAGACACCCACAAGGGAGCAAATGAAAATGTATTTACCTGCTTGGAATTTTCCTTTTGCTACAGTGTCTGTGGAGAGACCCCACCCAGAACACTGTCTCATTTGCATCATGTCTCTAATTGTCCTTTTGTCCCTCAGAAAGCGCTCAGGCTGAGAGCTAGGGGAGAAATCCTTCAATTCCTTCATTTTGGTATCTTGCTTTAGCATCTTCATTTCCATTTTTTGTTTGATAAATTAAATAGATAAAAGTGAACATCCCCTGCTTGGAGATGGCTAATCTTGCAGAATGTTTATTCATCAGGATTTGTAGTTTGCCTTCCGATTTTGGGCAGTTGGCATTAGTTTGAGAAGCTAGCAAAAAAAAAATCAGATAGCTTCTTTGTTTAGAGCGGAAAAATAATCCAGCTCTAATGGGTCACAGAGGACCCAGTATCCACTTCAGAGAAAGAAAATTATGAGTAGGTAAGTACGTTTTACATCTCTCTCCAGTTTGTGGGAAGTGCTCTGTTTCTAAATGCCCCTTATTTCCCACCTGGGCTCACTGGAGCTAAGGCCAAAGATATGGCTGCATTATGAACTACATTTAATAGCTTTCACTGCTCTCCCGGTTCTTGTCATGAGACTGGCAAGGAAGTACAAGGTGGCAACATGCTCCTGTCATGAAGCGGAGCCAAGTACCCTGGAAAGCCTGACTAGTCGTGCCCTCTGACACTAGGACTGTAAAATGGGCATCTTTACCAAACACAGTCTGCTCTCCAAACACCACCACTTTTCTCCACTATGAGTTCCCTGCTCTGTAAGAATTATTTTGTCACCTCAAAGGGGGCAGCTGTAGTCCATGATGGTTCTCTTCAGAAGTTGCCACATGCTGGAGAAGACAATTGCAGAAAAATTAGCTTTGCCCTAACACTGGCTATTTGAAGTCTCAAATTCATTGTCTCCTTTGCTTTGAGAAACATACTGTGTTCAAAGTCCATGGCCCTAAAGAGAAGTAGCTCATGAACTCAAAACCTTTATAGTACATAATACTAAATGGTTTTAAAAGTGCATGATGCACTATTTCTTAGGCATGAGTTTCTCTAAATGACTCAAATATATTTAAAAAGAAAATTAATTACTATGCACAGTTCTAGGCTCACTTAAAGTGACAGCTATTTTCTCTAAAAAGTGGTATTCTGTGAAAAAAAAGTGTTGGATTTCCCCAGCATCAAAGGAATAGACACATCAGGAATATAGTTTGGGCAAGCCACTGCTTTATTAAGTAACACACCTGGGAACCATCTTTCAACAACTCATCCAGGACCGGCCTTCTTTTGTCTGCAATCTGTTCTACCTGAGAGAGAGACAGACTTCAGCCCTCCTTCTCTCTGACACATTTGGCAGAGGATTGCCGTCAGCAGTCATCCTATCATGCTGGCCTTTGCTGCTGGGCATCATGCCCTCCCCTCATAAGGGATGCATAAGGGGAAAAAGGTGATGGTCTCTCTATCAGCAGCATCAGGAAAACCAGCCACAGACCACATCTTCTTTATGAGATAGCTTGCTTTCAATCTGATTTTAATCCCAAGTCACTTCTCACAGTCTACCTCAAAACCCCATATAGCCTTTCATTATCCAATGAAAATTTAGCAAGGATTCAGTCTCCTTTCTGAACAATTATTTTAACTGAATAACTGAACACATGGCAAGTTATGGAAAGAGTATCTTTACTACCAAGCTTATTCATAATCACCATTTTCTAAGAAAAATTCAGAGGGAGTACCCATCAAATTCTTATTACTCAGATTGCTCACTGCTGGAAATCCTTGCTGAGTAGCTGACTAGATGTTGGCAGCAACACCCACCTGATCTGACCCTACCGAGTTGTACGAGAGATTTTGTACACAATGTTGAAAGAAACCTTCTCAATTAGTAAAATGAAATAGTAGACTTAAGAGAAAAGTAACCAATCTGCCATTTTCAATGAGAATGCTGTGATGCAATGCTGTGATTCAACACGAACACTATGATTTGTCATTTGTGCTGTGATAAATGTTAACTGAGAAAATACCAGAAACATACACCCTGATTTTTTTACCTGGCTACTACTAGGCTTTTTCCAGTTAAGTCTGTAGAGGATTGTGTAAATGTTAAGGCCTACCAGAGTTTGCAAGTTGAGCTTCAGCTTTTGTCTGACCGAAAACATCTGGGAAAGAGATATACCCAAATTTTAGGCAGAAAGTCCTGACATAAAGAATGAGGACGGATGGGCATTTCTGAAGATCCTGAAAAATCAGTTTTGGCAATTCCACTGAATGAGAGGGAAAGCAACACAGTGCCTCCTTCAGTTTGAGATGCAAGCTGTTCAGCCTCTCATGCAGGTAGGATCTCATGGAGCAAGGTGCTCCTATGAGAAATGGAGGCACTGGCAGCAATGCACAGATGCGACTTGCTCAGGAGGTGAGGGGGTCTGAATGCCCATGTGCCAGATGTGGGGATTTCAAGCAGGAGGCAGGAAAGACATCAACAGTTGATGTGAGGCCCTCATGGAATTGAAGGGAAAACAGGAAGGTAGGATCCTGACTTCTACCTGCAATGATGCATAGCTAGAGTTCCAGATCTTGGCCCTTGAAATGAGTATAGGTTTAACATTACACCATCATCAATAAAACACTGACAATCCCAGGACTACCTTTCCTCAGCAGAAGTCCTAACCTAGAGGCTTCTTGGGCTTCTTTGTATTTGTCTGTCTTGCAGGGAGAGAGGTGTACACCTAGCATAGCCCTGGCCTGATGTTTGAGGCATTTTTGTTAACCTTAGGTTCATATCCCTTGAGGTAGGGGGATGTAGCACCTAGTTTTTTCTTCTTTGGGTGTTTTAACTACTAAATTATAACAGAAGAGAGACTCAAGAACAGCTTTTACATTAAACTACAAATAAACTTTCCAGTTTCAGCAGGGAGAATGTAGGGGACTCGATGACTAGATCTAAATTTCCTCCTTCTTAGAAGTAGGCTCCTATCCTGCAAGAATAGAGTGTTTCTGAGTACATTTGCCTCTAACCATAGACAGCTCAGGAGCTTTTCACAGACTGTGGGAGAACATACTGGGTTTTAGCACAGAAGACTTTGAGTAATGCTGGTGTGTAGGCAGTCCAGATTGTTATCTGTGATTTAGGTGTAACTTTGGTTCTTAAATCACAATTTAGATTGGGTACAGAGCGATGGTTCCAGGCATTTACTTTTTGAGCAAGGAAGCTAGGAATCTCATAGAATCACCAGTCTTAAGGAGTGAATTTTTTCAGTAAAACACTAAATCTTGCAGAAGTCACGATAAACACTGCAGTATAATTTGATAGACCCTATATATCGGAGAAATAAATTTTATTCCATCCCAAATCATGAAAATGCTAATATGCTTTTTATCTGCTAAAGATAAGGTAGGAATTCAGTTTACAAAAGGCCTGAAATATAATTGAATCTTAGTGGGACCATTAACAAACACACGCACTTTCAACTACTAGCACATCTAAAGCAAGCAGGAATCCTTCATTAGAGGAAGAACAATATTCTGCAATAGTTTCAGTTTTCTTTCCTAGTAGTACTTCATTAGTGTCCATGGGAAAGTAGGTAATATTCTGTGAAGTAAAATGATAAAATGTTAATAATTGACAGGTAATGCTATTCAGTTTAGAAAACAATAAACCAGACGTAGATCTGAAGGAAGGCTTCTGAATACTCTATCTTGGGACCTTAGTAGCCTCCCTTAGTAACTTGCTGCATCTCTTTCTATGCAGTATCTGATGAAACTGTAGGACTTCATGAAAGTGTGGTAACGTCACTGGTGAGCACCCAGGTGAGAAAGTACAGAATCTTGGGCTGCTGAATTCAGCAGTGTGTCACTTACTGGGATTAAAACTCTCCTTTCTGCTATCTGGACCACTGGAACCTGTATGAGCTGATAGCATCTATTTTACTATGATTGAGTGGTGAAATTATCTGGCCTCCAGGAAGAATTCAACAGTGGATACTAAATGCCATTTTTCTTTATATTTATCAGTATTTTTTAAACAGCTGCTGAAATTAGCCTGTGTAATGGGTAGAGCAGACTGTTTCTGAGCTCTATGGCAGGTTTCTGAGAATTTGGTGCTTTGCTGCTGGTACTGTGTCTTGTTAGATCTAAATCAGAGAACAGGGATCATTATCGGATTTGGAACAAATTGCCCGAATAAGAACCCACTATGACCAGAATGGTTAAGTCTCTAGGAATCTGAAGACATGCTCAGTTACTGCAAGCCCAATAATGTCTTTTGTTAAACAGAATTATGTATGGTGCAAGGTAGAAGCAAATTCAGCGAGCTTCCTTTATTTGCATATTTATTCAACCAAAATCAAAAGAGGTTTATATCTAGGCACACTAAGCTACCTTATGTCACTGAGCTAATATTTTATTGTTATTTATTACCAGATATTTTGAAGGTGAAAATTATCATTGTGTCTTGGGATACTGCATGTTATTTGAATTAAGAGTAGTCCAGCTTTTCAAGAACAGGAAGGAAATGTGTGGCAACTGAGAGAAAATTAACCAGAGGAAAGTAACTCTGCAGTGTTATCTTCACAGATGTGGTTTAGATTATTTTACAGAGGAGTCAAAGGTAGGCTATCATTTCTTCTGAAATCAGCAAGTCAGAACATGCATGCCTGGGTAAAATTTGACCCATAGGATTAAGTCTGCCATTGCAAAGAGAAGATCGGTGCTATCATATACAGCCATGTGCACATGTATGTTTAAGAATGACTATAGAGATATGGAAAAATCATGTCTACTTTATTGCCCTTCTAAATGCCCTCCCAGGAGCTTTTCTCAACACTGTCAAACATTAAAGACTTTTGTTTGAAAGTGTGGAATTTGCTTTGTATTTCCTTGGAAAGGAATACATCTTTCACTACCACAACCTTCTGTAACCCTCCTGCCCTCCTCACTCCCACACCCCCACACAAAGACACTCCTTAATTGTATTACTGTTAGGCTGACCTCCAACCCCTACTAAAATGAGGACAAGGCTAGTTTTGTGTTTCATGGGATAACAATTTATGAGCAATTAAAAATGAAGAGACACAAAGCATTCATCACCGTCTCAGCTAGACAGGCAGCTGAGGTCAAAGGTTCTAGCAATGAAGTGTGCACAATATATTTTTATTTCTGTTTTCACTAAGAAGGAAACGGGTTAGCTAAAAATTATGGCATGCAGCCTCCAGTTCAAAATAGGTGCACTTAATCTTTCAAGACAGTCCATGCTTGGGCAGATAGGTTATGACAGCGCACACACACACACACACACACACACACACACACGTGCTTCCAGTATCTGTAGAAGAATTCAGAACATATTATTGGCAAACTTGAACACACAGTTGCTTAAAATGAGGTGCGCTGAGTGCCCTAAATGCTTATGCAGCTTACAATTTAGCAGTTATAGTTGTCATGCGAAACATACCTTTTACTCTGATCCCTAAAAATGAAGTACGGTAGGATTTTATCCCTTTTGTTGATATTTCAGACTGCATGTGGGAGTTCGTGTGTTTACATTCCTGAAGCTACAGTAGATAATTTACATAAATTTGGAAATCAAGGTTTCCATGTTAGTCTCAGTATCATGGTACTTCTGTGTCTCCACAACTGTCCTGTAGAGACTTTTTGTTTTGTTTCTGTTAAAGATAGACCATATAGTCCCAAACCTGACACTGATTGCTGATTTAAAGTCTGTTGTCTCAGTCTGGCATGAGCAAAAGTATTGGTGAATCATCTATTACATTATGCCATAAATCTGGCTCAGTGTGATTTTGTAATGTGTCCGATTTCCAACCTGGACCCAAACTAAAAGATGAGAGTGAACAGTTCTGAATTGTCGATCTGCTTGTTTTATCAAAGCACCCGAATGGCAGTGCCGAGAAGAACGAAGTGAAGCATCGCCTAATGGGTTCAATTTTGCTAGAACTGTGAATTAACGTGGGCATATATATACATGTACAGTGCTTGTGGGATTACAGTAATTGAAAGTCCACTTACTTACATAAATAGGGACATTTCTAGCCTTCTGTAGTAATTTTCTATTAGAAGAGAAAATGTAAGTTAAAAATGTATTTCATTTGCATCAGAATCACAT